>NC_085858.1:30513516-30568516 GCF_034702125.1 Engraulis encrasicolus | reverse complement strand
GGTGTTGTTCCCTACCCGTACTGCTTGTGGTCTTTGCATCAGGAAGTCCAGCAGCCAGTTGCAGAGGGAGGTGCTGAAACCTAGTTTGTCCAGTTTTCTGATGAGTTGTTGTGGTATTATGGTATTGAATGCTGAACTGAAGTCAATGAACAGCATTCTCACATATGAGTCTTTATTGTCCAAGTGGGTGAGGGCTGGATGGAGGGCAGAGCAGATTGCATCCTCCGTGGATCGCTTGGCTCGGTATGCGAACTGGTAGGGGTCCAGGGTGGGGGGTAGGGTGGCTTTGATGTGTGACAGGACTAGCCGTTCGAAGCACTTCATGATTATGGGCGTCAGTGCTACAGGACGGTAGTCATTGAAGCATGATGGTGATGATTTCTTCGGCACAGGTATGATGGTAGCAGCTTTGAAAAGTGATGGGATGACTGCTTGCTCCAGAGAGATGTTAAAGATGTCTGTGAAGACATCCTTCAGCTCTTCTGCACAATCCTTCAACACTCGGCCTGGTATGTTGTCTGGGCCAGCTGCTTTGCGTGGGTTGATGGTGGCCAGTGTCCTCTTAACACTGGCAGAGGACAGGTAAAGGGGTTGATCATGGGGGGGAGGGGGAGTTTTCTGTGGGTGAGTGTCATTTTGTGCTTCAAAGCGGGCAAAGAAACTGTTCAGGTCGTTTAGCAGAGAGGTGTTGTCACAGCTTCGTGGTGCAGGCTTATAGTCCGTGATGGCCTGTATGCCCTGCCACAGGCTCTGTGCATCTCTGCTGTCTTTGAAGTGTGTTGTTATTTTGTCCGAGTATTCCTTTTTTGCTTTCCTGATGCCCTGGGACAGGTTTGCCCTTGCTGTCTTTAGGCCAGCTACGTCTCCTGCTCTGAAGGCTTTGTCTCTGGCCCTCAGCAGTCGGTGAACGTCTCCTGTGAACCATGGCTTCTGGTTGGCCCATGTGGTGATGTGTTTTATTTCTGTAACATCATCGATGCATTTTGTGATGTAGGAGGTCACGGTGTCTGTGTACTCCTCAATGTCAATGTGATTGCTGTGGGTGGCAGCTGTTTTGAAAATGTCCCAGTCTGTGGTTTCAAAGCAGTCCTGTAGTCGTGAGATGGCCCCCTCAGGCCATTTTCTCACCTCCTTCTGAACTGGTTTGGTGAGTTTTGCCCTTTGTCTGTAAGCTGGCAGTAGCAGAATCGTTGTGTGGTCTGATGATCCAATGTGGGGGATGGGCTTTGCCTTGTATGCTCTCTTCTGATTTGTGTAAACGAGGTCCAGGGTGTTTTGTTCTCTTGTTGGGAAGTTGACATGTTGGTGAAATTTTGGAAGTACTGTTTTGAGATTTCCGTGGTTGAAATCTCCCAGGACCACTGTGAAGGCATCTGGGTGTGCATCTTGTTGTTCACTGATGCCCCGATGCAGCTCGTTCAGTGCCTCGCTTCTGACGCTGTTGTTGTTGCTGGGTGCGAGGTAGACGGCGACTAATAGGATAGCGGATATTTCTCTGGGTAAATAGAAGGGTCGGCACTTGATGATCATGAACTCCACTCGTGGAGAGCAGTGCCTCTGTACTACCGTAGCATTATTGCACCAAGCATCATGTGTGTAGACACATATTCCTCCCCCTCGTTTTTTCTCTGCAAGGGCTCTGTCCGCTCGGTGGCACGTTAGTTGTTCCAGTTGTAAAGCCGAGTCGGGTATGCCGTCGTTCAGCCATGATTCGGTGAACACCGTAACGCAGCAGTTCCTCACGGTTTTGTTCGCTGATCTTAGTAGCCGTATGTCATCCATCTTATTGTCCAGAGATCTGACGTTTGCCAAGAGAATTGATGGTATTGCTGGACGAGTTGGGTTGGCTGCAAGCCGTGTCTCAACGCCACCTCGTTTGCCCCTTTTCCTAATTCTGGAGCATCGCTTTCGGTGTCCCCATGTAGGCGAGGCAGACGGGTCCGATGTAGTCCTATGCCGCCGCAGAATTCCTAGTTCTTCCAGAGTCTTCGTTGGTACATCCAATACATTGCTTAAGTTGTCCATTCTTATCTGCAACAGCTGTTGCCGACTGTACGTGCGTTCCGACATAGTTTCCGACGATAGACATTTCGAAAGGCACATTTTAACACAAATAAACAAATAAACACTGAAAGTTGGGAAAGCAAGGGGCTGCTGCAACCTACGTGCGCCGAATGGCATTCATATATGGGTGAAGTATTTTCCCTTGACCCCCCCCCACAGGAGTACCAGGCCTGGCTGCGGAGTTTGGTGAACACCGACCTGCCTGGCGTGTACATCGGGCTGCCGGACCGCCTCAGCACCTTCAAACAGGCGCTCTCCAGCGCCACGCAGGAGCTGTGCCAACACCTGCTGGACACCTACAGGCACCAGATCACCGAGCTCAGCCAGAGAGGTTGGTGACGGGGGGCTGGGCTGGGATCGACCGTGGGCATTTTTAGCATGGACCAGCCCCTCACACCGCCTTCTACAGTACCTGCTTTTCAACTATTAGCTCAGCTCACTGTCTTCTATCAGGGGTGGGGAACCTTTTTCATTCGAGGGGCCACTTCAAATTCCGCCAAGGGGCGTGAAAGTCCTCCAAGGGCCGTACTATGAACACAAACCAGGATTTCCCCCTGCACTTTAAGTGCTATATTGAAGGCAGACACCTTTATAACAGATCCCATCTTCTCTAGGTCCTCTGAAGTATGACTTCATTGTATTGCAATTAAGACGAATAAGACGGCCTCAAGGGCCGTAAATGGTCCTGGAGACATGGGTTACCCATCCCTGGTAGACCAAAACAATGGGCTGCCCCATCTAAATTGATCCATATACAGGGGGAAAAAAACAACAAACAAAAAACAAAAGCATTGGCCCCTGGTCACTGTTGGCCCACCGGAAAAAAATGCCCTGTATGCCAGATGACCAGTCCAGCCCTGGTTGGTGAGCTGTATTGTGGAACAACATCCTCAAGCCACTTTAGAGAAACAAAATCGGTGAGAGCGTAAATCCACTGGACAATGGGACAAATCACATAGCCTGGCAAGCCAGAATGTAACATGAAAAGTGTACTTGGCATTGAAATAACTTGCTCCCGCTTGGCAGATCTGTCTAGTTTACTAGGCTACAAATCATAGGTCCTTATGTGGACTGTCTATCATACTATAGGTATAGCCTTGGGATGGGCTGTCTATCATAGGTTTAACCTTTGATAGACCCAACTAATATAAAGACTCTGTACTTCAACTGAATGTTTTAGTAATAAAAAACAGCAAGCTATGATTGGGATAGGCCTGTGTATGTGGTTTGTACTGCTAACAATATAGTTGTGACCTTTTTCACAGTATGCTTAAGAGAAAGCCACAAACATAGTGAAATGGAGAATGTTCGTCAATGGCTTATGCACCGAAGAGGAGTGAAGGCCTTAAGTCTGACCGTCTTTGTTTTGCTATTCCAGAAGGGCTGGGCATGCACACAGCGATCCAATCCACGCCCTCAGACCACAGTGACCCTGAGCCAGTGACACACAGTGACTTCCTCAGATGTAAGAAACTCCTTCACTCACTGGAACTGGAATATACAGTATGGTTGATGTTTTCTTAAACACAACAGAACTTCATAGTCATGTTTATGTGGACCTGCTCACAGCCAAGTGACTGCAGGATTGAAAAATGTGTTTGCATGCAGAATTATATTCCTTTTGCATTTTCTACTTGAATGGCACAAGTAGTGCCACATTTAATAACACATTGATACATGTATAAAACACATCAATACTAATATAAGACTAGATGAAACAATGTGCACAGTTGAATATGTTTAGTGCATTATGCAAACTGGTCTGTACAGTAGGACTCACTGATATGGTGCTATGTTTCGTTGATTGCACCATGCAATAACTTTTCAAGGTCTGGGCAACCTCCATTCATTCTCCAGACCTTGGATGGCCCATGGAAGGCGCATGGTATGCGCATGGCAAGGGGAGAAAATAATAATCCTACTGTAGGTCTATGGTCATTTTGCTGTAGCCTCTTACTGCAGATGGGCCTGTTCAGTCTTTGGCGAAAACATTCAGCTTCATCATAACAACATTGCCATGACTTAGGTCAGTGGTTCCCAACCTACGTATGGGTCGGGACCCAACTTATGGGTCGCCAAAGATCCACAGGGGGTCGCGGAGCCCTCTTGATTTTAAGGGGTTTCATTTGAAATATATATAGCCCATGATGATTAGCTTAAATGACAAAGCATTTAACTAATACATGCATAGAAGCAGCAAATTGTAAGTGCTACATTAAACATGTATTCTATATTTGACCAAAGACGAATTGAGGAATAATATAACTAAAACTAGTTTTCCCAGGAAACAGAGGGCATCTTGTGTCTCGTGCGGGCGCTCGCGTGGTTGGGTCACCAAAGCTTACAATAGTAAAAACATGGGTCCCTTAAGAAAAAGGTTGGGAACCACTGACTTAGGTAACCAATGAAGACGTGATCATGACCATTTTCAATATGGTTATAACAGAGGCTCTGTCTGCGCAAAGAGGTTAACACCCAGGTCCCTGTGTGCTGTACCAACAGATGCAACAAGTCTAACAGTCAACTTGGACTCCGTCCATCAGTTCCTGCGCATCACAGAGGGCGGCAGGAGGATCACCAACACCACCCCCTGGCAGCACTGCTACCCGGAGCACCCCGAGCGCTTCCAGCACTGGCGCCAAGCGCTGGCCAATCAGAGCCTGTTCCTGGGCCGCCACTACTTCGAGGTGGAGCTGATGGGAGACGGAGCGCATGTGGGCCTCACCTACAACAGCATCAAGAGAAAGAGCCCGGAGATCAGCAGCTGCATCACAGGTGAGGCAAGGGAACAGACAGGGAGGGGTTTTAAGCATTTGGGTTTCTTAGGTTTTATTTGGAAATGAAAGTGAAGATGGTGACAGGAGACTAGTGGGAGAAGAAGATGATGAAGGACTGGGACATGAGTCATGACCCAGGCTGGACTTGAACCTAGGTCCTCATGTTCAGCAGCTACATCAGTGGTTCCCAACCTTTTTCTTAAGGGACCCATGTTTTTACTATTGTAAGCTTTGGTGACCCAACCACGCGAGCGCCCGCACGAGAGGGAGTCACAAGATGCCCTCCGTTTCCTGCGAAAACTTATTTTAGTTATTTTATTCCTCAATTCGTCTTTGGTCAAATATAGAATAAATGTTTAATGTAGCACTTACAATTTGTTGCGTCTATGCATTTATTAGTTAAATGCTTTATCTTTTATTCAACATGGGCTATATATATTTAAAACGAAACCCCTTAAAATCAAGAGGGCTCTGCGACCCCCTGTGGATCTTTGGCGACCCATAAGGGGGGTCCCGACCCATAGGTTGGGAACCACTGAGCTACATCACAGGCAAGGGAACTAAAAGTTCCCCTGTTTACAAGGACACTAACATTTGACACAATATGGTTTGACTATTTCTATCTTTAGATGGGATAGTAAAAAACATAATTTAAATCGTTTGTGTGACCATCACATGTGAAGAAATGGACAGTAAAGCCATAAAGCCGACTTGACTTGACTTTTTACTTGGCCACTTAGCATGTATGCAAATCTGTCAACCTTGTGTTCCTAAAATTGAAATTGTTAAAAAAAATCTTTGAGCTATTGTTTTTGTTGTTGTTGTTATTCTTCTTTTTTCTTCTTCTTCTATCAATATTATGGGGGCATTGGCTCCATGAGCTAAGATGCTGTACTATTATGCCGGTGACCAGGGTTAAAAAATATCTCTAAATTAAAATAAATATATATATTATGATTACTATTATCTCCATGACAGGAAACACCTTCTCCTGGAGCCTGGGCCGCAGCAGCCACAGCCTGTCCTGCTGGCATGCAGGGGAGGAGCGCTGCCTGCAGGGGGAGCCCCTGAGCTGCGTCGGGGTGTATGTGGAGTACCAATCTGGCCTGGTGGCTTTCTACGGTGTGGCTGCTGCAGCGGGCTCCATGACGCTGCTGCATAAATACAACACCCAGTTTCTGGAGCCTCTTTATCCCGCCTTCTGGCTCTCCAAGAAGGATAATGTGGTTCATCTGCACAACCTTGATGAGAAAAGGCCAGCAGAGACGCCGTCGATCCCAGCTTCAGGACATGAGAACACTGTCACGTGTTTGATCGGGCAAGCTGATTCTATTGTGTACACAGACTATGTGACAGGTACACTGGCCAATTAGTGGATTCACCCGTGTTAAGTACAGCAAACAGCTTGAGTATATGTATAATTTATGAAGTCAGTAGTTGCACCCTAGCTGATAACTGTGTTAAAATTTAGATACATCATGTGTCATATTTGTATGGAGTAGATGTGATCATTTCTGACCAAAACACAAACAGATAGGCTACATCTATTTTCTAAAATGCTTTATTGCTTTTGAATGTATACCAGCACACGTTACATCAATATGTTTTCAGTAAATAAACAATTCCTGCACAATTACCACACAAATGTAATTCTTGATCATTAAATATTTCTTTCCCTTGTGAACAGTTGAGACTTCTCAGTGAAACTTCTCATATTGTGGTGTGTTATGCGGTAAAGTCAGTCTCGTTCTCGTCGTAGGCCGGGTTGACAAAGTGCACTCCCGACTGAGTCATGGATATAGAGTTGGCCGAGTCCCCGTACAGCTCTGGCTCCGAGGGCATGAGGGTGGGCTTATCGAACATGGGGTTGTCAAAGCCGTGATCCAGCGGGCCCCCCAGCTCCCCCACAGCCCCGCCGCTGCCCTTCCTCCAGGAGGGCATCTTTGGCAGACTGGGCATGGAGATGGACCCCCGCCGGTGCAGGAACAGCCCCATGCCCAACAGCACCACCACCACCAGCAACACCCCGATCACCGCCCCCGCTATCACGCCCGCCTCTCCGCCACCCCCGTCCCCGGACGACAGCTCCACGTTCGCTTCCTCGATGCCCAGATCGGCGCCGTTGGAGCGGGCATCTGCCATGATGTCCTTGGCCGCAGCCTCCGCCAGATAGCTGGCGTACTCCCCGCTGCCCTCCTCCACCAGCAGCACCTGGATCTTGGGCTGGGTCCCTCGCGGGATGAAGCCCCACATCCTCTGCTGCTCCGCCACCTTGGAGGGGCAAGACAAGGGAAGGCAGGTTAAGGCAAGGCAAGGCAAGGCAACTTAACCCATTTTAGCCTAAGCCCTTTTTGGGAAAAGGTGCCCTCTCCCTGATATCTCAGCCTCTGAAGCACATAAAAACATGAAATAAGTTGCATTTAAAAGCTAGAACCTTCATTTTGCTCTAGAATATGTTCATTCAGCTCTAACATACCTACAGTTTTAATAAAACAGCTCAAATCTCAAGAACTTGAATGCAGCGTATATGTCGCTCCAGGACACAATGGGTTAAGGCAAGCTAAGGAAAGGTAATGTAAGTTAACATTCATTTATGGAGCACATACAGGTATGTATACAACAAGGCATACAGGTGTGTATGCAGGGGCGGAGCTATAGGGAGGGCGAGCAGGGCACTTGCCCCTGGGCCCAGGGCCCTCCCGTATTTGTGGTGGGGGCCCTATTGTGAGCTTGGCAAGCTGTATAGGGGGCCCTATAAGTGTCCTGCCCAGGGGCCCTGTGTGCAATTGTTCCGCCACTGTGTGTATGTAGACGTAGAAGTACTCTAACCGATGTAATTACAACTCCACCAGTATGATATTACATAGTTTCATACTGCTAGTGTTACTACTTGTAATTACTAGCCAGGCCGTGCCCTCCTAGTGACACAACAGCTTCAGCGTTGCTACCAGTCAGGTCAAGAGTCAATGCAAGTACTTTCTGAGTTCCCGCAAATACGGGAACTCCTCCCACTTTGTTGTGAAGCAAACAATCATTAGCAAACCAAAGGAGGCCATTTGGGAAATGCCGTTTGGGAAATGATAATTGTTATGCTCTTGGTCAGACAAGTAATTACATCCGTAAGGTGCCGTTTCCACGTAGTCGAATATTCTTAATTGTGGATTTTTTTTCTCTCCTGTTTACATTGGTCTGGCCTTCCGTTTCCACGAAAGCAGAGTTTTAAAAGCCACATATCAAAAATCCTGCTTTAAAAAGATCCCATTTAGGGTGCTAACCCTGTTATAAGGATCTTTGGCAATAAAGTACACTTAACTTGACTTGACTTGACTACTATCCAACTTAAGGCTAAAAAGAAACCCTAGAACAAATATGTGAAAAATGACCTTGGAGAGGGCCATGCGCACGGAGCTGTAGGAGGGCTTGTTGAGCACCAGGTGCAGCAGGCGCTGGCGGTACGACTCCAGGTTGAACGCCCCGGAGAAGCGCAGGGACACGATGGCACCGCACACGTCACAGCAGTGGCCCACGGGCCGCAGGACCTTCAGGCAGGCCACCTGGGGACACGTGACGGCCGAGCAGATGCGCTCGCGCTCGGCCGCGTTCCCGCACTCGCACCCCGTGGCGTCGTTGCAGCCCGCCGAGGGCGTGACGACCGGCGAGGCGGAGCCGTGGAACTGCAGCTGGCCCGAGCGGGAGGACAGGTACGTGGAGAAGGAGGAGCCGCTGTCGAACTTCTGGCCCATGACCGAGACGCTCTTCACAGGCACCGACATCTGGCTGGAGGAGACATCCACGCGGAACGAGGAGACCGGGCGGAACACCACGTCGTCCGCTCGACACGGCACACTCTCCTCGTGCACCGCGAACACGTAGCGTCCGGCCTGCAGGTCGTCCCAGGTGGCCGCAGCCCTCCACAGCTGGGGGTCGAACCACTTGAGCTCCTCCGAGTCCTTGAAGGTGGCCGTCACCCCGTTTCCACATCCGGGCTCCCCCTGGCCGGGGGTGGACGCGGCGGCGAAAGCTGCCCCCGAGGACAGGATCACCTCCCCGTCCACTGGCAGCCTCATCTCCAGCACCGAGTGGACCGTCTCCACGTACACAGACACGCGTCTGCCTGCTGGGAAGTGCACTCTGTCGCTGCCGCAGGGCACCGAACCCTTGTCCCAGTTGGTGGCATTCTCGTAGTTGGTGTCCGGGACCCACTGCTTGTAGAGGGCAGAGGCAGGGCTGAGCAGGAGGCTGAGGCCGAGGCCGAGGCAGAGGTAGAGGAGAGCGGCAGATGTGTGCATGCTGGGCAGCATCTTCTCAGGTTGTGAGGGAGATGAGGCAGCGGGTGTGGACTTTGGCTTTGGTGCTGTGGGCATGACTGTCATATGAGAGGGGGGTGCTGCAGGTCACACAAGTTGCTCATTGTCAGCCAGCAGCGGCCTGAGTTAGTGACATATTGACAGAAAAGGGATTAGGCCATATTATGGTTATTGCCTGAAGAGTGTTGTGGACATAACATGAAACATAAGGCCCTGAAGTTAGAAGGGATTTCATTTGTAAAGGAACTTGAGGGTGTAGAGAAAAAAAGTTGGGGCCATGGGATAATGAGGCGTGAACAATGGAAATATTAGAGCTACTGTATAGATATAGAGATGGTATACATGTCTACATGCCAGTCAAAACTAGACTGTCCACAGAGACCTCAGTCTGGGGTGCCAAAGTTGAGAAAAGAACAATACATAGTCACAGTATGGCCTATGAAAAGCAAGGAAAGTTTATCTAGCGTGTCTTGCCCTGGGGCCCTGTGTGCAATTGTTCCGCCACTACACAGAGGCATGTCTATGTGCTTAAAGCAATTCAATGTATCTGAAGGGCTACAAACTACAAGTTACAACATGTTAAAATAGGCAATAGGCAAGTTTATCAATAGCACCTTTCAGACACATAGGCATGTCAATGAGCTTAAAGGAGGTCAATGGATGTTAAGGCTATCGACAAGTTACAACATAGTTGAAAATGTTGCATTTACAAGGAAATGAAGGATCTTGTTTCTTTTTAGGGCATATATGGTGCCAAAATAGTGCCTTGTGTACAGTCAGAGGTGAAGAGCTTGATTTTAGGCTCTGATTTTGGGGTGCCTGTAAGTGTAGTATGATGGAATGTATTGATGTGCCTTTTCTCTCTCTCTCTCTTTTATTTATTTATTTAATATTTATTTTTTATTTTTAAAATCAGTTTCTAGTGGGCTATGTGTAGGTGTATTAACCACATGAATTCTGTAATAAAATCTTTTTAAAAGTCTGTCGGGGTACACATTGTAATTAACATTTCACAAAGTTACATTTTCCAAAAAAAAAAAAAAAAAGATTGTTCACGAATACTATTTTACAGCCTTCTTGATTTATTTAATTGTAGATTTGTAGGCTTTGTTTAGGAACAAATGAAGACACTGGTTTCAGCACCAGGTGGCAGTAGACTAACAGCATGCTCCTCAGAGCCAGAATGCAGCACGCTGGGATTCCACTGCTGGAGCCAGGCGTACACGTCACCAGGAAGTTGTGTGTTTTTAATGCACGAGCTATGCTGAGACAGGTAAGCAGCTTCATTTCAATGTAGAATTCCCAGTGGAAATCGTGCAAAAAAATGCAAAGCGGTTTTGCGTGATCATACTTTGCTACTGAAAGAATATTCTGGTAATGGCCGTAATGCACCTCGCTTGCCAAAGAAATGAAGTCTCCTACAACGTTGTCACAA
Organism: Engraulis encrasicolus; assembly: GCF_034702125.1. Classification (NCBI taxonomy): domain Eukaryota; kingdom Metazoa; phylum Chordata; class Actinopteri; order Clupeiformes; family Engraulidae; genus Engraulis; species Engraulis encrasicolus. The sequence continues at coordinate 30,557,933 of NC_085858.1, read as the reverse complement.
TGACCACGGTTTGAAACGAACAGGTGTAATCCTAAATTGGCAGGTAAACGTTTGCCTTCAAAGTTTTCATTAAACGTTTATTCGGACCTCTGCTGCCACAACTCCTACTGTCGGGTGCACCTGCTCCCCTCCTCCCCAGCTTCCTCTGGACAGGTGTTCAATTTAATGTGTGTGGAGGTTGGAGCACATCTGCGTTTGTCAGTGCCAGAGTTGTTTTAGTCTTACTTTGAGTCATTCCACTTCATGACGTGTATATCTCTAACTGACATTGTTGACAACACATAACCCCTGTATGTAATTTCACCTCACTTTGAAAAAAGAGAGAAATGCTTGCTCCTCCACATTGACGTGCGTAACGGCTGTTTTCACAGGACTCACTAGAGGGCGAAGTTCCCCTTTTTCACGAAGATGAAAATGAGGTCAGGCAGAGGAAATCTAAAATCAAGTAAGAGAAGCCCTGGTTATGAGGCACCATATTGACTTTGAACAGAATAGGTCTACTATCTATTGGGCTACATTATTCTGCATAGACGTTTAAAACGTCTTCAGCCACTTCCTCTATTTACATTCCATGTTTTATTTTATTTTTATTTTTAAATTGAATGACTGCAGACACACTCTCTCTCACACACACACACACACACACACACACACACACACACACACACACACACACACACACTATGCCTCATTTTGTAAAGCGACCTAGGTTGCATGAAAGCCGCTATAAACTAAGTTGGTGCGTTGCTGTTGTTGTTATGATAACAGCCACTGAATATTATAAATCATCTTTTATCGCAGGCATCCCCTGGCATCCTTTTTCCATCTGTTTTTTCGCACCTCTGCCATCCTGGTCTACCTCCTCTGTGACCTGTTCAGTGGCAGCTTCATCGCGTGCATGGTGACCATCATCCTCCTCCTGTCATGTGACTTCTGGACCGTCAAGGTATGATTTTTTTTTTACATTGTGATGTCTTTTAATACTTCTATTGGTGTCCCTGTCAGTGTGCACAGTCAGGCACAGTCAATGCCAATACTGTATGTTTCAAGGCCAGTCTTACGTTTCTGAAGCCAGAATTATCACTTCACAGTGTTCAAAGTGATGCGCTGCCCTTATTGAAATTTCATCACCACCGCTGACTTAGGCTGATATGCCAGGCCATTACAATAGATGAATACCTGCCATGGAATAATACTTTTGATTCTAGAGTTTGCCTTGTTATCATACTACATACTGATTAGGGACTTTTCAACCCAGATCATTCCTCCCATTTTCTCCTCTGTCTCTATGTCAGAATGTGACGGGACGCCTGCTGGTGGGGTTGAGATGGTGGAACCAGGTGGACGAGGATGGCAAGAGTCAGTGGGTGTTTGAATCTAGAAAGGTACGCACTATGCAGTGTTCTGTAAAAATGACCGATATCTTGTCCAAACTTGGCCTGCTATGTCATTAACAACACCTGAAATTCTGGTGTATGGGTCTTGAGCCATTTTAGAGAGAATGTGACTTTAAGATTGAAATTATATAGCTGAGTTATAATAAAGTAGTAATATAGTAGTGTTAGAGAAGAGTACCCCACCTGGTTAACACACCGTCCTAAATGCTAAAGTGGGCAGTGTGTGTCAGGTGGGGTAACACATATCAGGTGGGGTAATGTCCTCTAACACTGCTACTTTAATAGAACTTGTTTCAGTCTTTACGGCACATTATCTCTGAAATGACTCAAGAAACCAAACACCAACATTTCATTTTATTGTTCATGTCATTGCAGGCTAAGTTTGGACAAGATATTGGCCATTTGAAAAAATATATAGCTTTTGTGATATTCAATGTTTCATATTTTAATTCAGATAACTTTTTTGCATGTTGTTCGCATACTTGGTAGAGGCAGAAAATAGCTTTCAAATAACATCAGAACCATCTCTTTGTGACTTAAATTGACTGACATAATTAAGGATGAATGTATAGTGTCCTAACCTCTTCATTAAAATGTTCTTAGTCCGTTTCTCCCTTTAATATTGGTGTCAGATTAATGCAAATGCAAGTGTCCGAAAATGATGCATTGGAAGAATTTGCAAATTATAAATTCTATCACATTTCATAAATTTCGAGAATATATTCAGAAAATAAGAGCCTTTATATCTCTCAGCTCTCCATATACAGTGCCCTCCATAATTATTGGCACCCCTGGTTGAGATGTGTTTTTTAGCTTCCAATTATTTATTTATTTTTCTAAATAATATGGGACCTTAATGGAAAAAAAGAGAAAAATCCAACCTTCAATACAAGTGCATTTATTCAGTGGGGAAAAAATCCCACATAAAGAAAGCATTATTTGACATCAAATAATGTGTGTCACAATTATTAGCACCCCTGGTGTTAATATTTTGTACAACCCCCTTTTGCCAACAAAACAGCACCTAATCTTCTCCTATAATGTTTCACAAGATGGGAAAAGACAGAAAGAGGGATCTTCAGCCATTCCTCTTTGCAGAATCTCTCTAAATCATCCAAAGACCTGGGTCTTCTCCTCTGTACTCTCCTCTTCAGCTCACCCCACAGGTTCTCAATGGGGTTGAGGTCTGGGGACTGAGATGGCCATGGGAGGAGCTTGATTTTGTGTCTGGTGAACCATTTCTGTGTAGATTTGGCCATATGTTTAGGGTCATTGTCTTGCTGAAAGACCCAGTGACAACCCATCTTCAGCTTTCGGGCAGAGGGCAACAGATTTTGATTTAAAATGTCCTGGTATTTCAAAGCATTCATGATGCCATGCACCCTAACAAGGTTCCCAGGGCCTTTGGAAGCGAAACAGCCCCACAGCATCACTGACCCACCCCCATACTTCACAGTGGGTATGAGGTGCTTTTCAGCATGCGCATCTTTCGTGGCACGCCAGACCCACTTAGAGTGTTTGTTGCCAAAAGCTCAATCTTGGTCTCATCTGACCAAAGCACACGGTCCCAGTTGAAGCCCCAATACCGCTTGGCGAACTCCAGACGTTTGCGTTTATGATTGTGAGTGAGGAAAGGTTTTCTCCGTGCATGCCTCCCAAACAGCTTGTTGGCGTGTAGACAGCGCCTGATGGTTGATTTGGAGACTTTGTGACCCCAGGATGCTACCATTTGTTGTAATTCTGTAACAGTGAGCTTTGGAGATCTTTTAATTTCTCTTACCATCCTTCTCACTGTGCGTGGTGGCAAAATAAACTTGGGTCCTCGTCCAGGCTTGTTTACTACTGTTCCAGTTGTTTTGAACTTCTTAATTATTCCTCTCACAGTGGATATGGGCAGCTGCAGTTAAGTGGCAATCTTCTTGTAGCCTCTGCCTGACCTGTGAAGGTCGACGCACATCTGCCTCACTTGTATGCTGTGTTCCTTTGTCTTTCCCATGTTTAAGAGTGGATAAGAGAAATGGCCTCTGTGTCACGTCATATTTATACCCCAGGGAAACAGGAAGTGATGAATGATTAATTAAATGTTCCTACATACTCTGGTAAACTTTGTAAACTACTGTAGAAATGACAGAAATGCTTCAATTATATTTATTTCCTGGGAATTGTTAAGGGTGCCAATAATTGTGGAACAGGTGATTTAATGAAAAATAATTATTTTTTAGTCAGGGATTTTTTTATTTTCTTACAATTCATTTGAGTTGAAGGCTACATTTTCCTACAATTTTCAGTGTGACAGTATTCTTCTGCAATAAACACTGAATTTATTTTAAGGCTTTTAACACATCTCAACCAGGGGTGCCAACAATTATGGAGGGCACTGTATCTGTGATATCCTGCCTAAATGTGTGTGCAACATTGCATCCTGTTAGGATACCAGTGGAAAAACCATCACCAACTCTGAGTCAAGGATATTCTGGCTGGGTCTGATTGTGTGCCCAATCTTTTGGGTAATTTTTGTGCTGAGCACTGTCTTCTCCTTCAGGATCAAATGGCTGGTAAGCCTTTTCACTTCTTATAATATATTTTTAACAGCTAGCAAATACTGTTTGGCTTGATGCAGTGGTTCAGAAAGTGTGATCCAGAGACCACTGCAAGAGAGCTCCTGTGGTCTGCGGGGGGATTTATACAATTCTATAAGGCCATCATCTCCATCTGAATTTGCAGCACCTAAAATTTGCATTCTGAGCGAACCGTCAATACAGTTAACAGGTGGTCCCTGGAAAAAAAATGGGACAAAATGGTCCTTGTTCTTAGAAAGTTTGAGAAACACTACCTTAATGGATAGGGGCTTTGTTTGAATCCCATAGCAGTAGAATGTGGGTAGGAGAATAAATATCAAGTGTTATCAATCAAAAATAATCATCAATCAATAAATATCAATCTCCTGTATCCTCATCTATAGGCGATGTGCCTTCTAGGCATCTTACTCCACATTGCTCCAGGGGGAACTGCTTATGTACATAAAATAATAATCAGACATTAGTGCCAGCTAAATACAATGTGTAATATACGTGTACTTAGGTTTTACTTTTGTACCTTTTCTAAAAAGATCATACATTTTCTGCCTTTCATTATAATATTGTAATGTAAGCCATTTGATGCTGTAGGCTTTATGATGTCTTGAGCTGTTTGGTAATGCCAAGTTGTGTCCTGATGTGCTCTCTCTGCCCACAGGGCATAGTTATCATGGGTGTTGTCCTGCAGTGGGCCAACTTATATGGCTATGTGCGCTGTAAAGTTGGCGGGGGCACGAAATTACCATGGCCACCAACGACCTGGGTCACTAGCAACCTGGGCATGCAACTTTTCAAACAGGTACAGTGACAACTCCTTCCTCCCCAGATAATGTTGTGTAAGTTTTTAAAACCTCTCTGATCTGCTTACCTTAAAGGCCCACTGTGTAAGGTTGCTCTGCCTCTCTAGCAAACCTCATTCATTCTTTAAGTGTCAATACTGTACAGACAGCTGTATTTAGCTCATCATGCTATAGCGATTGCAAAACGAGAAATGCAGAACCATGTGTGGTGTTTCCCTGATTAGGACGCCTAGGTAACATACTGTAGGTCAAGGTGGCACATGGACATAGGATACCTCCACGCTTCACATGTGTAACGGAGTCCAACTAATAGAGTTCAGCGGTAGAATGATAGTAAACCTCCCTCCCGAAGCCTCATACAGTATCAGTAGCGCTAAGCAATCGGTCTCTGCAATCGGCAGATCACCTCCAGTTACACATTCATATACAAATGTAATATTGAAAGCCAACAATACTAGACGAGACTACTGTAGATACTGGTGGATGACGTTCGTGAATCACCCTGAAATGTTACATACTGATGCATCTTAAAATTCTCCTCTATCCTCTTTCTTAACCCCAACACCACCATCTTGTGCCCACAGGCTGCCAGCAGAGCAGAGGGACCGTGAAAAGGCCTTTTGTCTCTCTGTTCAGGATGGCTGGGGACTACACCCCGTGTTCTGCTATTTCTGTGATTTTTGTTGTTGTTGAAAGGGTGTGAGCCTTTTCCAAGTGTTCTGTATGAGCCATTGATAGATACGTGTATGTGCCATTACTTATTTTATGTTTACATGTTTTATGTTCTTTAAGCTTTCAAATCTTAATTTATGTCCGAGATGTTGATTTTTGCAGAAACCGGGTAGAGGTATCAAATACTGTGTATCTCTTCATTAATAGATCAATGTTTCAATGTCAGGTAATCTGTAGTACCTAACTGCACTCTAATATTGTATACAGGGATAAGCTATTAAATACCAATTATTTCCAGATCCTGTGTGTGTGTGTGTGTGTATGGGTTGATTGGTTGATTGGTTGTTCGGTTGTGCCATTGTCAGCGAGTCTGTATCAGATAAATGTTGGGTGTATTCGTATAACTGCACCTTAATGTGTTCTGTAAATGCAGTGATAAACATGGTTTACAAAGTCCAACATCAAGGTCAAGTCAAGTGCAAGTTTCTCTTGCAGCAGTTTAGTTCAAATGCCACTTCTTTTGATAGTTTCACTTGGCGGCATACCAAAGTGGTACTATCAAAAATGTTCTCTTATCGCTCTTGCGAAATTGTTCCAACTTGCTTCGCAGTGATAATTCAGTAAATGTCAATACTTGCTGTAATTACTACAGTATGATACAGTAAATGTCAAAATGTTACTATTTGTGATTGTACTGTATTGTAGTATTAATTGGTTCAGTGTATATATGTCCATAAATCAAATACCTTTGGAAGAAAACAGCATAGTTACCTGAAAATGTTTCACCTGCACATACGTACAAATGTAATATTGAAAGCCAACAATACTAGAAATACTGGCGATGACGTTCCTGAATCGCCCTGAAATGTTACACACTGATGCATCTTAAAATTCTCCTCTACCATCTCTGACCATTTTTGACATATCAATCACACTATCTTATGACAGATTCTAATTCAGTCAACTAATCTTTTAGCAAGTTTGAGCATGGAATAAAGAGAACATGTAATTAAAGCAAACACATAATCAGCAATGTTTAAAAAACAAACAAAATCACAAAAAACAAAACCCCCTATAAAATCAAGTTTATTTTTTTCAGCAATGCCTTTCACTTCATACTTATCTTGGCAAGGTATGTGACATTTAGAGCGGTTATATAGATAGGACCTTACTGGAAGCCGCAACAGAGAGATAATTTAACCTTATATAAGTTGGTCTGACACGCCCGGAGAGTCAAAGATGCGACAAGACGATGGCACTGTACAGCAAAACAGTCTGAAGCTACTGTAAGAGTACTGGTAAGAGCTTTTAAGCAATCCTCTGTGTTTATGGTCAAGATAGAAATATAATAAATATAAAATCATGTTCATTACTGCATAGCCCAAGTTCAGAGAAGTAGATGTGTGCACATCCCACCCGATGGGCCAGGTGCAGGACAATGAGAGTAAATCCAAGTGAAAAGAGAAGTCCGCGACACTGCTTGTCTATTTATGATTTAATCAGCAACGTTTCGACCTTCAGGTCTTCATCAGGCCTGATGAAGACCTGAAGGTCGAAACGTTGCTGATTAAATCATAAATAGACAAGCAGTGTCGCGGACTTCTCTTTTCACTTGGCATTACTGCATAGCCTACACTATATGCTCCGGTGTGAAAGTGTTAGTGCAAATGTGTCTGAATGAAGAAACTGTGACTTCAGAAGTCAGAGTTTGAGAACAAGCTTTTCTGCTTACAGTATATACTTCAGTGAGATACCATTATTGCTATTTTCTCCACTGACTTTTGAGTCATTCAGGTTTATCAGGTTATTAATGTTGTCCTATTATGTTATTTTAGTTTTGTTGTCATAGTAATGTAATAATTAGCTAATATGGCCACTGTAGTCTATAATCGTTTTTTTATTTTAAGTTACTGTATATAGCATATTCTGAAAATAGTTATAGTACTTAGTTTTAGTAGTTAATTGAAGTTTATTGAAGATATCACCAGGCAGTGGCAAAATATGGAATAAAAACAATCTATCAACTGACTGAACACACTAGGCCAGAGGTTTTTAAATATGAGAACAATAATTGATCAATTTAATTTCACTACAGCTACATTATCTCTGTAAAATATTCTCAGTGCTGTTTTGTCCCTGCACTCTCTGACACAAACGCACACACACACAATCACAAACACACACCTAATATCCCTTATGCAGACTTCTCAATAACTTCCTTTCACATTAACCCTTACCTGCCTGTACATTTATTGTATGTTTTGCTAAAAAGGTATACCCATTTTAAATATGCAAAATAGGTGTTTATCAAAATTGATGTCATTGTCCAAGTGTAGTTGACTTTACAGACATTAATTGTGTCACCACTTGTTCAAAAACTGATGTCTAAGGCCTAAACTAGTGTTTCTAAAAGGCGGTTCTGCTTCACCCCCCAGGAGACAGAGGAGAGCCTTAGGGGGTGTAGAGTAGAGTAGAGTATAATTTATTAATCCCGAGGGAAATTAAGGTAAGGTGTTGAGAAGAAGACCACTGAGAGAGGGCGGCCCTTAGTTGCCATTGGGGGGCGCATTAGTACATTTTATTTTGTTGCCAGTTTCCAGGGTGTTGTCAGGCTTATGATGAGTTCAGGGGAGCGTTTGGAGGCTTATGATGAGGTCAAGGGGGTGTTCATTTAAAAACCACTGGTGTACACTATGAGACCTGAAATAGTCATTGAAAGTCAATGCAGCCTTTGAAAGACAGACATTGTCAGCGGTGCAAAACGGATGTTTGTTTGAGAACAGGTGGTTATTAAGCATTATTATATGGTTGTGACGTCATCGGTCGAATGCTCCATTCATTTCAACGGGGCTCCCCAACGTTCGCACGTCTGTTATTTTTCGATAACGGACGGGTTGGTCTATAACAGACCGCTGTCAATGGCAACAAGACTTTTCACTGCTAAAGCGACTTTTCAACAAGACTCTAATCAGCTGCTGTGATAGACTACACCTGTTGTCCTGGCTACCTAGCTGTTGCCTAGCGGTGTTCCACAACGGCACTGTTTTGTTTTGCGCAGCAACAATCTTAACATTAAATAGGCCTAAAGAAATGTCCCCGCCATGTGTGAATAATTTAAGTATATCCATATAATAAGCGGGTTAACTTTCGGCGAGTCGGTCGCTTTGTGGAATAGCAGCACTTCAGAGAGAACAAGACCCCTCCGCTCCGCGTCGGGGTCTAAAGATTCTCTCTGTCGTGCTGCTATTCCACGGTAGCGACCTTCTCGCGGAACGTTAACCCTTACTTATTATATGGTTGTGACGTCATCGGTCGAATGCTCCATTCATTTCAACGGGGCTCCCCAACGTTCGCACGTCTGTTATTTTTCGATAACGGACGGGTTGGTCTATAACAGACCGCTGTCAATGGCAACAAGACTTTTCACTGCTAAAGCGACTTTTCAACAAGACTCTAATCAGCTGCTGTGATAGACAACACCTGTTGTCCTGGCTACCTAGCTGTTGCCTAGCGGTGTTCCACAACGGCACTGTTTTGTTTTGCGCAGCAACAATCTTAACATTAAATAGGCCTAAAGAAATGTCCCCGCCATGTGTGAGTCATTTAAGTATATCCATATAATAAGCGGGTTAACTTTCGGCGAGTCGGTCGCTTTGTGGAATAGCAGCACTTCAGAGAGAACAAGACCCCTCCGCTCCGCGTCGGGGTCTAAAGATTCTCTCTGTCGTGCTGCTATTCCACGGTAGCGACCTTCTCCCCGAACGTTAACCCTTACTTATTATATGGTTGTGACGTCATCGGTCGAATGCTCCATTCATTTCAACGGGGCTCCCCAACGTTTGCACGTCTGTTATTTTTCGATAACGGACGGGTTGGTCTATAACAGACCGCTGTCAATGGCAACAAGACTTTTCACTGCTAAAGCGACTTTTCAACAAGACTCTAATCAGCTGCTGTGATAGACAACACCTGTTGTCCTGGCTACCTAGCTGTTGCCTAGCGGTGTTCCACAACGGCACTGTTTTGTTTTGCGCAGCAACAATCTTAACATTAAATAGGCCTAAAGAAATGTCCCCGCCATGTGTGAGTCATTTAAGTATATCCATATAATAAGCGGGTTAAAGGATAGTTCCGGCGTAAAATGAAAGTTTCACCATCGCTTTCCCATGCCACATAATGTATCTAATGATGAGCCATTCTGGGCAATGCCGCGCCGTTTTGGAGTTAGCTAATTTTAAGCTTTTTGGTGAAAAACGCAGCCAATGCATCACGGCGGGGCCAATTATAGGCCTATTATTTTCTGATGTTTCCCCGCTATAAACAACTTCAAAAACGCTATACACTTCATCACAAAGGTCTCGTCAATCAAACCGAGGCATAGAGAATGTCATCGGACCACACCGTCTTTCACTGGCCAGTGTTTTCAGAGGTGTCTCACTGTTGCAACTCTCTGACCCGGATGCAGGCTACTCAATCAGGTGGCTAGGTGGGCTAAACTTGGTCCGCGGTTCTTACACCGGTTGCGACCGTAAAATGAAAAGCTGGAACCCCGACCTTTTTCACCGACTGCCACTGTCTAAACCAGCCATATTACGGGAATGGCTAATAGCATTAGAAGTGGACGAAACTGACATAAAAACCCTGAGGGATCGCTACTACCGTGTGTGGAGGGAGCATTTCGAGGATGATGGATGATGGCTACAAGAAGAGTAAGGGAGATGGAACACCGAAACGAAACCGTCTAAAGAGGAATGCTGTGCCAAAAAGGCGCATGGTTATGGAGGTATGTTTGAAGAGAGAGAAACATGTGTAAATGTGTCTGGCTCATGAATCTTGACTGTCTGTGAATCTGTGAAACTGGTTGCAACACCGCGCGTCTTTGCCAGCAAGCACTCTGTTTTGGGAAGGCATAGCTACAGGTGCAATACATGTAGCCCACAACAGGAAATAAATACACTGTCACAACCAACTAGCGCGGGATGGCAAGTGAAATTGTGAAATTGTGCGACCTGAGGCATTCGATGTGGTTGATGTCAAGCATGCTAGAGTAGTTTCAGTGAAGTAGACTCTAATGACGAGGGCGCGCGAGGTCAGATGGACCATTACGCAACGGAGGAGGGCTGGAGGAATTTATAAAGTCGTACTAGAAGTGCTCTTACATATGTAAGTACACCACCAGTGGTGTGTTATTACAAAGCTGAATCCATGTTATATTATACCGTGTTGCAATTACTTTGTAAGAGTAGTCTGCCTACCTGTACTCTCCATGCAACTCTTCAAATCTGCTGCCTGCACACACGGTAGTAGCGATCCCTCCGGGTTTTTACGCCAGTTTCGTCCACTTCTAATGCTAGTCGGTCGCTTTGTGGAATAGCAGCACTTCAGAGAGAACAAGACCCCTCCGCTCCGCGTCGGGGTCTAAAGATTCTCTCTGTCGTGCTGCTATTCCACGGTAGCGACCTTCTCGCCGAACGTTAACCCTTACATAAAATCCACTGCAATTGGACAACTTCATGAATTCACCAACTTAAGGTGTGTATATATTTTTTAGAACACCCTGTATGTTGTGTGTAGTTTGACACTATAGTAATTGCTCTTTGCATAATCTAATGCACACATGTGCATACACACACAAACACACACACTCTCTCTCTGTCACTCACACCAAACCCCCCCTCCCCCCACACACATTACCCAGGGTGCTTTTTATTTAATAATTTTAGCATATACATAGGTTCTCAGTGTTTATCAACACAATGTTATGAGGAGGGGCAAGACAATGGCAGCCAACCACGTGAGCGAATTTTTTGACCGACAGCGGTTTCCAACAATCAGAGGCTGAGTTGTGTGCAGCTAGGTTCGCGCAGTCAGGTTATAAACAAAACAGAGAACCTATGTATAGTCTACTGTGAGTAATTGTCAGTCAAGAAACCATTTAATCATGTGACTCAAACAACGCTCAGATTCAGAATTTTATATTTGTCACACATACTGATCACCCAGTGATAATTTAGTACCATTTTTATTAATACTTCACATTCATCAATTATTGTTCTCATATGAAAATATATGTTTATTTTATTTGTGTGATCAATTAAACTGCAGTGCTGAATTAAAGATGCACTGTGTAATATTTTTAGGAGTTTATTTCCAGAATTCATGCTGCCCATTCACTAATGTTACCTTTTTCATGATTACTTACCACCACCATGAAATTCCAAGGTTTTATTATGATTAGGAAAATTGCACTTTTCATACATGAAAAGGGGGATCTTCTCCATGGTCCGCCATTTTTAATTTCCAGAAATAGGCTTTTTTTTTTAGCTGAAATACTTACTGTACTTTGGTCATAGTAAAAATTAGTTCATTAATTAGTAATTTCACTGAACAGCATAGTTGCAATCCCTACTCTGGCCACCATTTTACACAGTGCACTTTTAAGCGTTAACCTCCAAATGTTTTATTCTGATAAAGAAAATGAATTTACACACTGTCTTCTCTCCTTTTATCACATATATCTTCTTTCCTTCTATCAGACAACAATCACCATGGGGAACGACTCATCCAAAACCCAAAATCAATGTAACGTCTGCAAAAGGAAAATTGACAAAGACGAGGATATCCAATCTCATGGCAAATGCTCTGACTGCTTCTATAAAGACCAGTCATTCAAGAAAGACACACTTAGTGAGGAAGATGTTATGACACAACTAGAAGCAACACTGGAACAAGCTGAATCCCTTTGTGAGCTACACCGCAGAGCTGAGGAAGAACAGTGGAACAGGACTGAAGTGATCAAAGAGGTATTCACCTTTGAAAGGCCAACAAGGACACCAGCCAACAGAGATGAAACTGATGCCGTCTCAAAACATGCTGATCTCAGTGAAACAGATGCTCCTCATCTCCTGTGTCGAAAGCTGAAGAGACTCCTATCACAAGAGGAGTTGCCACAGAATGATTGCTTGAGCCAAGTACAGGACATGATCATTGGAAAACTCTGCGATACAGTCCCAAGCAGCACAGCAAACACTGACCATCTCCGTAACATGGTGCTTAGCATCTGTCAAGCTGCACGGCCAAGTCTGTCAGAGAAGTGGACCCTTTCTCAAACCCTCCTTGACATATGGCAGAGTATGCTTAGCGAGAAATACCCCGAGACCGCCTTTTGTCTTTCACATCACCTTCACTCCTGGTCCACAAAATTAAGCAGCATTTCAGAGGAAGACAAAAGGGTTATCATTTTATTGGAGCTTCTTCTGACTAAACTCGACCTGCTAAAAGCAAATGACGAAGATGAAACCTGGCAAAGTGCAGAAAAAGAGTGCCTCAAGTTTATTGTGAAGGAAGTCCAACTTCACCCTGACATTGGCCCTATTCTGCTTGGCATTACTGGCCCAAAACAGTGGACAGGTCTACAGGCCTTACAGCTGCTAGTCAGTCTGGCTCAGAAGAAACCACCTGTATGGGCAGTGACAGAACTACTCATGCTTTTGCAGAGGTACCATGTAACTGCCACATGGAAAACATTAACTGGCGAAACTGTTCTTGAGCTTCTACATACAGATGTCACACTAAACAACCTTTGTGCATCACTCAAAGATCAGCTGGCAAAGGATGACGAAAAATCATTTAAGTCCCTCCAACGACAGAGAAGCATAAGAAAATCTGACAAGATTTTACAGGCTACTTGTAAAAAACTGAAAGCAGAGAGTCATAAAATGAAATGGATTGACTTAGCAATTGTTGATTGTGTCATCCTCCTCATTATTGGAATTTTAGCTGACTACTTTGGGGCATTCTTTCCTGGATGTATGTGCACAATTCTTGCCATTGTGTTTCTCGATGCAGTGGTCTGGACTAAAAGAGACTCCCAAAAAGCATTGATTGCAGACAAGCTTGACCAAAGACAGCAACCAGAACACATGCTTGACGTGTGCAAAGCTAAATCTTTCAGGTGAGTCAAAGCTCCTACAAGAACCACTGTGTACTCTAACAGAGTGTGCTGGGGAGAATGCCTCTCAAAAGGTAGAATTCATCAGCACTGTCTTTTTTGCCCTGAAAGCTCTTTCTGATGTCAAAGGATCAGAGCGTGTTAAATACACTCCGAATGATAAGTTGGCACATATCTGTGACACCTTCTCCAGGGATTCTATTTCAAGACAAAAGCATAGTCTGATTAGACTTCTAGAGATCATTCTTCGATGTGTGCAGGAAAGGCAGAAGCGCTATCAAGAGGCAGAAAAGGACGTCCCATTTGAAAGTGCGCTATACATGATGTGTTTTGATGTTTTAATTAAATCAGCCAGAGATGCATGTCAAGAAGAAAAATTACAGGATTATCTTACAATTCTGGCAAACCTTGTGCAAAGGCAACTCTGGGGCCCTGTTGAAGTCTTGGACCTTTTTAGTCTCCTCACAGAGAAGCTTGGAACATTTGGAGTCTTTCGCCACAAAATTGCAGCTGCCCTAAAATTTCAAAGACAAAATTCTGCGCCCTCAACCCTCACCTCAGTGGCCAAAATTCTTCACATGATGGCAGTTAATTCAGTGTCTTCATCTTTTAAGGACCCAAATGGAAGGTCTGTGATGGAAATGCTTACATCTGACAGTTCAAACCTATATGATGAGCTGCGAGACACTATGCAAATGGACAGAGAAAAGAGCCTAGATGAAATTCTTCAGGAAATTCAGCAGAGTGGGGGTATTGAGGCAAGCATTTGTCAGATTACAAGAGCAATTGTGGAACACGTTGTGGCTAATTGTCAAGAGGATGTAACACCAAGAGTCAATGATTTGATTGACGGAGGAAAAAGCCCAGAAAATTTGAAAGGGATCCTTCTGGCTCTTTGCAAAGCAGTACAGCAGACAAAGGAGCTGAAACCACGTCTCACTCAAATGGTCAGCTGGTGCTTGCTTGCTTTGTCTGAAACAGGCCGTTTACTGCAACTTGGAACAGGAGAGGGAAAGTCCTGTGTGGTGGCAATGTTTGCGGCATATCAGGCTAGAATATGCAATAACAATGTGGACATTATCTCCAGCTCTCCCGTCCTTTCCAAAAGAGATGCGGAGCAATGGCGTAAATTTTACAGGGAGTGTGGCATTACAGTGGACTGCAATGCAGACAAATCCAGTGATGAGGAACGAAAGAAATGCTATGAATCAAAGGTAGTGTATGGCACGGTGGAGTGCTTTGCAGCAGATTGTCTCCGCCAGGACTTTGAAAAGAAAGACATAAGACCACATCGCGGTTTTCAGTGCATAATTGTTGATGAGGTGGATTCCCTTCTGTTAGACAAAGGCATACAGACAACCTACCTCTCTCAAGACCTGCCAGCTCTACAGCATCTTGAAATAATACTGTCAGTGATTTGGAGCATGGTCAATATATGATTTTGTCAAGAATTCAGAGGACGACTGTGTCATCCGAGGTCCAATAAAACACTTCCGTGAGATTTGTTTAGACATTTTTGGAAACGGACAGGGACTGCTACATGTCCTGGAGCAGGTTGAACAAGAACAGCCAGAGCAAGAGTTGGCTGAACAAGAAAATGACCCTGTGCATATGGAAGATGTAGAGAGAGATAAAGTGATTGACCTCTTCTGCAGGGTTGAGAAACTGCTAAACGTCCCTTTCTCCCTTTACATTCAAGATGGCGGTAGCCTTCTACAGCTATGTCCAAAAAGTCAGAATGGAGGAGTGCCCCTGTTGGTTCTTCAGGATGGTCGCTGTTGCCAACTATTTTTTGACAGAAAGATGCTGTACGGAGTTGTTGAAAAAGGGGTGAAGAGCAGACTAGCCTACAATACCGAAACAAATTCAACCACATCTGATGCTGACACTGACCACCGTATCCTAATTCCCAGTTTTCTAGCAGAGCTGGTGAACCATAAATTAGGACACTGGATACAGAATGCATTCAAAGCTCTGGAAATGCAAGAAAATGAAAAATACAAAGTTGAGAGGGACTCTGTTTACCCAGTTGATTTTGAACATACAGGTGTAGTGGAAAGAAACAAAAAGTGGGGTGACGGCCTCCAGCAATTCCTTGAGATTAAACACCAGAGAAAGCTGAGCGGAATGTCCATAATAACAAACTTCCTGTCCAATGTCACATTTTTCAAGAAGTACCCTGGCAGGATCTTTGGAACAACAGGAAAACTCGGAAATGAAGAAGAAATTGGAGCTCTGAGTCAAGTGTATGGTGGCCTCCTCATATCCAGGGTGCCTGCCTTTAAGCAATCCAAACTATTTGAAGAAGAAACCATAATAGTAGATGATGAAAAGTCATGGGCAGACAGAATACGTTTGGCTGTTCTCAAGCAGACGCGGCAGACTCGCTACAGAGGTGCCTGTGCAGCCCTAGTGATCTGTGAGACCATCAAAAAGGCGATGTTAATCAGCGATGCCCTAAAAGATCAAATGGACGAGGATGAAAAGAAAATGCTGAAAATATACATAGACTCAACTGATGAGGCTGATGTTGGTCCACGGCAGCTTACTCCTGGTGAAATTGTAGTTGCTACAAATCTGGCGGGACGGGGTACAGACCTTCAGGTGTGTGAAAAAGTCAGGAATGCAGGAGGACCGTTTGTAATACTCACGTTCCTGTCCAACAACTCCAGAGTGGAGCAGCAGGCGTTTGGCCGAACCGCCCGGCAAGGCACCCCTGGGTCTGCACAGCTTTGTCTGTGCTCTGAGCACTTTCCAGAGAAAGTTCAGCTTGAACTGCAAAATTACAAAGGGCTAGAGTCGGGGAGGATAGAGTCTGTGAAGAGAGCCCGAGATGATCTATCCACTATGAAGACCATTGATACACAGAAATATGACATTCCTGTTGTATCCAAAAGAGAAGAGCTTTTCTCTAAATATTGCAAACTTTTGGATGAAGTGGATGAAAACTTACAAGTTGAAGACTCTCAACAAAGACAAATGAAAGCTGCTATGTTGAACGAATACTGGGGAATTTGGTACTTAATGAAGTCTGAAGACTTGAATCACCACCCCCTTGATAAATTAATACATAGCCTCGGAGCTGACATTAAACAGGCACAAGAGGAATTCAAAAGAAATAACTCACCCCATTCAAGCATATACCACTACATTAAATTTGGCAATAAGCATCTTGTCCAAAGAGAGTACAGCAAGAGTAAGGAGCTGTACACCAAGGCAATTGATTTGAACCGCAGCTGGGCTGCGATTGCATACTATTATCGAGCACTGTGCTCTTACAAGGCTCTAAACATAAAGACCACTCAGAACGTTGCACCAATAGTAGAAGATCTGCAGAGGGCAAAGGAGTCTGTACATTTGTTCATCTACCAGTATCAGATCATGCTTTGTCTGTTCAAGCAGTGTGAAGGAAATGTCATGCAAAATGCTGAGAGCAATCTTCAAGTCACAGACCATAAAAAGAAAATGTATTCTGAGGAAAATGAAAATGTAGAGCAACTAGATGTCACCACAGATTTGGATGCTGCTGGCAAAACTACTGGAAACAGTCTCCAGGATCAGATGGCTGCCAGAATGCAAGTGTGGGTCTTCTTTCTCAATAACATTGAAAATGTCATGAAGGAAATGGAAGCCCATAAATCAATGGAAATGAAATCAACGTTTGGCATGATGAAAAGTCCAAGCATGGATGACCACAACGCAATGTACAGACTGTATCAGCTAGGCCTAGAGAAAGTGTTTGGTGACAGGGCAAGTTTACGTTTCCGCTGGGAAGGATTAGCATTGATAGGTCTGGGTGTGACGCAGATGCTAGCTGGATTTGCAATGGGAGACTTAGGTTTGAATCTCCTGAATTTGGATGGGCCGAAGGGAGTTCTTTCCACACAGGGTTATAACGATCTCCTGAGAGGAATAACGGCAATCACCACAGGAGAGTTCTCGTGGGATACTTGGAGGAGTGATAAGGTTGCTTCATTCTGCACTGACATCATCTCCTGTGTGCCTTTTGAAGGATTGCGTAACAATATCCATACATTTATCAGCATCCCAAAGATGCAGGTTTCCCAAGGACAAGACACAATGAGTGTACTAAAAACCATGTATGTACGTGTAAAACATGATCTTGTCAACTACAAACCTGGTCAACAAGGGATAGATGAACCTGAGGTCAGAGATAGAGATGGTTTAGTTATAAGAGAGCTATGTGATACAGTGAATGATTCAATCGCAAAAAAATCCAAGAAAGCATTGAAAAGACACTTTTGCAAAGAACCTCTACAAACTCTCATAAATTATATGATCTCTCTCCATGAGCCAAATGTCACTTTTGGCAAGACCTCACTCCAGGACACACTGAAAAAGACCTTCATGAAGATCAGTCAAAGGGCAATTGAGACAACGTGTAATGGCAAAAAGCACCCAGAGCTGCTGGCAAGGATCACCAAAGGTCTTGATGACCGAGACGCTCAGATGCTGATGGACAAGCCACAGAGTATCATTGGCACTATGAAAACTGTATATGAGGCTCAGTGGGGTGGCTCGGCCCCAGATGCCCTGATGGATGTCATAGATGATTTCAACAAGGAGTTCTGCCATTTACTTGAAGACCTGGTGAGACCTAAAGACCTAGAGGCCAAACAGCAGTTGAAAAAGCGTCCCATTCAGGAAAATTACCAAGTTGCCATCAAGGCGTTCAGGAAAGATCTTCGGAGGTCTATCAGCAAAGAGTTGTCTAAGGCACTTTACGATTTGCTTCGGATGACACTTGAACACCAGAAGGTTGAATTGCTCTTTGCAGTCATAATGGGGAAAGTGAATCAGACCATGAAAGCTAACTGCAGACAGATCAACAAGCCGAGACACAGTCAGGCCAGAATTCCCAGAGCACATGGAAAATTCCAAAAGAACAGAAGACGTACCAAATACATTGTGTCAAAACTGGAGCGGAAGTGTGACTCTCACTCTGTACATACAGAATTCTAAAAACAACATTGGCTTTTAGTTTGTAAACGGGGCAAACCCTAAAATACGAATTTACACGAAAACCCAAACATACCCAGAATATAATTGTACTTTTGTATATTTTCAAACTTTAAAAAAGCAACTTCAAAGTTAATTGTTTAGTTAAATACTACTTATGTGGACTGCTGTTTTTCTTTTCTTTCCCTTCTTAAAAAAAACGTGACATCTTAATGACAATGTAATTTATAAATATTCTATGTTTTTATGTTTAGAATTATACGTAGGTACATGTCCTCTTTGTTCTATGCAACAAAATGTGCAAAAAATGTTTTTAATTTCAATCTTCACTGAGAACCAGACGCATATTCACCTTTCATTCGGTCAACCATATTAAGCATCCAGCAATGTTGGCCTTATTCTTCATGAGACATTCTGTGTATTGCATGTTTCAGATCAATACGATACAGGATCATGAAATGTAATAAAATAATCATAACCAAAGATGTCTATATTGCAGTACTTGTTAGTAATTATTACAATGTTACCATTAATCTTTTCTTGAACTAGAGTTAAAGGTCAACAGTATATCAGGCTACAGCACAAGTTCATGTGAATAATGTCCATTTTGTCTACAAAGATGACCCAGTTTAAAGCAATCTCGCCCACGAAGATTTGAGAACAGTCAACAAAAATATCATGGTTCCATAAAATGTTAAAATGATCTTTTTAATTAATTATAATTATGAGTAAACACAAATTACTTTTCATTATGCCAAGCTTTAAATTAACGGAATGTTTTATTTAAAATATGTTATCAGCATAGATGAAATAAAAAGTTCCTGGCTTTTCATGTTATAGAAACATCATAGAATTTGATGTTGCTGTCTGTAGTGCATAGGCAGAGCTTTGTCATAATCTTGGGCAACGCGTTGAAGCTATATCTCATGTATACAGATCTAAACTAGCAACTATGTAAGGCAGGGATGGGCAACTTTCATGATGAGGAGGGCCATGTTTTTTCATCGCCACTATCGGAGGGCCACATAACCACGGATCTGCAACTCGAGTTTGAGGTGCTGTTGGTTGCTTACTGACAGCCCATATCGTTTGGAAGGAATAGAAGTGTAGTCTATTGGCCAACAAGATTAAGGAATGATTCAGTTGTCATTTAGAAAAACATCTGGTCATTATTTTTTAAATTAGTGTCTTATCCACGGGCCACACTGAGTGAGGAGGCAGGCCGCTTGTGGCCCCCAGGCCTCCAATTGCCCATCCCTGATGTAAAGGATGATGATCTATGATGATTTCAATGACAACACCACCACTGTTCAGGGCTGTGTTTCCCAAATTCTTAAGTAATATGAGGTAAGAGTATGAAGTGCCCCCTGGGCAATATATCATATCACTATTTGTACATACGGTACAATTATTTTCTCACACAAGATAAAATGCTTGCTCAAAGTTAATGTGCAAGGTGTATGAATAATAAACTTTTAGTGATTATGTGAGACCTATTTCCGATATATTGCCCAAGGGGCACTTCATACTGAAGTGCTACTTCGGTTTAAGTAGTACTTAAACGTTTTTGGGAACGTAGCTCAGGTCTCTTTCCCTCCATACATTGAAGTCTCACAGATTTCCAGTAGGCATATAGTCTGGGCTAAACTGCCCATTTGACTCTTTGATGTAAGCAGATAAAGTGTCAGAACGGCAATACGACCTAACCAATCAGTGAACACATGGAAGAGAGATGACGTCACCTGTAACCCTTAAGGGAAGCATTACATTTTGTAAAGATACAGTAGTCACTCTAGTCACTGATTAGTTAGGGCAGTGGTTCCCAACCTGGGTGTCGGGACAACTAGCGGGGCTGTGGCAGAGAGAATGAACTTTGTATAAAAATGGGAAAACCACAGGTTAACTGTTAACATAATTACTACATAAAATGGTTAATGGCAGTATTCACTTGTATGGTTCATAAATGAGTTTGCTTTTCCTGTGAACTTAAATTAAAATGTAGCAATAAGTATGGCCAACAAAATTGTTTGGCGGTTGGAAAGGGTGGGCGGGGGATGTTGTGAAAATATTCTTAGGTCCAAAATGTTTGGTAATTACTGGGTTGAGGAATAGCCAATGCCAAAGGTAACCAAGGCTGTATCTCAAATGGCGCACTTGTGCACTTCAGGCACTATGTTTTAGTGCGTAACTAATACGGCATACGCACTGAAACATGAACACTTAAGTGCACAAGTGGGCCATTTGAGATTCAGCCCAAGTCAATGGAAGGACACTATGAACGTTAAAAAAATGAAGGGGATAGATGTCCAGGCTACCACTGGTGAGGAAAATTGTTGTTGTTTTTTTAAGAAAGGCAATCACATATTTGTGAGTTTCCGTCTTTAGAATACCTACTGATTATAAATCACTATCTAATTTTAAGGTTTATAAACATTCCTGCACAGCAAATATAACTTTATACAGCTGATGTTTTCATGATGATGTATTGGGGAAACCACACTGAAATGTTCCCATGCTACTCTAAAAACAGACTATCTAAACACCTAAGGTGGGTGGGGTTACGCCACATGGAGCTTTCTCTGAGTCCTTTTTTGTCCAATAGACTTGAGTGGCATGCGGAACAGCAAGAGCAGCCCTGACAAGAAAACGTGTCTCACCTAAAATAAAGGGGTTACATCTATTACACATTACACTTACAAAATAAATACAGACAAATGTGGTACAGCCCATATAGACACGTTGTGCTCCCATTTGGTGATTAAAAAATAGCTTACATGTTACATAGTTTCAGATGTCGAGTATGCTGTTGATAAAACCATGCATGTAACAGACCTAATGGAATCTAATATAATATTTTCTTTAATGTACTGTATGTTGGCTGTTCCGAGAGCTGCTCTTTGTTTGTGCGTGAAGTCTTTTGCCTTGGAAGTAGTCTTCATGTCTTTAAAAGGTGAGTCCTTGGTTGTTTTTAAGCGCTCCAGACCATAGGCCACTCAGCTAGCTTTGCTGCTCACCGGGCCCTGAGTGCCCTCCGCGGCCTCCTTCTTGTCATCGCTGAAGAACAGGAGAGGGAACATCCCCAGTATGCAGCCTATGGCCACTCCTATGGCTTTTCCCTATAAGACACACACAGGAGCTTTGATTAGAGAGCAAGTAGCAGGCAAGACGACCTCGCAATCCATGATGACATCGCAATACATACCGTAGCATGACCAGAAACATGACATGTTTGAAATACCTCATAGAATTTACATTGATAGCAATTAAGGAGATAAAACATGCTGTTTTTACAGATGTAAAAGCCTCCTGTTCTACAAATTACACTCTACATGTTATGTAGACTACAAGTGATGTGGAATTATGGCCTGACTGTAATTATCCTTAGATACTCTGTCACATTGCTGTCTTAGCCAGGACCCTCCTGGTTAAATGTAGGTCAAATCAAAATAAATTAATTGACAGCAATGTATTTTTTCTTATCCAAAACGTGTATATCTTCAGACATGCAGTCAGTTTTTAAAAAATCGATAGACGTATTTCTTTAAAGTGCATTTATTATTCATCGATCCAGTTACTGTTGTTTGTGCTCCCAGACTTCATTATTTGGAGTTAAGCACATTGACCTCTCTCTGACTTGGAGAAAAAGACGTGTAATGTAATTTAAGCTATTCAGTCCATTCCAGCCAAGGCTTGAACTTGAAACTTGGATGGCATGCTTCCATGTGAGCTCAGAGCCAGCATGCTATTTTCACATAACCCTTTAAGGTATTGGCCTTTTCTGTGGTGTTGGGAAAGCTCTTGTTTTGAAGCAGTTTGAAGCAGTTATGCCGGTTTCAGGCAGAAAATAGTAGTGTCAAATATCTCTGTCTTTGCCACTGGATGCAATTTAGTTATACCTGCTTCAAATGCATTCAAATCTTCAATGTTTGAAGGTGTCTAACATCATGTGAAAGCCCATAGGGAGAAGGGTTTACTAATGTTCTATTGCCATTCTGGCCTGGTATTAGAATGGCTGCCATCCGTTCACACCCTTTTTACGGTAGCTCTCTCCCAGCCGGAGTCCCGGCAATACTGTAGCTGTGGTCTTACTGCACAGTCCAGCCCCACAGCCCCACAGCCTCAAACCTGCCACCTCACAAAACGAGCATTATTAACCAAGCTATTAGAGTCGTATTAAGTAGAAGTAAAAGTGCTGTTACAGATGTAATTTCAACACCAGTAGTACGATATTACATAGTTGGAGCTATGTAACAACATACTACTAATGTTATAATTACATTTGTCACAATACCTCTACTTCATACCACTCTGCAAGCTATTAGCTAAGTCAGTTGTAGTGTGGCTTATTCCCTGGTGATGTGGGGAGATTGACTAAGGCATGAGCTATTCTAGATGCCATCTGTTACAGATGCAGTCAACCCACACTTCCAGGATACGAGATAATGTTTACAAGCATGCTCAGTACAGTATACGTCAGAATGAGCAAGTAGGATCAGGCTAAGTCACAAGAAGAATGCAATCCCAAATTGTTACTAGATGATTTCTGATCTTTTTTTTTTTTTATAACAAAGTCACACCACAGAACTGGTGACTCATAGGCCCTAGATGAGAAGTGGAAAACATGGTGGGGCGGGAAATTCCTCTTTTGTGTGCAGCAAAACTAAGGAACTGGTTAAAGGAAGTAACAAAAGCCAGCCCACCACCACAGCCATCGCCTATGTAGATGAAAGAGAGGAGACCAAACAAAGGCTGAGTGCTGGAAGCGACTTTACCATTATCATACGGTACTATCCAGTCCATGCTGGTATGATACCGACAGCGGTGATGCTTTGATCTATTTTGCTCTGAGCGAGAAGCAAGATATTCAATCATAAGAGAAAGAAGGTGATATGTAGTGAATTTTCAGTCTAAATGCACTTTCAGAAAAGCTTTGTAGCAACTGCTGAATCTGACAAAAAAAAACCTGTTGTACAGAAAACGCTGAATTTGATGGAGATATCTGCCCTTTGGCATCGTAGGACAATCCTGGATATATGGTAGAGTTCTTACAGAATGAATGCTGAGGCGTGTCTGCCACATGTCGGCCTGTTTGGGGTTGAGGTCCGGAACCTGCATGCCCAGCCTGCACGCCAGAGCCTCCACATAACCTGCAAGACTACACCACACACAGCACATGGCTAATAATCACAACAACAACAGTCATTTTATTTCATAATTATTATCATCATTATTTCAAAGTTCTTGTATAAATAGAGTAAGTGCACCGCCACCGAGTGTATTAAGTATACCTGTATGTATTTATGAATACAGCTCATTTATTTCCATACAATATGAAACACAGGTAACAGGTAACAAATAATCCTAATCATTACAGTACTTCTAGAAAGGATAAAAATAAAAGATGATGAAAATACAGACATGCTCATGAGGATATTGTAAGACCAGACTGTGCCACTCACCCCAGTCCAGCTAGATCGGATACCAGGTTTCCTAAGCCAGCAGCTGTGGAGAGGGAAAGAAGAGAGTGATCATCTCGGGACCAAGAGCCCCCCATGTGGAGCTTAAACTAACTGCATTATCTCAATTAACTTCTAAAATAAATACCTATTATATGACATTGTTATAACTCAGCTGTTTGGTTGCTTGCTTCATTTTTCACTTGATTCAATGAATAGTTCCCCTAAGGACTGTTGCATGATATGTTTTAACAGACATTCACACAGTAAACCACTAGACCAGTGTTTCCCAACCTTTTTTTGTCTTGCGTACCCCCTACGCCTCTTAGCTGTGCCATGAGTACCCCCTAGTTCATGTTCTAGTTCACTTTCTCTGTCCTGATGTGACTGCTCCATACATTTGTTATGACAATAATATTTTTTCCATGTACCCCCTGCACTGTGCTCGCGTACCCCTAGTGGTACACGTACCCCTGGTTGGGAAACACTGCACTAGACTATCATGATACTGTAGCTGTGTTCACAGTTGACACATTTTAAATAATTGCTTTTTTAAAAGTTCAAATCCAAAGACCATAAAATGTCCTCAATCATATGTCCCTCCAGGCACTGCCATGTTGACATTTCTTATGTTTCATTACCTGCCATAGTAGAGATGCCCAGAATGACACCTATGGATAGTTCAATCTGGGTCCCCTGAGAGGCAAAGAACAGTTAATCAAAATGCTGATATTTTATAGTACAATATAACAGTAATAAATGTCATCTGTATTTCTCATAGATTGTTCTTATTGCTGATTGATGTTTATGTTATGTTGGAAAAAGGTAATTTCTCTACAATTCCGTACCTCTGTTCCAGTACAGACAAGCCAGTACAGAAGACTATAAAAGCAACTTTAACCCACTTAATCTGAAACATAACGGTATTGATGAAGGAATGCGTTTACTCACTGCGACAATCATAATGGCATTATCCAGGAATCCAAACCCAACGAAGGGAAGAGCATTGTGAAAAAGCACTGAAATTACAATAGAAACCATAATTGAACTGAGACCATTTTTCACACAATACACTCCTGTTACAACACACAGGAAATAAACACTACATTTACCCTGGGTACTATTCCAAGAACATGGTTGAGTGATAAACATGGCTAAGTTAGTCTACATGAAATGTCAAATCTACTAACAGAAAGCTCACATGTGTTGTTTAGTTAAGAAAATATAGACCCCGTCACCCCAGGCTCTTATATTATATGATTTACCACTAGCTCAAAGTTAATTTAACTTGGATTACTACTAGCCAGGTTTAGCATACTCCCCTGCATCATCACTAAATATGATCATGGACATGTGTACACACAATAAGCCAAAGTTGGAATTATATTTCGGACTGTGACAGACAGGCAGGGAGACAGACAAAAACAATAGACAGATGTAATTCAATGAACCAAAACTGCGAAATGTAAGTGTAGTAGGCCTACATCCAGAGTGTTGTCATTGTGTTCTTCTGAGTGATTCTAGATTCTAGACATAATACAGCATTAGCGATAAGAAGAAAAGTGAAAAAATGAAATAAAAGGTATGACTGGAAAAGCATGCTACTACATGACAGTACAAAATAAATGGCTTTTGATGTGACACTGCCACTGAGTCAGGCTGGCAGTCCTTGTTCCTCTGGGCAAAGGGACACGAGTGTCAAACTGCTGAGTCAGAGTGTTGACATCTGGGCTCGGGGACTTTCAGTCAGGCAGGGACGTGTGAAATACAACCAATCATCTGTGACCAGCAGCTACACAAAGATAAACAAGGTGGTACCTACATGTCTAGATTGGTGAACATTCACAAATGCAACTGAATAACCCCAGTGGGGTGGTCATTGGTGCCACAACAACAGAGGTAGGCTATATACTTCATGCCCAGGAAAAGTGTCTTCCTTTTTCTTGTAATTTAAGTCTTAATGATGGAAAGGGAAGGTTGCACATTAGGAGGATCCAACCACCAGTGAAGTTGGGTACTGGGATGGGTAGCCATCAAATGAAAATGCCTTCTGAGGGAACGGTCCAAATAATTTCCTTTTTTCAGAGGTTTTCTGTGGTTATCTGGACAGGCCTGACCAAGGCACTGAACCTGATAGATTGGGGGGTGGGGTGGGGGCATAATCATGCACACTCTTACCATATCTAAGCTGGGCATTGGTCGGACGCGCCATCTCCAGTTGCTCTGTCAAGGAGGAAAACAATAATGGCGAGTCAAGGGCACCGTTTGAAGTATACAGTAAATACACACATGTCCTCTACGGCATCTCTGCATCTAACCAGCTAAACATTTTCCTTGAGGATGACACTTCACTTCTGCAGATAATAACTGGTGAAACTGATGACAGGGGCAGTATCTTGTTTCAGAGGTATGAACATGCTGGTGCAGAAAAAGCTCACTGTGCATTGAGGGGTAGCCTATCTAGCCTGCAGGTAGGGGTCAGGTAAGTTGATAGAAGACAGCATGTGTGTAGCCTGTAAAATGTAGCAGCAGCACCTTGTTTTAAATGGACACTTGCAACAATGTCGTCTTGCGGTTACACTGTAAATAACTCATGAACAATTCAGGCTTTGTGGTCAGCGACGTCATTTCCACATGCAGTGTGTTCGCTGCATGAACGCACAGGCTACTGTAGGCTACTTGGCCTACAACAGCCTCGGCTCCAACAGTTTAGCCAAAGATGATAGAGTCTAGATTCAGGCTCAGCACCTGTCTCTGATGTGGATATGTTTACTCCGCGTTCGCAAGGCTCACCTTGAACCACTGCCATAGACTCAAAGCGGTGGAGTTCTCGCAAGAGGCAAGTTCGCTCCGCAGGATGGAGACTATAGATAAAGTCACGGGCTCCTTGCGGAGAAGTCAGCGGCTCCATGGGCTCGTTCATAGGGTGTGTAACTAAGTGACAGGCTGGGACAACGGACGTTGTGTGGCGATGGTTGGATAAACTCTTTCCCCTCACGGAACAAGTAAATACCCCCGTCCTCAGAGTCAGTGCTGGCCGTACGGATCTCCACAAACAGGGCATCATCTTGCAGAGGGAGTGCGTAACATCCAGGAGACCTACGGGAGAAGCGCGCAACATTTATGGTCGGATGTATTTCACATATGTCATTATTGCGTTTTTTCCCCGTGTTGTAGCATTATAGGACTTTGTAGGACGCTCTGTTTCGGTATTAGCATACATCACATCATTACAGTATGTCGAACAATCTAGCTCTTACTTACCCTTCGGAAAGATGCGATAATCTCGGAGTACAGGTCAGGACATTCAGTAGCCTTCTCTTTCGAACCCGGACATCGTTGCGCCAAACGCACTTGGTTATCCTCCTAGCATTTGGGATAGGAGCGCCCCGTTCACCGCGCCGTTTGCCTCTATGATGGAGCCTGCTAGTGGCCTCCTGCTTCCCACTGGATAGCCACGGTCCTTACGTAGGACCTGACGACTTTGAAGACGTCGCAGCCTTACGTTGTGTTCAGTAAAGCATCATTGGTGATCGAATAGCCTACCAGGCAGGACGTCGCACTACGCTCACAAGAAGAACCCGTGTAAATTTAATCATTCCGACACTATTGCTGGTTGTGTGAGACCTTCATTCTCACATCTGTTTGGGTCTGTGATGTCATCATTGGTAGGTGTGGCCAAAGCAAGGCCATACTGAAAGAGGAAGGTCGCTGGAACCAGGAGGATGAAACCACGATGGGCGCAAATGAAGAATGGACACGGCATAATACGCACACATCAATACCTATTAACCTAGATGTTTGACAGGGCGTTTCGGAAATGATCAATTTAGGCTAGGCCATACACATAGTGCGGAAAATAGACAAAAAGGTGAAAAATGGACTAACTCAAAATCTGAAAGGCAATCCTTTTTTTGGTTAACACTAGGCATTGAAATAATAAAGCACATTCTGCTGGGAATTGGTGCACTGAGGCCAGATGGACCTGCTGGTATGGGGTTCCAGCATGGTTCAAAATTGTCTAATAAAATATAGGCCCAACATTAACTAAACATTAATTAAAATAATTTGACTTACACTTAAAGGCCTATCGATTCAATACAATTGAAAAATTGTGTGTATTATTAGGATATTTTTTATTCAGTGTATTCTGCTCTTCTGTGCTTTTTTCCCTCTGTTAAATAAGGAATGTGGGATGCCTGTCTTTTGGGAAACATGTCTGTTGGGAAACAACAAATGCTATTAGACTTGACCTCAATCAACATCATCTTGGACCGTGTAGGCCTACTGCAAATGTCCATACTGTGGTTGTAACTGTGGTTGTAACTGTGGTTCTCAAACTTTGTTCAACGAACGCCCCCTTGACCACATCATAAGCCTGCTGCCAATGTTCCGTCCTTGTAGTATTAAACGATAAAATAGACTAATGCTCCTAATAGACTAATTTGCAACTGATCAACCCCCTTCTCCAGCCCTCTCAGCTGCCCCCCCCCCTCCAAAGGCTCCCTAATGCCCCCCCAGCTGTAGAGCCCTTGATGAGAAACACACCTTGTTACAGCATAGGTGACTCTTTTGTCATTGTGTGAGACACAGCACAACAAAATTACATTTATGCCTCACCCATACAAGGGGGAGCCCAACGAGCAAGAGTGTTGGGAGGGGGGTTCTAGGCCTATCTGAAGGGTACCTCAGTCATGGACAGCAAGGGGGAGAGTGGTAACTATTTACTGGTACGTAACTGCCATAGGTGATCGTTTGAGCTTAAATAATGGCCTATGGGTAATGGAGATCAAACTGGGCAGATTTCTCCTCCACAGCCCCACCAATACAGCAGGCCTACTACATCCCTAATTCAGTGATTGAATATGGTCGTATAGTTGTTCCTAGCCTGACAAGCCAGCCCATCAGAACTACTTCGTATTACAAAATAGTTCCGATGGGCTGGCTTGTCAATCTACTGTGTTACTACAGGACTGCCGCTGTGTTGACACCAGTATCTGGACTGTATGTTACATAGCCACTAGCTACTGACGGACACACATCAATCTGGATATCAATATCTGTCTGCATGTCTGACTGTTTGTCTCAATGTTACACATCTACACACATCTTTGAGCCCACCGATCATCACTTGTTTGTAGATGTGTTATGCATTATTTACTTATGACAATGATTGAAAAGTTGTTGGTTAACAGTGTTAAGTCAGAGTTAATAATTGCTTAATAACACGTTGCTACAACTTAATGCCACCCTGTAGTGATGTGATGGGTGGTGAAGTCAATGTCAGTATTTTCTCTGCTCTGGCCACTAGGGGGCAGACAGTGAGTGGATAACTGTGCACTGCAATAGGGGACACTGAACTCAATCTGCATTCTAGGCCATTACAGGAATACTAGGACATCTTAGGTCATTTGGTGTTGCACACATTAAATACCTTAACACATACATTTATGATTGAATGTGATCACCCTTCGCGTACAATTAAGGTTTGTGGTTCGTTTTAGTGCCAACTTCACAGGCATTTGTTATTTATTACACGTAGGCCCTATTATTATAAGAAATAATCTGTGATTAGCCATGTTGAAAATATGTCTTGAGTGTGAAATTACTCATCACTTAAACACACACTAAATAACTTGATTCTTTCATACATACATTACTATGCATAAGTGTTCTGCCCGTGGGGAAGCAAATAACATGGGACTGGCTGAAGGACAACACAGTCCTCAGTAACCACCAGCAGCGGTCACAGCAGAACACACAGAGCCCGAAGCCTTCATATTCTAGGGCAGTAATTCCCAACCAGGGGTACGTGTACCACTTGGGGTACATGCAAACAGTGATATAAAAGCAAATGTATGAAACAGTCATATTGGGATAGAGGAAGACATAGTGAGGGGGTAGGCCTACTCATGATTCTACAAAAAGGCTTAGGGCACGGGTATTCAATTAAATGTCAAAGAGGGCCAGTTTTTCAAATTCCTCCCAGCAAAGGGGCCGAACTATACTTATGTATTATGGTTGCCGATTGTCAGTGAAAAAAATATGGGACACTTCATTGAGGTGGGGGGTCTGGGGGTCCTCCCCCATGAAGTTTTGCCTT
Organism: Engraulis encrasicolus; assembly: GCF_034702125.1. Lineage (NCBI taxonomy): Eukaryota > Metazoa > Chordata > Actinopteri > Clupeiformes > Engraulidae > Engraulis > Engraulis encrasicolus. Next base: position 30,527,998 of record NC_085858.1, on the reverse strand, counting down.
TCTTAGTTGTAATTTCCTGTATTTTAATGTCCCGTGTCCCGTTTCAGCTCGATACGGAATCCGTACTTTTATCTCTAAAGTTCGAAAAACGATTCCATATTTCAAGGTGCTTGTGGGGGGCCAGAACTTTGCCATCCAAGGGCCGCATCTGGCCCCAGGGCCGCCATTTGAATAGCCCTGGCTTAGGGGGTATGCGAGGGGAAAAAGGTTGAGAATCATTGTTCTAGGGCACCACCCCATGCATGCAGCCCAGGGACCAGAAGACAGCTCCCTATGCCATATCTTCGTCATCTCACAAGCTGTACAATGGTGGACTAGATTAGGGAGTGGAACTGTACATGAGTTGGAAAAAAAATCTGTTCAATTAATATTATTATCCATAGAGTACATAAAGTAACCCAGGTGGTTTTTCTACTTTATGTGGCACAAAATATAATTTATGATTACTGTAGCCCATCTTCACCATACCAAGGCTTTATTTTGTGAAAAACAATGTTATTTGCATGTACCTACAGTACATTTGAGCTAAGATTTCCATAATGGTACTCAAATGAGATGGTGTAGAGTGGAGTGTTGGATAAGCCATTTTGCAGTAGAGCAAAAAAAGAAGCAAAAACATACACACAGAGCTATTAAAACAAACATTTTATTTGTGTGCTAAAGCTGTGATTAAACATGAAAATAAATAAATAAAGCACTGAATTTGCTATAAATTGAACATTTACCATCAACATAAGGAGTCAATCCAAAGTCAGAGAACTTAGGGTGTAGGTCACAAAAATAGATTCTTACCATTACTGGTGGTTTACATGGACAGAGGAGCATTTGAAACAAGTTTTCTTTTACATGAGGCATTGCATAAGAGTAAATGATATTCTAGATAGTCTATTACCTATACTCCCACACAGATGGCTATTGCTTCTGGGAGCTACCTATAGGTGTTAATAGTGTGTGCCAATGCAGACCAACATTAAGTGATCAACTCATACCCACATCAATGCTATGCAATATATAGGTCCTTAATACCATCTCAGATATGCAACATTTTTTTATTATTATTATCATTAAAGTGTGCTTTCATATCACATGTCAGTTATTTTTACTTAACATTTTAAAATGTTTGCACTCTGTGCTGCCTATGAAATCAACCCTCTGAACAGTCTCTTCCAGGGGAGGACAGATAATTTTGTCAAATTATAAAATTACAAAAATGTATCTACATTATATACAAGATTAAATCATAACAGAAAAAAACAGAGGTACAACAGACAGTGGGTCATTTAAAAACACACACTTTTGATTGAGTTGCGGCTGATTGTGTTGGCTTGTCATATTATGACATTTCACGTTTGGCAAATCACTTCCTGGCCACCTTTCTGCATCTACATACAAACTAAAAACCTGATGTGAGGGAGGCACAAAGCACTACAAACCAGTTCACAAAGGTTTGTAAAATTAATACGCATCTTATATTCAAATAAACAGCACCATTCAACTCAATCAGCAGTGTACACAGGTAAGGCTTCATGCATTCCTAATCACAAACAAAAAACAAAATGCTTAAAACCAATTTAAGTTATAAGCAATGAATAACATCTGTTGTGTGCCAACCTGTTACATCTTTCTCATGTTTACGTACATAAGATTTTCTTTAAACACTCGCTTCTTACCATTATGATGTACAACTGTGCGCACTTTGCAAGTTCATTGTTAAACTTATGAGCTAGCAGGGCCGCCGCTAAGGCAGATCAAGACATTTTGGGGGCCCAGAGCATCCGAGGGCCCCACAGGGTTACTGTGATGTGATTGAGGCGGGCTGGGGCCCGAAATTAGCTTCTTTCAGGGGGTTCAACGATTTCTAGCAGTACCCCTGTGAGCCAGTATATTCCTTTCAAACGGATGGAGGGTGAATGTTACCGTAAACCAATTGAGGGTGATATACGTTATCGAACTACTTAAACTGTAGCAGTTCAGGGTACAGAGAGGCGATTGTGATATTCAGAACTGATGAAGGTTACATACACACCATGTTCATCTCGTCTAAAAAGAAAAAAAAGGGGGGAAAAAAGAAAAGAAAACAAAAAAAAATCAGTCTTAAGGAAGGATATTGCTCGTTCCAGTACTTCTTCTTGGAAAGGTGAACCAGGACTAAACCAGTCGTGTTCTGACCATAAACAGGATGGCACCTGCCATGAAGGAAAGTACACATTCTCAGGTCTATACAGTATAAGTACAGGTAGGCCATTACATTACATTTGGCACCCCACGTGTTGGCCTCAGCTGCTTACTGTAAGACATCAGAAGAAAAGTGATTTACAACAAAATGAAAACGAGCCATCATTGTCCATCTTTACAGGAATCCAGGTCCCAAGCTGGGTTTCTTCAGGCCTCCCGGCCTATTCAAAGCTCTCCTCTTCTGGGATGGGACAGGTCCAAAATGTCCTTACAGTTCCCTTGCAGAGGGCAGCCATATCGTACGTACTACATGCCGATTGCCATTGACTTAACAGAGCAGACTGTGAGCACACCTTACTGGTAGTCTCTTGAATGGACAGTGGACACGGTGGTCTCTCAACCCTTCTTTCATTCAGAATTGGCTGCCTAAACTTTCTATAACACCAGGCTCGCGCACACACATACACATTCGCACCATCTTCTCACCCTTAACTCAAGATTCACTTCGGGGCAAATGTCCCCATTCCTGCCGAAACACTCTGTCCCCATATTATGCGCAAACACATACAGTACTCAGTCAGGCCATACTTGTCATCCACAGCTCAGTTTCACATGAGGGCAAATGTCCCATTTCTGCCGAAACACTCTGTGCCCCATATACGCACACACATACAGTACCCAGCCACACTTCCACTCCTTAAGTCTCACTTTAAAGGCTAATGTTTTGTTTCCTGTCCTGCAGCCCACAGTGTCTGTCTGCTCAGCCAATCACCTAAAAGAGGGGCATGTGTTTCTTTTGTTGTTGTTGTTGTTGTTGTTGCTATGGCTACCGAGCCCTTCAGGCGATGCGCGGCGCGGAGCGGTCGTTGGTCAGCGTCCTCTTCAGCTTGACGCCGCGGCGGATAGTCATCAGCATGGTGTCTCCCTGAGGGTCCAGCCCGGAGTCCATCCCATCCACCAGCATGCCCCCCACCCCCACCCCCACCATCACCTCGCCCATCTGCTGTCCCACCTTGCCCACCTGACCCAGGGCCACGGGCGGGTTGGTGGAGGCCTGCCCGCTCCACGACGACACGGGCAGGATGCCCAGCTCCTCCCCGCCCGAGAGCGGCGACTCGGGGCTGGCCGGGTCGTCGTCATCCATGCCCATGCCCGTGTACATACCCGCGTACATGCCCATGCCTTTGCCGGGGCTCGTGCCCCCCTGGCTGAGGCACAGGCTTGGCAGGCCGTCATGGCCCATGGTGGTGGTGTTGGCGCCGGGCGTCTTGAGTGACGGGGGGATGACGGGGGTCTTGATGGGGATGGGTCCCCTCTCCCCTGCCGAGATGGTGGCGCGCCGGCCCGACGGCTTGGTGGAGGGCGTGCGGCGGATGGTGGCCACGCCCGGCGTGATGATGACGGGCCCGTGAGCGTTGGATCCGTGGTGGTGGTGGGCCGCGATTGGTCCGGTGTGGTTGGGGCCGGCGTGGTGGGAGGGGCTTGAGGGGACTCCGGCGGTTGAGGCGGGGCGTTTGGCCTGGAACATGCGGCGGTAGGACTGCGTGAGGTCGCTGTTGCGCGGCACCGTGCTGGACTTGTCAAAGTCCTGCTGCTCCTCCTCTGGCTCGCCGCCCATCGAGAAGTAGTCGTAGTCTGACACTAGAACACACACACAGGCAGGCAGAGGGAACACATTAGATCAAGATAGTCATAATCATAGTCACACTGGAACACACACACATACAGTCCCACACACACACACACACACACACACACACACACACACACACACACACACACACACACACACACACACACACACACACACACACACACACACACACACACACACACACACACACACACACACACACACACACACACACGGGCAGACGGGGATACATTAGATTGAGGGACACTGGAGCGCTATACAAAAACATACATATATTTATAGATCTGTCATGCATGCTAATCTTCATTTCATTAATGCAGTGTTTCTCAACCTTTTTTGAGGCAAGGCACCCTTTCAATTCATGAAAAATTTCAAGGCACCCCAAACCCCAAATCCCCTGCTCACTCTCCTTTTGTAAAGCGAACTTGGGTTACTTGAAAGGCGCTATATAAAACCAAGTTATTATTATTATAAACCAACAAGCAGTAATATGGTATCGCATCCGATACCACACAAGCTTAGAAAAGTAACACATTTGGAGACGTCACACGACCTACGTTTGAAGTTGCAGCTGACTGGGGCGACCTATTTACTTTATTGTGCGTAAATGGCAGATGAAAGATTCCACTGACTAACATTAATTTATCAATTTAGACAAATATGTATTATATAACATCATTTATTTATCGGCCACGTTTCCGTGGCACCCCTGAGGGGGACCTGTGGCACCCCAGGGTGCCCAGGCACCCCTGTTGAGAAACATTTCATTAATGTAACGTGCAAACATGTACTACCGTCCTAGAATTCATTCATATTTAGTAATTTATCAAACATGTTATTTTAGCGTTTCCACTAAGAAATAAAATCTTTCCCAAAGGGTCTTGTTATATCCTCATTTATATTCGTCTTACATGCTTCATTTTTGCATGTCCTAAGGCCTGCATGCTGGATCATATAGCCGCAGATCAGGTTTAAGTATGCAATGCAATGCAATTCAATAACTACAGCGATGTGCCTCAAGGTGGTTTTCTTGAACTCTGTGTGTGAGCATGTCTATGCACATTCTTTTATGCATGCATTCTCAATGGGGGCATGTACCACTCAGTAAAAGAAAGCACTGCATATACAGCACAGTACGTTGAACGTTTTTTTTGAAGGACTTTATAATAAATAAATAACCTTCTATGCTGTTGGGCTGGAATTCCCCACCGTGGCTAGACCTCCAACATTGTCACATGCCACAAGACCCTTAACTTTCAACCAGGGCTGGACTGGCGATCTGGCATATAGGGCATTTTCCCGGCCAAGTCTGTTGGGTTTTGTTTGTTTGTTTGTTTGTTTTGCGTTGTTTTTTGTCTTTTCCCCTCTTAGTTACCGGCCTACCATCTAGACGTGGCAGCCCATTGGTCCATCGTTTACATAGACAATGGGCTGAGCCAATCATAATGCGGTAAAAACAGGTGGAGCTGTGTGAGGGGCTGGTCTACGCCAGAAATGCCCTGACTGGTTTTCTGAGCTGAGTCCAGCCCTGCTCTCAACCTAATCTAAATATTAACACAACATGGTGTAAAAGCCCTGCTGCACCTACAACCACGGATTCCATTGTCACTAAGAGGCCTCTCAATACTGGATCACCAGGGGAGCATGACTGCAAGGCCGGAGTTGTGATATGCAAGTGTGTACCAGAGAACACAAAGGGAGTATTTGCATAGGCTTTATGGACTTAAAGGGATACGAGGGTGATGCTGCTATGGAATAATACGGGATGGTAGTAAGGTGTGCACTTGAAATTAGTTTGACCATATTTTCAGAGTGTGTGTGTTGCTGCGAGTCCGTGTAGCAAATGTGTATGTGTGTGAGGGGCTCTAAATGAACACCAGCCAACCGGCCAAATGCTAGTGAAATTTCAGTTTGGCTGGTAGAAAAACTAACTTACTAGCCACTTTGACCCATTAGTGAGTGTGTGCTTGGCTAGTAAGATAAACATCTTTAAACCATTTTGGCTGGTGATGAAAAAAAGTTAATATAGAGCTATGTACTGTATGTGTGTGTGCCTGTGTGTGTATATGTGTGTATATGTGTGTGCCTGTGTGTGTGTGTGTGTGCCTGTGTGTGCCTGTGTGTGCCTGTGTGTATATGTGTGTGCCTGTGTGTGCCTGTGTGTGCCTGTGTGTGTGTGTATGTGTGTGCCTGTGTGTGTATATGTGTGTGCTTGTGTGTGTATATGTGTGTGTGTGTGTGTGTGTGTGTGTGTGTGTGTGTGTGTGTGTGTGTGTGTGTGTGTGTGTGTGTGTGTGTGTGTGTGTGTGTACACTGTATACTGTATCACTACATACTGTACACACGGCTCTTACTCTGTGAGGGTATGGTGTCCTCGGAGCAGCAGGGGGTGTTGGTCTGCGTGCTGTAGCCACTGGAGCAGTGCAGAGAGTCCCGGCTGGAGCCCTGGGGGTGGGGGTGGGGGAGAGAGTGGGGGTGGGGGTGATGGGGGTCCAGCTGCAGGCCGCAGGACAGGGCCAGGGACAACTCCGCATGGGGGTCAGACTCCTCCACAGGCTGAGGCTGAGGGACACACGGAGAGAGAGGCACACACACAGTCAAGGCTAAGGTCAAAGTCATCGTTGTGTGTGTGTCACACCAGGGGACATTCGGATGGACCGACATTGCATGTCATCACATGGAAAACAAAAACCAACAGACACACGCATGCTGCGTAGTACATACACAAGGAAACATACTGATGGACACAGACAGGCATGCACGCACACACAGAGCTGCTGGCATGGTCATGGAGTGGCTGAAATGTGCATGGAGTAGCTCGTATGGTCGTGTTTGCGCTGTATGCCTTGCTAGGTGTTGTGAGCAGATACAAACATGCACAAATGCACAGTCAGACACACTAAAGCCCACATGTACCCTGTGTATATTATTGTCTTACCTTATGCATGGGAGTGTTGTGAGCTCTGGGTGAATCTTCAGTGGAGCTGCCGCTACGTGTCCTCTGCTGCTGGACAAGAGCAGGGGCAGCGGCAGGAGCAGGGGCGTGGGCCAGGGCCGGGGCCGGGGGGCCCTCCGCGCTCTCCTTCTTCCTGCGCAGGGTGTTCACCATGGGCTGGTCATAGGGGCCCGGCTTGGCCCAGTCCTAAAGGACACACAGAGACTGAGTATAAGAGGATGAGACGCAACGTGATGTCTCACAGACAGAGATTGGACTGGTAGAGTAGAGTAGATGAGGCTGGAGTAAAGTAGAGTTAAGTATAAAAGAGTAGAGTGGAGAAGAGTAAAGTAAAGCGGAGTAGAGTAGAGTAGAGTAGAGTAGAGTAGAGTAATGTAAAGTAGAGTAGAGTAGAGTAGAGTAGAGTAGAGTGGAGAAGAGTAGAGAAGAGAAGAAAAGAGCAGAGTAGAGTAGAGTAGAGTAGAGTAGAGTAGAGTAGAGTAGAGTAGAGTTGAGTAGAGTAGAGTGGAGTAGAGTAGAGTGGAGTGGAGTAGAGTGTAGTGGAGTGGAGAAGAGTAAAGTAGAGTGGAGTAGTACTAGGGAAGAGAAGAGTCGAGTTGAGTAGAGTGGAGTGGAGTAATTGTAGAGTAAACAATATAAGAGTGAGTAGAGTAGAGTAGAGTAAAGGCACTTTTCCCAATTAAATCATTTCAATCACGTCATACAGCATTTACTGTCCATCATATAATATAATGACATAGGTATATACTATGTACTGCACATATAAATACATATACACCAAATAACAGAACTGAGAGATAAATGCATCTGTTTTCTGTGCAAATCAATGGACGACTCTGGCAGCTGCACACTTCTAGATTCACCCTCCTAGTATAGTGAAGTTTAGCCACTTCAGAATGTTTAGTTTGGGCTTCATTGTTTAGCCTGGATCACTGCTGTTTACAGAAAACACCCACCAAGCTAATTAAAATCACACACACACACACACACACACACACACACACACACACACACACACACACACACACACACACACACACACACACACACACACACACACACACACACACACACTGGAAAAAAAGGCTATTTGAATACATGTGCTTGTGGTTCACATGAGACCTCATCATGCAGACACACAGTGTTCCATCCTCCCAGTACACTCCGAGGAGTACCAATGATCCACCACAGCACCTACGACATAAACGAGGCTCCAGAGTACTGTGTGATGGGGACTACTGTAATTAACCGACGAAAACATTCTGCATCCGTCGATATAATAACGAGCCACAAAAGGTCTGTAAGTGTGTAAACAAAAGAGCTATGCACTCCAGGCTTCTAAACGACAATCCGGTGCAACCAGAGCAGGACTAAATAATAAGTGCAAAGGGAAAAGAATCTTGTGCCACACGGATGTCTATTTTCTGTTATATATTTTTCAGTGCAGTAAGACTAACGTTTCGACATGCGTCTTCATCGAGGTCTCTGATGAAGACGACTGCACTGAAAAATAAATAACAGAAACTAGCCATCCGTGTGGCACCAGATTATTTTCCCTTCGCGTCTGTGCGTGTGTGTGTGCGCGTGCGCGTGCGATGATTGGAGCTGTGAGAATCCAGAAGCCTTCACAGCTCCACCCTTGTGAATTGTGGGTAGGTGGTAGGTTGATGAAATCTGATGTCACTGAAGGATGAAAGCTACTGCTATATTACAGGTATAAAATAATTTTCTATTATATTATATTTAGTTTTTTTCCCACATAAATTCCATAGATAATAATGATTAAATATGATATGTGTTCCATGTTTTTTTGTTTTTTTTTGCATTTCGAGACAGTTTGAAACCCATATTGCAAAGCATATGAGCCCAGCAAACTGCAGTTCAACCATGAACAGCAGATGGCGCAGTTCCAAAAACAAGGGTACAGTGGCTGGCTACCTCACCTACCTAAAGTCACAAAAACTGATTAGTGATGATGAACCATGTGCTATGCCAACTTTTTCTAATATGTGCCTCGAGAATCAAGCTTGGTCGTGTGATCAGTGGCATGCATCAGTGGTGCATCTTGACCATCTTGATTAACATGTTAATTTTGCCAGCCCTATTTATATTATATTATATGATATTATATGATATTATATGATATTATATTATATTATATTATATTATATTATATTATATTATATTATATTATATTATATTATATTATATTATATTATATTATATTATATTATATTATATTATATTATATTATATTATATAACACAGTTTTATAAGTAGCACTCTTCAAAAGGTCAATTCCTGGTCAGGAGGAGAGCACATGGTATGGGGGAGGCGCAGAAATGTAAACAAACAAACAAATAAACAAAAACAAACGGATGGGCGGACAACCAACCTTCCAGCTGGGGACCTTGGAGGAGGGCAGCATGCCCCCGGCCCCCAGGGTGCAGTAGTGGGGGTAGTCGGGCACCAGGGCGGAGATGGGCCTGGACCAAGAGCGCAGGGTCGAGGAGGAGGAGCAGGAAGAGGAGGAGGGGGAGGCTGGGGGAGGGTAGGAGGAGGGGTAGATGCCGCTGCTGTGGTTGCCATTGGTGATGATGCTGGGGACGGTGAGGGAGGAGGTGGGGCCCGACCCGTTCAGGTAGAGGGAGTCAGGAAGCCCGTAGTGATCAAAACCATTGGTCAGCTGTGCATGGAATGATGATGATGATGATGATGATGATGATGATGATGATGATGATGATGATGATGATGATGATGATGATGATGTGCGTTTACACCACACGGCAGCAGCATGGGATCCAACGAAGAAAACAAAACAAACAAAAGAGAACAGAACAAAACAAATGGATGAGATGAAAATAAAAACCAACATGATGTAATGCAACACAAGAGAGGCAAACACGAAATGAACGCATAAATTAATAAAAGAACAACCCAGTGATGAAAAAAGGACATGATTTCAACTCAGATTGTGCAAAACTCAAAACGTCAATGAAAAAAGTTTTCCTTATGTAATGCAATGGTGTAGGATTGCTGTATATCCCACAAAATGAACAGTATACCTGCATGAGAAGGGAAGGGAAACGAGACGCGTGCGTTGGGGGGATTCTGGGCTTTTAGTCAGCTCAGGAGCAAGTGCTGATTGTTGGGGAGTTCACCTGTTATAACCCCCGCCCACAGGAGTAGCCCTCATGATAAAACAACCCAAAACTACAGGACCAACATACATGTTACAAGCAGTGAGGTGTGGAGCAGAGAGGTAAACACAGACAGACAGACAGATAAACAGACAGGCAGGCAGACAGACAGACAGACAGACTCAATACACACACAAGGCTGATGAAAGGCCAGTGCCAAAGACAATGACAGGAAAGGAAGGAAGACACGGCTAAAAGCAGCACCAGACAGCCTCACTAGATAGATGGACAATACCGGAAAAAGACCAAAGATAGAACCAGTAGCTCACAGGCTCCAATAAACTGTCAGGCAGCTGACAGAATGGAGAAAACCCTCAGAGAAACACAGGCAGGCAAAGAGAGCCATCGAAGTGCATGTCTTACTAATAAGAGTCATCGGACACAAAGTGCTGAGTCACTGCACGGCACTTGCAGAGTGATGATGATGGTATCCCTTTCTGAGAGGCTTCAGGACTACTAAACGATCAGATGAGGTTGACCGTCAAAGGCATCTGAGGTCATACACTTTAGCTGATGTACAGTGTGTTTATTTGTCATGTCTGTAGCCGGTGACGGTTATAATCAACAATGATATTTGGAGACGCAAGTCTGAGAACAAGAGTTCAGCCAGAGTGTGTATGAAAGAGAGAGCGAGACAGATTGAGAGATAGAAAGGAGAGAGTGTGATAGGGAGGGGCACATAGAGAGAAGATAGAAAAAAGGAAAGAGAGAGTGCGAGAGGGAGGGAGAGGGAGGGAGAGACGGCGAGACAGACAGAGAGAAAGAGAGAGAGAGAGAGAGAGAGAGAGAGAGAGAGAGAGAGAGAGAGAGAGAGAGAGAGAGAGAGAGAGAGAGAGAGAGAGAGAGAGAGAGAGGGAGAGAAAAGGGAGTGCGAGAGGGAGGGAGGGATGGCGAGACAGAGAGAGAGAGAGAGAGAGAGAGAGAGAGAAAGAGAGAGAGAGGGAGAGAAAGAAAGAGCGAGAGAGTAAGAGTGACAGACAGAGTCAGTGTTATTTCAGTCAGACAGCCAGCTGGTGTCTTTGGGGCCAGGGGAGCTGTGGAAAGAGCAGCAGAGCAGCAGAGGAGGAGAGGAGAGGAGAGGAGAGGCGTCTGAGGACACAGGCCACAGATCAGACGAGCGCTCAGCCTCAGACGCTCCGAGCTCCGCTCCGAGGAGGAAAAAGAAAAGCAGTGGGGATCTGGGATGGGAGAGGACGAGACGGAAGCTCCTCGTCTGCCACTCTCCACAGCGACCTTATTGTTGGCAGCCGTCACGGAAACCTCAAACGCATCATCAGCCTCGAGTTCCAAGAGCCAAGAAAAGACAGAGAGAGAGAGAGAGAGAGGAAGAGGAGAAAGAGGAGGGAGAGAGAGAGAACATCTGTGTGACAGAGAGAGAGAGAGAGAGAGAGAGAGAGAGAGAGAGAGAGAGAGAGAGAGAGAGAGAGAGAGAGAGAGCTGGAGGAAGCGAGTGGCCAGAGCTGTGGTTGCTTAGCAAACGTCTGCCTGTCACATGACCACAGAGCGACCCTGGACGTTTGTTCCGTTCCGAAAGCATCAAGCTCCTGAGCTTTCATCTCCCTCCAGCCCGGCCTACCCTCTGTGAGGTCCCTGGGGGTCACCATGGAAACACCATGGAGGCACATCAGCCTGGGTAGAGTCTCATGCCATTCCACTAATCGGCCCGCTTTTGAAATATTGAAAGACATACCGTAACATAAACATACTTTCTCCAACGCATATTTGGGGCCAGCTAATTTTCATTCATCAAAGAGGGAGAGTCAATGACGTTGACTGACACACTGCTAAGAGCACAGAAAGTGGTAAAAGTGAAGTGTGTGTGTGTGTGTGTGTGTGTGTGTGTGTGTGTGTGTGTGTGTGTGTGTGTGTGTGTGTGTGTGTGTGTGTGTGTGTGTGTGTGTGTGTGTGTGTGTGTGTGAAGCATGGAACCGCTAAACAGTCATAGTGATTATATGGGCACCAACTAACAAGTGAACGCTCACATTGGTTCCTGCCTATGACAAGCAGAGAGAACAGGCTCACTTCCTCAGTCTGGGATGTAAGGGGTTAATGAGACACAGAGAATCATGGGAAGGGAAGTGGCCTAATCATGATTAGACAGCTGGTCCTGACATCAGAGGTTGGCATGTTTGCATATTGCGTAGATAGATGGAATGTGGTCTCTACGTCATCATTCATGACTGAAGTGGTCCCAGCAGTGAGGCACCTAAACCCACATTGCTCCAGGGACTGTAACAGATACTCTGTACCTAAGCACCTGTGAGTCACTTTGGATAAAAGGGGAGTTAAGACAGGGGAACAAGCCTGAGGGAGGGTGACACTGTCTCCTATTGTGGAGCCAGCAGAGGAGAGAAGAGTAGAGCAGAGGAGAGAAGAGGAAAGCAGTGCAGAGCGCATCAGTCTGTGACAGTGACTGTGTGTGTGTGTGTGTGTGTGTGTGTGTGTGTGTGTGTGTGTGTGTGTGTGTGTGTGTGTGCATATGTGTGTGCATGTGTGTGGTCACCTGTGTGAGACCTGTGTGTGAGGCGTGTGTGTGTGTGTGTGTGTGTGTGTGTGTGTGTGTGTGTGTGTGTGTGTGTGTGTGTGTGTGTGCGCGCGCCTGAGTGGGAAAATGGAGCTCGGTGCTGAAAATGGCTCGATGCTCCACATGTCACATTCTGACATGCAGCTGAACTCTATAGGGGCTCCAGAGCAATAGCAGTTTCCATATAGACCCCAACTGGGATCTGGATCTGGACTATGGAGTATGGAGTATGGTATTATAGCTCTTTTCCACACAGCACTTGGATAACTGGGGGAATTCTTGAGGGATTTTGTTTACCATTCTAACAACTACGTATGGCGCTCCAGGAAAATCTTATTTACGGGGCCTTGTCAACTATGCCTCTCACAAAATAACGCAGGGATACTGTCGTTGTGATGGCTGTGTAAGAAATGGGCTTTCCAGTGAAGACAGCGTATAGGCCGAGGCCAGAGAACATTGGTGAATCCAAGACCTTTTTTATGAGATTTTGTTAAATGGGGGCTTCCTTTTGAGCAACATCAGCCCACCAAACGTCTTACCTTTGGATTGTCAAACATACTGAATAGTCAGTGTCTATCACCTGTGTGGTGGTGTCTGGGGGCAGGAGTGGGGGTGGGGTGCACATGGAGTGGCGTTTGCATTACACTGTACGATGACAGACCTTACCAGAGGGTAAACATCACATAACTGGTCATGGAAATGGTGGATGGGTATCCCACCTGTGTGGCAGTATCTGTGGGTGTGGACGTGGGCATGGGGGCCTTGAATGGTCTTTGACTATATGATAGTAAAACAACCTAACCCTCACCTGTGTGGGGGTATTTGACAGGAGAGGTGTGAGAGGTGGACAGGAAGCGCATTGGGAGAGAGATGGGGAGGGGTCGGCAAAGGACCCGGGCCGGGAATCAAACCCAGGTCAGCTGCATGGCAGGCAAGTGCCCTACCGGTTGGCCATGGCAGGGCCAGTAGCTAGGCTTATATGATAGGAAAACATCCTACAGCAACTCTCACCTGTGTGCCGGTGTCTGCAGGTGCAGGCATGGGCGAGGGGGACTTGGAATGGTGGCCGGTGTCGTGCGACAGGAAGCCGGAGTCGTGCGATGAGATGGAGGCCAGGCGGGCGGAGGTGGCGTGGGGCGGCAGCGTGCAGCTGCGGTAGCGGTAGTGCGGCGAGGGGGAGTGGCCATAGGAGCCGCTGGAGCGGCCACTGGAGTCACTACTGGTCACGCTGTTCAGACTACTGCTATTGGTGGAGAGAGAGAGAGAGAGAGAGAGAGAGAGAGAGAGAGAGAGAGAGAGAGAGAGAGAAGGAGAGAGAAGGAGAGGGAGGGGAGAGAGAGAGAGAGAGAGAGAGAGAGAGAGAGAGAGAGAGAGAGAGAAGGAGAGAAAGAGAGAGAAGGAGAGGGAGAGAGAGAGCGAGAAGGAGAGGGAGAGAGAGAAGGAGAGAGAAGGAGAGAGAGAGAGAAGGAGAGGGAGAGAGAGAGCGAGAAGGAGAGGGAGGGAAGGAGAGATTACCTTTGGTCCTTTTGATCACACAGACTGATTCTTTAAGACCTAAGTCTGACAGCAGTTGTAAATCGAGCATTAACACAAAGGTAGTCCTCCTGTAATTCTATAACAAAATTCCATATCAGTGCTGATGCTCTTCAAAAAAAGATAGAAAAACTAACAAGAGTTGCTGATTAGACCTAGTATATATTCAACTTTATTTGTTTACACATGTATAAATAAAATACAGGGTAAGAAAATGCAGTAACACAGGGTAACAAAATGCCGTTGTTGTGTTCAGCGTTGACCTGGTGGCTGTCGTGTGGGTGGAGGAGTTACCTGCACATGCTGGACTTCCTGGACATGGCGTTGTTGGGGGAGGCCGGAGGGGTGTGGTACGTCCAGTTGTAGTCAGAGCCTTTCAAGTCATGCAGGACCTTTAGGATGGAGTGGGAAGGGGTGGGGTGGGGTGGGGTGGGAGGAAC
>NC_085858.1:30493516-30508516 GCF_034702125.1 Engraulis encrasicolus | reverse complement strand
AGACTCATAAATGGGCTCCCCACAACGTCCTGATGAGAGGTCGTTTGCGGAGCGAAAAAAAAAACAAACAAACAAAAAAACAAAAAGACAATCGTCTTCCACAACCTTCCAAAGAACTCTCGACTGATTTCTGGCGCACAGTAAATGACTCATAGTAAATCAGGCTGTAAAGTAATGATTTATCCAAACAACGTAATGGAAAACAGATCCTGTTCTGATCCATTATACAACGTTATACTCGTCCTCGTAGATCGTAGTATGATGATCACGCATACTTTCGGCATCCCACACATAGAGGAAATGGCAACAGCATGTGAGGTGCTTTGTACAGACAAAGCAAAACACACACACACAAACAAAACTAAACAACAAGCCACAGCACTGAGACACAACTAGAGATTACAGGGCTTGGTCCTGCATGCATGTGTGGGCCCACAGCAAGTGCAGCATCGGGACATGCTCACACACGTGATACAGCACCAACACACTGAGTGAGTGAGTGAGTGAGCGGTCATGAGCGAGTGGGGTACATCGTGTTCATGTTTAGACATGCACAACACAACACCACACCACACACACACCACACCACACCACACCACACCACACCACACCACACCACACCACACGCACACGCACCGCACCGCACCACACCACACCACGCCACACCACACCACACACAGGGCTGCTGGGTTTGTGTACACACGCACTCATCTGATAAGACTAGAGGGGCGATGAGGGAGGTGGACAGAGAGGCCAAGGGGGGAACCCAGGAAGGAGAAACAGGCAGGGTGTGTGTGTGTGTGTGTGTGTGTGTGTGTGTGTGTGTGTGTGTGTGTGTGTGTGTGTGTGTGTGTGTGTGTGTGTGTGTGTGTGTGTGTGTGTGTGTGTGTGTGTGTGTGTGTGTGTGTGTGCGCGCGCGTGTGTGTGCGTGTACGTACGCGCGTGTGTTTGTGTGTGTGTGTGTGTGTGTGTGTGTGTGTGTGTGTGTGTGTGTGTGTGTGTGTGTGTGTATGTGCGTGTGTGTGTGTGTAAGAGCCAAGTGTTCGGGCTATTCAAAAGGACAACTGCCAACCATGGGCATTTTGAAGTCTCATTATTAAGGCACAGTCTCCCGAAACTACACTCCAATAACAGGCCTCGAAGCAGTTAGAAATCGGCCCTGGTTAAAGGTGGGGTTGCAGGTTATGATGTCACGGTGGGGAGAACTTCATGGTGGAGTTCTCCCCACCGTGACATCATAACCTGCAACCCCACCTAAGCCAGACTAGCGGAACTCCACTCCATGTCCGGCAGGCAGGCAGGCAGGCAGGCAGGCAGGCAGGCAGGCAGCATGTCTGTGGTGGGGTATTGCTCTTCACCAAGGCCTCCTCGCCCTCAGAGATGAGTCAGGCCGTAGCAGAGCTTATATTTTAATGCAATGCAGTTACGGCCTTAACTGTGACTGCTCAAAGCCGTCTCTCACGGAGAGGAAGATTCACAAGATTGCTCTGACGTGACAAGACCGTCTGCACAGTCTATAAATAGGCTTAGGCGCTTGTGCGTAAACATAAATTAGGCTACATAAAGGGAGCAGAGTATTTGAAATGTTAATTGGCCTGCTGGGTGTGCCTGTTTATGAAGACCTAAAAGTCTCTGTAATTTAGTGAAATGGTCTGTCGTTTTAAAGTGATCGTGAACTGCACTTTCAGTATTTGGTGTCTTTACTTATTGTTTTACAGTGAAAGTCAACAGAGTATCTTACACGGAACGGCTGGTTTAAATCATGTGCTATTTATAGCCTTACTGTCACCAAAATTGTACCAAGTGACCAAGTCTTAATCTGTTACTTAAAGCTCTTTCTAATTTCATGTTACGGTTACAGTCTCCTCACTATGATACATATGGGCACAAGGACAACATGCCCTTGTCTTCTCACTGGTCTGCCTGTTAACTTCGGGGAGGGAAAAAAAACAGACAGATCGTCACGCCGACAGGGACTAATTTTAAAACCCAGTACTCACTCTCTTCCGAGAACTGAACCTTTGTACATGATTTGATTTCAGTTTTGTCTCGTGAGTAGCGTGTCAACATCTCCATCCCCTTGCCCTCGCTAGCAGACAGGAGCAAACCAGTGTCCACACAGCACAGCACAGCACAGCCTTGGCCTGACGCCATGCTAAATCTGATCAGGCACAAGGTGAAAAGCCCTCGAGACACACACAGTGAGAGATGGGGAGGGGGGAGGTAGAGGTGGGTGAGTGGAGGGTGGGGACGGGAGCACTTACCAAGGGCATCAGCTGGAAACAGCACTGGCCAGAAGGAGGAGAGAGGGAAAAGAAGATTGGGAGAATAAAAAAAACAAAACAAAAAAATTGAGTAAGATGCCTGAGCCACTATGCTCTTACTGAAAATGTAACACTTTTCCTCTTTGGTTGTCTGTCCTGCTATGCAGGTTGAAAGCGTGATTTGTGTCACTCAAACAACTGACTGGAGATATCGTATTCTGCAGACTTGCAAAGTTCAATTGAAGACCATGAGAGTCGGAAAACTATTTCAGAAGTGATCCCGTTATGAATAATTGGAGGTTTTTCAAATTATTATTTGAACATTGAAAAAAAAAAAAAAACGACCATGCTTGGTGTTGCTCTAATGGGCAAATTTCCCAGGCAGACACTAATCCTACATGTGACCAGAATTAGTCCTCAGGATATAAAATGGACTAGGCCTGGTATCAACATGAACTTGTTTAACTGAATTTCATCAGCAGCAAGCACGTGTGACTTCTATGTATCGCATGAATACATACATGAGTACATACGTCACTGTAGTGAGTGTGTGCACCTGTGGATAATCTTGTTTAGTGCTATGTGGCTGGAGCCATGTTTACTACAGCCTCAATCCTGCTTCTCCATAGACTCTGTTGGTGTGGTCTCTAGGCTACTCTACTCCAGCCTCGTTTAGGAGGCCCTTTAGTCACGTTTGACTGCACAGGCAAAGTTCAGCTGCCTCCGTCCTGTGACTGGCCGCGTCCAGATTAATCATCTCCTCTGTTGCCTGGTTCCTACGTGATAAGCTGCACACAGCTCACACCGATCACACCACTTACTCACTCTAAACGCTGCCATACACTCACTGTAAAAATGTAAAAATTGAAATATTCACAAAATGATCAATTACTAACATTTCTCTGCTGCTCAAAGTGGTACTGTGTTTAACTTCAAAATATTTGTGAAAGTCTTGTCACCACAACATTTTAAACATTAAGATGCTGCAACAGACACATTCGTTGCCATATTTTCTGAACCATAACAAGGTTTAATATGGGCTAACACAGACCAAACTCCTCCTTTAAGCCGCTATATTACACAGATTAAAGGGCCTGACCCTGAGTTTCCACTCTACAAGCTGTCTGACCTATGACACATCTGCTTTAGGTGTTTCGCGGTCATGGTGTGTCTCTATTGGGCAAACAGCTGGGGGCGTCTGTTTGCTGCCATCTGTTTGCTTTAAATGATGATAACCCAGATGACTCCGGCAAGGGAGGGGGAGAGGGAGGAGGGAGGGAGGGGGAAACAGGGGATAGAGATAACTATGGTGACAGAAGTAGGGAGGGAGAGGGGCATGGAGATGGAGAGCAAGATGACTTTGTAAAGGAAAGAGGAGGGAGGAGAGAGGATGAGAAGGAGGGATAGGGTATGGATAGGGGGGTGCGGAGAGGGAGATGAGTTGCATGAGGAGCGTGAAGGGAGGGGGGATGAGATGAAGGAGATCGATATGGAGATTGGTATGGAGAAGGATATGACTTGGAGCAGGAGGGAGAGGTAGAAGGATGGAGGGATAACTTCAAGGTGGGAGGGGGGGGTGGCAGGGGTGGTAAAAGGAGAGGGAAATGGGAGGAGGGAGATGGAGGGATGGAGGTGTGATGGGTTTGCTGCCTGTACCTTTCTTTGCTTTCTTCTGCAGTTTCAGGGTGTCAGATGACTTCTTCTTGATCTCCTGTCTGGCCTTCTTATACTCTGCAGAGAGAGAGAGAGAGAGAGAGAGAGAGAGGGAGAGGGAGAGAGAGAGAGAGAGGGGCAGAGAGACAGAAAGACAAAGATAGAATGAAAACACAGAATAAATAAATGTAAAATGTCACTTCCAAGACTTACCTGGTTGAAGTGACATTTCGGCAACACATCCAAAAAAATGGGGGTGGTGCCATATTTCAGACTAAGAAACACATGGGGGCCTCACTCCCAATGTAGGTCACAAGTAATCCCTGCTCTGACATACGGGTTCAGGCATTTGGGGATCATTTCATGTTTTGACTTAAACCAGTATGGGGGCATCATTCATTTCCACTTTTTTGCATAAGCTTAGCTTAATTCTGCATACTGACACAAATGTGTCTGTCATCTAACAGTACCCTTCTTCAGTAAGAAGTAAGTGCAGAAAAGTGTATATAATGTGACCAAACCAACTGAAGGCAAATAGTTTGTAACACAAAGTCTCCATTGTCAATCATATTTAGCCGCATGGGAGAGGAGCGAAGATAAAACATGAGGAGCAGTCCTGAAGACAAACAGACAGGAGTGGCAGTTAGGCGGGGTACATGCTTGCTGTCTGCCTAAGAGTCTGTTTACATTAATTCATGTCACCATTTCGTCGTGTTTGTGTCTTGCAAACTATTTACGTTTATAAACAAAGTTTCTGTCCTCTCAATTAAAACCTACTCTGTTTTACAAAGAAACGTTTATTGGCTGATACGCTAGTCTGTGCTAGCTGAAGTGAAGCATGCCTGTTTGTTTATCTTCCCTGCACTCAAGTCACATGACCAACGATACCAGCCCAGCGAATCAGAAAGGAGCATGTCATAGTGATGTTGTCCAACCAGGATGAGTAGCCAGAGCTCAGCACTGCGGATTCTCGTTTCTCACTGCTAACTCAGAATCGTCTTTGAATGCTTACGTGGGCACTGACGTCTTTGAATCCTTCCACCTATGAAGTTATTTTCCATTACTTTAATGTAAATGGACAGTACGATAGAAACAATGTAGAAACAGATTAACCCCTTAAGACGAGGCTTTATACATTTGATGTTACCAGTATGGTAATGACCAAGTCGTGGTGCATTACTAAAGGGCCTGTGTTGTGTCATAGTATTGTAGTGCTATGGTAGGTACATTTCAATGACTATTACAGCGTGCCACTGGAGGTACGGCGCGCATTAAGGGGCTACCGTAAACTTACTCTAAAACTATGCATGCATGCGACCCTAGCCTTAGAGCAAATTTTCAGATCATCAGGACAATACAGCGGTTGCAGAGTTTGAGAGGCGGCCCATGGATGACTGGTATTTTTGGGACTAGGGCCCTAAAAAAAAAATATTTCATGGGGCGCCCATTATTGCACTTTGTAACAGCATCCCTGTGGGCAGGCATCCTGCAGTACCTTTGGCGTGGTCTTTATCCAGAGAGTTGGCCCCTTTCTTCCAGTCCTCAATCTGGTCCTGCAGAGGGTTGACGAGGCAGTCGATGAGGGCCCTGCGAAGGACACACACACACACACACACAGACACACAGGACGTTAGCCTTCCACAGTATAGCAGCAACAGGGCATTAATCAGTCCTATGTACATTGCAAAAGCAAAGTGTGGTAAGTATGAATGTTGAAAAAGATGAAAGAAACAATGCCTTCAAACTTTGTAAAACATCCAGTCAAACACTGTGTACAAAATAGTGGTGAGGCCTGTATGTGATGTCACAAAAGAAAATGGGTGTTGTTAAGTCAATTCACAGCGAAACTAGATTTCAATAGAATACATTCTCACTGAGTGGGCCAACCACGTAAGAAAGACCTGAGCATATTGCCCAGCATTGCTCTGCCCAATAGGAACACAAGCACAACCCCAACTGTATGTAGTTCACCACAAAACATTACTCTCCCCCCACAATTAGGAAGCAACAGGAAAACCAAGAAAGTGTGTTTGGGGGGGCTTTGAGAGCACCCAAAGAGGTCTGAGTGATATTTGAGTTCCTGAGACGTTTCCCCATGAGCAGGCCTGTGACTCCACGGCAGGAAGGAAGTTAAAATAGCAGTTATACTGTTTGCCTGCAGCCTTTTATTTTTCGCCATTCAATCTCTTTCTCTTTCTCTACTTCACTTTGCATCTCTCTCTTCCTCTCTCTCTGTTCCCGAGCAGCTCAACCGCAGATCACTGATTTACGGTAAAAGCAGCTAGAAGAGGGTAGAGAGAGATACAAAGGAGGAGGAGAGAGAGAGAGAGAGAGAGAGAGAGAGAGAGAGAGAGAGAGAGAGAGAGAGAGAGAGAGAGTCAAAGAGAGACAGAGACAGAGAAAGGCAAAGAGGCAAGCTCTCTCCAAACTTCTCAAATTACGCTTCTGTGCGCTGTGTATAAGATGGTTTGAGGGAATGTCAGGGGGGGCTGAGCTCAAAAGAAAGACGCTTCTGACAGTCTTAGACAGCAGAGCTCAGTTTCATTTCCACACTATCAAGTCGAGTCAAGCAGTCATAATCTCCGTTCTCTGTTGCTCTTCCAAGATGAAGATTAAAACATATTAGATGCTAAGAAAGACATGCTAGCTTTATTTAGCAGCAGCAATAGCAGTATGTAGTCATGTAGTGCCCCACAAGTGCCCCACAACTATTTTATTCTATTCTACTCCACTCTACTCTACTCTACTCTACTCTACTCTATTCTATTCTATTCTATTCTAGTCTATTCTACTCTACTCTACTCTACTCTACTCTACTCTACTCTACTCTACTCTACTCTACTCTACTCTATTCTAGTCTATTCTATTCATACTATATGTTTATAGAGGAATGAGACATGGCCTAAAGACAGATAGTCTGAAGTGTTTAGTGGTGGTGGTGAGACACATTACATTGACAGCTGTCTCAGCCGAGCCTCGATGCTCCGGTGCCGCATGCACATCCGGGTCAACGCCGATCCAATGTCCCGGGTGGCCCCTGCAACACATACACAGAGAGAGAGAGAGAGAGAGAGAGAGAGAGAGAGAGAGAGAGAGAGAGAGAGAGAGAGAGAGAGAGAGAGAGAGAGAGAGAGAGAGAGAGAAGGGAGGGGAAAGAAACATAGTGAGCCAAACAGAAACAATATGACACATTCCTGTATTTCATTTCATTCCTGTATTTAGCGAAGAAAAATGTAAACAACACCAAAGAAGGTGACAAAGCAAAGTCAGAGATGATATCCCTTCACCCCGCTACAAGTTGATCACGCACTGAAATAATGTTTAGAAGCATTATTTATGTTCAAGTTGAAGAAAAACTACTGAGTGTTGCTTTAAACTGCCGCCCGAAATGGCACAGGCTAGGGAGCTGCTGCGTAGTGGCGTCTGGAAAAACTACTCAGCGTGGCCCGCTGACCTCTTAACAGACACCTTCATAGGCTCTGGAGGAGTGCTTAAGTGCCTAACGTCTCACACTTACACAGCCTGCTTCAATTAAGTCGTTTTGAACAAAGGCGTCTGCTAAATGCTAAAGAAAGAAAGAAAGAAAGAAAGAAAGAAAGAAAGAAAGAAAGAAAGGAAGAAAGAAAGAAAGAAATAAAGGAAAGAAAGAAAGAAAAGTTGATTCCTTCAATTTGATCTTGTCCTCATTCAAGAAAACATTACAAAGAGGCTTCATTTCATCCACTCTTGACTTTCCCCAATTTATAGCCCATAAAGATTGAATAACATCCAAAAAGGGGAAAAAAAGGAGGAAGGGAAGGAGGGATGGAAGGAGAGATGGAGGGAAGGATAAAGGGAGGGATGGATGGAGGGAAGGCTGGTAAACCTCATGAATGCCTTCCGTCTTGGGTCAATCAGTCTGTTGTGCTCTTTGTACATGAAGCCACATAACAGTCCGCTATTCAGCTGTGCCGCGCCGGCCGCGTTCGTACAGTCTCCCTGCCTCCCACACAGGGCCTCTCTCTCTCTCTCTCTCTCTCTCTCTCTCTCTCTCTCTCTCTCTCTCTCTCCCTCTCTCTCTCTCTCTCGCCACTCAGATAGTCTTACTTTTGTTTCCCCAGCTCCTCGACCGCCCATTATAATACACACAGAACTGCGACTGTTCCCTTTCCCGCCCTCCCCACCCTGGCCTGGCCTGTAGCTCAGTCTCACTTCAGTTCCGCTCACGCTCAGCTCAGCTCAGCTCTCCTGACATTTGGTGTGTTTGTGTCTTTCTGGGCCGCGCCCGCCCGCCGGCCCTCGGTGATATCAATGTGGCTTTTCAGGAGCAGAGGAGGGAGCAGACACCACCGGACAGACAGACCCACAACTGCTGCTGCTGCTACTACTGCCACTACTGGTCTCTTATGTTAAAGCGTGTGTGCACACATACACACATATAGGCACACACACAGGCGCACCCACACGCACACGCACACACACACACACACACACACACACACACACACACACACACACACACACACACACACACACACACACACACACACGCACACGCACACGCACACACACACACACACAAAGACTAGCCTCCTCAGCTGCATGAGTGCATTGAGAAGCTAATGTCTCTCCTTCTCAGACAAGCCCTTGCCACCACTCACTGCTGCTACATCTGTCCTCTATGCATAACACCACACTCTTGTGTACTGTGTATTAGTGTTGCACCGATACCATTTTTTGGCCCCGATACCGATACCCGATACCTGGCTGTGCAGTATCGGCCGATACCGATACCATACCGATACCGATACCTCCCTATTTGAAATGTATATATGAAGGGCTGTAGTGCATACTACTTGGATGTAAAATCATTGCATGGCTTTGTCAGGCTGCTGCCTACCTATGTGAAACATGAAAAAGACTAATACAAAGTGAATCCAGCAAAACCTTTTATACTTTTTAAATACCTCTATGAAATAACTAATTTCAAGGCTGTTTAAGTGTCATACAAGCACCTGTAAATGGTATCGGTGCCCTATTTGTTGGTACTCGCCGATACCGATACCACCATTTTAGTGCCGATCCACCGATACTGGTATCGGTATCGGTGCAACACTACTGTGTATGTAAGACCATGCCAGCTGTAGCATCTGCACTTCCGCCACTCTTTTCCCCTTCCATGGCTAGTACTACATCAGGCTTTGTCCTCTTATGTACAGTATGTGAGTGCGACTGTGTCATATGCAGAAACACACGGCCGCCACACTCTCCCCATCCATGGCTGATAGTACATTTGTCCTCTTACTGTATGTATGTGAGGTCGGGTCAGATCTAGAAATGTCACTTTCCGCTTCCATGGATGGTGCTACATCAGGCTACATCTGTCCTCTTATGTACTATGTAGTGTGGTTTTAAAGCCCTGATAAAGGCCATTGTTGGCCGAAACATGTTGGCTCTTTTAACCAGTTCCACTATGAACTAGCTAAGTTTATTAAAAGCTTTTTAACCAAGAAGAAGAGTGACTGGATATTTTCATAACCTGATTCATATGTGAGACCCTATCAGCTTTAGAGACCCACTACCTCTACACTTTTCCCGTCCATGGCTAGTATCTGTCTTGTAATGCAAGGGCGTAGCAGCACATTTTGGGCCCTATATACAATCAGCTCCAATGGAACTCCACAGCCATATACTATCTTCATAAACACTGTGTGTGGGGCCCCTATATACATGGGGCCCTGGTGATTCAATCACACTTTACCACCCTGTACGACACCCCTGCTTTTATGTATGTGAGACCGTGTCAGATGTTAGAGCCACGCTTTCCCCGTCCATGACTGCTTGCTACATCTGTCCACTTATTTATATGAGGCCATATCAACTTTTAAAACCAATCACCAGCGCCACACTTTGTCCTTCCATCGCTGCCCGCTGCACTCCAGGGGGGGTAGTGGCATAAATAAGGCAGCTTTCCTGATTTAATTGCGTGGAGGATTATGTTGGGTTTAGGCAAGCCCTTACCCCTTACCCCTTACTCCCCTCTGTCAAACCCTCACTAATGCCCCATTCATGTGGAAGGGAGAGAGAGTGAGTGAGCAGTGAAGTGTGCCTGTCTGGGAGGATAAAGATCTCTCCAGTCATGTCTATCAGCCGCCGTCGCCAATGCACATCTGATCTGGGCGCGAAACTGAAAGTGACTGGAATGAGTTAACTCGACTTGACGCACATTGAGGAGAGGGAGGCGTCACCACCGAAACTCTCGGAGCAGGGGACATAACTTACTTGTTCTCAGACATTCAGAGGCTGTAATGACAGCTGACACAAAGAACACTCACACACAGGAAAGAGAAAAGGCGACTCTGTATTGTTACGCGATGACATACAGCACTAGACATAATGTAATATGTAACTACTTGGCGATAGATGTATTATGAAATATTCAATAAATTGCTTTGTTTAACCGTAAACACAATGTAAGAAAGCAAAGCAGTAGGATGCTATTTTTTTTCATAAGATTCAGATTGCTCCAATGCAAACACTAGGAATGCACTAAACACTAAGAATCACTTTAACCCAGTAGGACACAGCTACTGTTATAAATTAGATGTTACCACAAAGGCAATTACCAAGTTGTAATATATTACTAAAGGTCTTGCACACTGTCATATTGGTGTAGTACTATGGTAGTAAGTTTCAGTGACTATTACAGCGTTCCCCTGTTGGAACGGATTGCATTTAGGGGCTGCAATCCACTCTTACGCATTGTGCTGCTGACATATCCTTATAGAAATTAAGTTATACATCGCTTTTTGATACAACAGAGTTCCAGAAAGGCCAGCAAAAACAAAACAATACAGAAAGGCCAGCAACAGTTCAAGAACTTAGAGCCTGTCTTTAGAGATAACTGCCTGGTCTATGCAAAACAACAATGCTACGGCATTCTTCCACTAATAGGCCTACTGGGAAATGCAATTGAGGAAATTTGCTGGGATGCCGAGCCAGATAAGGGCAACTTAAAAGTGCACCTGGCTGGGTCCGTTTCTGGACTGGGGGGATGGGGGTGCAATTTGCCTCCACCCAACCCAAATGCAACTCCACCTGACCCGTCCATGTCTGAGAGAGGGGGTGGGGGGCAGAAGGAACGCATAAACTTTATTTCGGCACCGAACCTTCACTCAACCCCAACCTTCCCACAGCCCAACCCAACCCAGCCCAGCCCGATCTAAACCAGACCCAATCCACCACATCAAACCACAACCTCACCCTATACTCCACACATGTGGAGGGGGCCACAGTAAATTTACCCTTACAGTTCAACTCCACCCAACCCTTACCCAAACCAACCCAAGCCCAGTTCCGTCCCCCCTATCCCTAACACCACCCTCAACCCTCCCAAATGCCCCAATAAATACACCACGGCCACACCACACCGACTTCACTTTAAGCAGTTCAACCCCAATCTCCTCCACTCCAGCCCCATGTTTTCCGCACCCCACCCTGCCCCCCCACCACGCATGGGGCCATGATGTCCAGATGTTCTCCAACCCCCCGTCCACCACCCTCTGGCTCTCCACCTCCAGATAAGGCCCTCTGTTCTGCTGTTGCTGCTGCTGAGGCCAGCCGCACATTTGGCCACTAATTACAGGAACAGAGCCAGGGGCTACTAGGCGGAGCGCACTCACACACACACACACACACACACACACACACACACACACACACACACACACACACACACACACACACACACACACACACACACACACACACACACACACACACACACACACTACTGTAATCACTTACACACACACACACACACACACACACACACACACACACACACACACACACAGACACTACTGTAATCACTTACACACACACACACACACACACACACACTTCGAGTCTACACACACAGACTATAGTGATTATCCTCCTTAGCTGCATGTGTGCTAATGCAACCCATTGGACAAGGGTCTCTCTCCACACACATGCGCGTACACATGCGCGTACACACGCGCGCGCGCACACACGCGCGCGCGCACACGCACACACGCACACGCACACACCACTTTCCAAAGTTAGTGCCGGCAGTGCTGGGGCTGCTGCGTCTGTTTAATCACGGCTACCCCCCCCCCCCCCCCCACCCCCCCAAACACACACACACACTCTCCCACCTCTCCTCCCGCCTCCTCTCTGCACCTGAAGAGCATTTGGTGTGTGCCCGCCTGTGAGCACCGTGACGCTGAACCCAGCGGCCCAGGACAGGAGCACAACTAACCACCAGCAGATGGGACCCGAACTCACAGAGCTAAGATCTATGGACCTTATGGGAAGGACTTGAAGGACTGAAGGCCTAACAGATTCTCTATCTATTTCCCATTCATCCAAACTTAAAGAGTACAAGTAGATTTAAGTAGTATTTTAAGAGTTTTTCTAGCTCAATTTATGTCAGCCTCTGTCTAGACAACATCTCTGCTATATCATCTTGTTCTTCTAAACATTTACATGGGACTAAACACAGTCTGGTTTTGAAAACAGCTTCATTTAGACAGGACAGGACAAACAGGAAAAATGGAGGGAACTTCATGGTCATCATGGATGATCACGCTCGATTTGTCATTTCCATAACATTTGTCCATGTGCCTTTTCTTTTTCTACTTGGCATTGTTTGGTTTTATCTCTTAACTGTGTTTGTTTGAATAATAACATGGTGGTCAAAGAGCACGACGACAGCAGTCACTGGTGGATCTACGACCTAGTATCGACAATACATCAACTATGAGCAACAGTATCAGCTATAAATCGTGCTACCTGCCATGTATTCGGCTATAAAGACCTTCCAAATATGTCTGCCACCTTTATACCTGACTGATAAGCACCTGTGCCTCATCTCTTCAGCTGTTCACAAACACTTTTACTTTACCTGCTAGATACTCTATGATGCGCTGTATAGATCTGTAATAAATCTTTATATGGTGGTGAGACCTGATGCAGAACTTTTTATGTGAATGGCAATAAAAGCAACAATCACTCAGTTGAAACGCACTCTTCAAATGCTATTTCTGAAAATCACATGACTGATGAAAGAAAACAGACACTGAAATTTCCAAAACAAGAATTCTTTAGACAGATCATTTGATTAAAAACTACACATTTAGAGTACTGTGTGAAGTTTAAAGTGTAAAGCAATATCCAATTTAGTCAGGTCAAGCTGAAGGGGACTTGAACTTGACGAGGGTAGGTGAATCAATAATCAACAGCCTCACGTGTAGCTCCACTCCAATAAAAGCCAATAAAACAGTAAAGCACTGACAGCATAAGGGCCCTTACAGTGCCAACGCTGTAGCCTGAGTTTCATGTTGACCCATAAAGACAAAAACCCACAAACACAGCATGTTTTGTCATGAAGTCAACCAAACACACACGCACGCACACACGGACACACGCACTGACACACACACACACACACACAAAAACGTGTGACGGCAGGCTGCTTTCCGTTCCGCAAGCACAAAACAGCAACGTGCTGGGGGCAAAACAAAGCAGGTGGGTGAGTGAGAGAGTGATTGGCAGCACTGGGCAGAAAGCTGAATGAGGCCCTTTCACAGTGCCGAGCAGGCGAGGGAGCGAGCTGCGCGCTCAGATGCATAATTCGTCCTGGCTGTGAGTTTGCCTCCATCCATCCACCCGCGGTTGGCCGTTCCACTAATGAACTCATTACCGTAATTAAAGCCAGCGAGAAACACTCACTAACATGCCAGCTCCAGTCTTTTCCCTGGCTCAATTAGGGCCGGGGAGTCCCCACGTTAGTTAAAAAAAAAAGTGTGTGGGGGTGGTGGTTGAGGAGGTTACGGGGGCCCTACAACTGGGCTGTACAATTGGGGTTTGGGGGTACAGGCAGGGTTGCCCTCACAGAGGGGCCACCCACAGAAGTGAATGCGACTCCGCAGTGCTACTGCCGTCCTACTGTGACTGTGCAGGCTAATGATCAGCAATGGACGCCTCATTCATTTCCCACACAGCGGGCCCTTTGCCAGAAATGTGCCAAGCGCAGCTCACGTTCGCCTCAGCCTTGTTACAGCATTCTTTTCAGCGCACCACTTTGTGTCCTCATTATTAAACCAGGAGGTGGCCTACTACCAGGGGCCAAACATGAGAACTAGGCTACCACCACCGCCAGCACCAAAAGCAGAGGTCAGGGCCAGGAGAGCTAGCCGAGAGCAGTGCTGTGTGTTAATTCTACTGCACAAGTGAACAGTAGCTGTGGAGCATTTTAGGCTGTTATCGTTCCATGAATATGTTTATGAAGGCAGCTCGACACACCCAATGTATCTTTGCGCCTAAGACAGCGGGCTAGAAGATAAACAATAATAGCCAATCATAGTCATAAATACTGTCTATGATAACTGTATTATTATTATCTGGTTTAATACAAACCCGGCAATACCTGATCTAGTAAATACTTGTAGGAAACTCTTTGAAGTCTGTCTGACCAGCTTAGATCCAAACACCAAGTCCCTTATTTTGTGTGCAACTGGTCAAACCAGAAAGAAGTGAAGAAATAAGAGAATACCCTGTTCATTGTTCATTACAATAATACCTACAGTCTCTTGCGTGAGAACGGGGAGAAGGAGAACATCCAAAGCCTTGCTCTGACACCTTCTTACATGTCTGCACTGGCCAGCTTCTGCAAGGGGCAGCCGTGGCCTAGTGGTTAGAGAGTTGGTCTTTCAATCTGGGGGTTGCACGGGGCAGCTGTGGCCTAGTGGTTAGAGAGTTGGTCTTTCAATATGGGGGTTGCAGGTTCGAATCCCCCTGACCTCTCCCTACATCTCCATCCATGGCTGGAGTGCCCTTGAGCAAGGCACCTAACCCCACATTGCTCCAGGGACTGTAACCAATACCCTGGCAAATAATAACTGTAAGTCGCTTTGAATAAAATGAAAGTGTCAGCTAAGTGAAATGTAATGTAATGGCCAAGGAGTTGCGCTCATTGTACAGGCAGCCATACAAAAGATTCAGAATGATCTGCTCTAGAACCTTTGCCATACAGATAATAAAACATCTTCTCTTCTCTTCTCTTCTCTTCTCATGATTG
>NC_085858.1:30408516-30483516 GCF_034702125.1 Engraulis encrasicolus | reverse complement strand
GCTAACCTCTGCTCACCTGCTCACCCTCTCTGGCTGCCTTGCAACACCTCTGTTATGATGGATTTGTATCCACTTTGTTCCCCTACACCACAAAACAAAAGGTAACCACACGAAACAAAGTAGTGTTGTGTTTACTTCCCCGTCGGAACAACCGTACGTGGATGGGTCACTGACTAGAACGTCACAGGAAAAAGATCGTAGACAAGACAATCTACTCTCGTTGTTTGACAACAAACGAAACCAAACCAGGCAACAAAACAGATACCTTAACAGATACCTACAGCATGTTTCCATTTCTCCTGTTGCTTCCATGACAAATAAAGTTCACAATTCCCAAGGTGACCATTGTCACTTCGCCCAAAGACAGTCAGTAGGTTCATGTACCATGGAAGACATTTACCATGGAAATAATAAACATGTTTATTCAAATAGAGAGAGGGGGGGTGGGGGGGGGGGGGGGTGAAGGAAACCACAGCACAACAACGTTGGTTATCAAAGCTGCATCATTGTTCATTGTTGGACGTTTAAACAGTGTCACTCAGCACCTTTAGACAGGTCTGCTTGCCTTAGCTGCTGGAGCATAACTGAGGCATTAAGGCACATCAGAAAACAAAAGCACTGGCATTAAGACCTGTCCTCCACACCACACCCACCAGCCTCAACAGACAGCTTCACATATAGACACACACATGTGCACACACACGCACAGACACAGGCAAACACACAGACACACACAGACACACACAGACACACACGCACACAGACACACACAGACACACACACACACACACACACTGCAATGAAAACGAGGAAACCTGGGAAGAGCACAGTGACTGCTCTGTTCCCTCCTAAAGAAGATAAACATGTTAAAACGCGTCACACATACGAGTCGCCTGAGGGGGGCCCTGGCTGGCTGTCTGGCTGCGGTCTCCACTTGCCTTAGAGGGGGCTTTGTGTCTCCACCTTACAGTGCCATTTTTTCCCTCCATAAATCAAGAAAACCTCAAATATCGAACTGTGTGAAATAAAAGGCTTGTCCTAGTCTTACTCACACTACTATAGTCTGCTACGCGTGCATACTAGTTGATCTTGTTCGATTCTTTCTCATTTGTCTTTAATGGGAATAGACTGGTGTACTACCCACAATGCAAAATTCAAAGCAGATTGTTAGCTCTCTCTAAAAATAGGTCCATTCCACTACTGGTACCTCTTTTTTGTTCAGCAATAGAGCTCTGTTTAAGGTTGATGTGCAAATATAAAACAGGAGGTTGTTGTGAAGCTAGCACTGAGGATTGTGTGTGCGTGTGTGTGTGTGTGTGTGTGTGTGTGTGTGTGTGTGTGTGTGTGTGTGTGTGTGTGTGTGTGTGTGTGTGTGTGTGTGTGTGTGTGTGAGAGAGAGAGAGAGAGAGAGAGAGAGAGAGAGAGAGAGAGAGAGAGAGAGAGAGAGAGAGAGAGAGAGAGAGAGAGAGATGCTGCTACCTGCATGAGTCCCCTGCAAATGAGTCAGCAGAATATTCCAGCATTTTAACATCACTCACAAACAAATAGCACACACACACACGCACGCACACACACGCACACACACGCACACGCACGCACACACACACACACACACACACACACACACACACACACACACACACACACACACACACACACACACACACACACACACACACACACACACACACACACACACACACACACACACACCTAGATGTAAAAGCTAAAAGTCTCTCTACCCTTCCCATTTCCTTCTGTGCCTGGCTTGATGAATGTGCATGTCTTTCTGAGCCTTGCCTATTTTTAGACACTCGTGAGGCAGGCAGGCAGGCAGGCAGGGGGGAGGATGGAGGAGGAGGAGGAGGAGGGAGGGACAGACAGACAGACTGAGGGAGGTGAGTGAGTGAGAGGGGGGCAAGTGTGTGCTTGCCTTGCAACCAAAATATAAAAGTGCCACTTTTTTCTGGCCAAAGGAGTTAATGTGTAAAGCTATTCATAGGAATATATCCACTTTCACAGTCATCTGAGGTGGCTATTGATTGGCATCGACGATGTAGTAATGAAATATACAGGCCGGCCCGGCACCCTCTTGCATCAAGCCTGATTTAAAGCAGCGTCCATACGCTGCCGCTGAATGGCCAGTGCTGTCATGACCCCTTAATAAATTGCGCATTCGTGCCAAAAAGCCACTTTGCGACTAACGAAAAAAAAAGCACCTAGTTAAATTCAACTCTGTATGCGGCTGAGGTAGACATGATTTATGTGGCTACTCACCTCTGCCAGGCAACCATCCAACATCAGCCTGTTTATAAACTAACCACCACCAAAGAAGGCTATTAGCTACTAGTAAAATAACAGCGGTCAGCAACTCCAAGCAAATGCCATTTGGACATTTTTGTTGACTGATATTTGGAAATGCATTACTGAATCCTTTGCTAGCGCATGTATGCAATTCATCCCAGTTAATGAGATTTGCAATGCACACAGCATGTACTGGGAGTACCATTCAAAAGTTACTGCATGTCAGGTCAAGAGGTTCAATTGGCTACACTGTAACCCATGGATCAGATTTAATACATACAAACACATAAGCTGAACTCCAGAAGACCTGAGCTGGTCACTCGGGAGGACAAGAAAATTCTGCCGTACTACGTACTACGCCCCTTAATGCACGCCATACCTGCTGTGGCACGCTGTAATAGACATTGAAAGTTAACTACTATAGTACTACCCTACTATAACAGTGCACGGGGCCTTAAGTAATACATTACGACTTGGTCATTGCCATTCTGGTAACAGTCGTGTCTTGAGGGGTTAAGGTTAGAAGACCCTATGCCGTGTGTATGGACCCTTCTGATGGCCACTTACCTCGAGAGCTGGTCGCCAGGTCGGCTACCTTCTGGAAGGCATCGAGGAACGCTGCGGTCGCCACCACGGTGGTTCTGGAGGACAGACAGGAGCCACACAACACAGGTGTCAAAGTTAGGTACGCTTAGGAAACATCCCAATACAAGGTAGGCAGGAGCAATGCATGCTTATTCGAGGAACCTTGGATTGCCATTGTGGAAGAACGCCTAAAGGTTCTATAAGGAAACTTGGCGTTCTTCCCAGAACATCTAGGGTCTTCTATCGCTCGCCTAATAAGGTTTTATCGATGTATAAACTATCTCAGAACAGCCTTTTCTATGAGTCCTTTGGTACACGGCAAATGACAGAAGGCACGTCAGGAGAGTGAAATAAAAGCTGTCAGTAGATGTGAGCAAATAAAAGGCCTGCCCTCCCTAAATCAGTCGAAATAATGGGCTATTGAGGTTATTGAGCGCCAGTTGCCTTCATCTTGACAGGGAGGCACATAATAGGGCCTATCTGTCTACATCCATCATCCCCGCCATGACACTTCATATGATTTAGAGCCCACTCCTCAGTAACTTACGAGCAACTCATTTTCCAACTAAAGACAAACACCTCAGCTCAACTCCCCCGGCACATCTTGATGGAAGCAAGGAGAGGAGGACGAGGGAGGAGGAGGATAAGGAGAAGGAGGAGAAAGTACTCCTCTCCTAAAGTTCTCCTCTCTCAGCGTTTGGAATGTGTGACGAGGGCAGACAACTGTGAAATCTGATCATGTGTTTCAGTGTTTCCACAGGCTGCAACGCGCAAATGATGGGGTGAGTGGAGAAAACGGAGATGTAGACTGAGAGAGAGAGAGAGAGCGAGAGAGAGAGAGAGAGAGAGAGAGGGGGGGAGAGAGAGAGAGAGAGAGAGAGAGAGGCAGTCAGTCAGGCAGAGAGAGAGAGAGAGGAGAGAGAGAGAGAGTAAGACAGAGAGAGAGAGAGTAAGACAGAGAGAGAGAAAGAGTAAGAAAGAGAGAGAGAGAGAGAGAGAGAGAGAGTCTAGCCTTAGCAGGCTGAATGCGCCATCTCATCAAAGCCCCCAGGTCATGTGCATTCCTGGATGACATGTGCTTCCCATTGGACTGTGTTGTGAATTGGAGACTGTGAAAAAAATGTTTGGGCTCAGCTATAGTTTCATGTCTCCCGCCCACCCACCACAGACACTCCAGCCGAGGCAGAAATTAGACAAGTTGGTTTTAACGCTCACGGCCCATTTCACCATTCAACACCAGCCTGCACCGGACTGGAGGCACACCAGCCTGCACCGGAGAGGGGGGGGTTAGGGGGGGTGGACTGGGAAACAGAGACAGACAGACACAGAGAAAGGTAGATTGGAAGGGGTTGTAGAGGAGGAACTAAGAGAGGGAGAGATGATGAGAAAGAGAGGATGGAAAGGATGGAAAGACAGATGGAGAGAGACAGGTGGACAGGGAGAAAGGCCGACATAAAGAGAAGATAGAAAGGAGGGAGAGGGCGAGGCAGAAATGAAGGGAGAGGCAGAGAGAGAGAGAGAGGGAGGCAGCAGAGAACAGCATGTCACATGGGAGGGGCACTTTCTTCACAAGGTGATAAAAATACTCGCTCTTAAAAATAAAACCCTGCTCCTCCTCCTCCTCCTCCTCCTCCTCCTCCTCCTCCTCCTCCTCCTCCCTGGGACAAAGGAAATGAGGATCTCCTAATTCTTTTCTATTCCTGGGAGAAGGCAGAGCCTCTGGCTTCAGCAGCGAGATTCTTAATCAGGTCAAAGGACGGGTTTAAAACAACAATGTGGAAATGTGTGTGAACTTCAAACTACTCAAACAACTTTCACTGCAATCCTGCTTCCCAAGCCCTGCCCCCCTCCATTTCCAAAACACACTCCCATCTTTTTGGAAGACGCGTGCCCAAACATAGACGAGATGAGGCCCCACTTCTTCTCCAAGGCACTGGTATGTGCTTCGCTGCTATGCTGAGATGCAATCACGTGCCTAACTCCTATGGAGGATGCTGTATGCCATTCTTGTAGGTAGGAGGTAGTGATGTCATTAGCTCTTCTGCCGAATGCTTGCTGTGTGGGGCGGACTGTCTTTCATCTGAAGTAAGCACTCCTGTGTCCAGCTTCTATGATGGATGCCCTGCTGTGCCTCGACTCCTGTGTGAGACACAATCTCATACTATGCACTCTTGTGTCAAACTCTTACTACGGAAGACGCAAGTATGAACTGCCTTGTTGTAAGAAATGCGCTACAGTATAAACAGTAAAACTGACTTGCGTTGTGCTCGACTATTACTATGGAAGATTCAAGCACATGCCCAACTCCTACGCAAGTTGCAGAAACAGTATGTGCCCAACCCTTATGTAGGATATACTATTGTGCCCAACCCCTAAGTAGGATGCAGTATCATGCCTAGCACCGATGCAGGATGAAGGCTTATGAAAAGGACTCACTGCCGCTCTATGGGAGCATTCCTCCCGGGTTCTCTTCCTATAAAATATTTTGTTTACACAACTCCTGATTTTACTCTAATGTCAAACACAGGGATCACAGACAGAGCCGGCCCAGAGTGCTGAGGTTACGCCGCAGGAAAGCAGGCAGGGATGACCATGAAACGGTAATTATGGAGCTTTGTACTCCTCGAGCGCAGGCTAAATTACAGAGCCTCTGCCCTACGGCCTTCATTTGCTAGGCCTTTTAGAGCCACCGTTTCCAGCATTGCAACGTTCCACCCACACAGACCGCTTCCAAAAAACCTCCAGACGAACAGACACCCATTCTCCTCCTCAGCCCCACTCCCATAGACAGCAGCCCGCCTTGGATCGTACTGTATGTGGTGTTTAAAAAACGTTTTATCACTGCGTAATGATACCTTTCAGCAAGCTGACCCGGGCCGGGACGTTTTTGAGGAAATGCCTGACATGCTGCCAGACGACATAGCCAAACTGAAACTGCTACAAGTGTCAAATAACTTTTGACTTTTTTTTTTAACATATTCAGGCAGCGGGAATGACCTAGTAAGCTGATGGGCCAGAACCAATACATGACATTCAACAGGTACATGGTAGCCATAGGCTTTATACAGAATGGCACAAGTGAAGGGAACTTGAACACACCCTGTGTGGTGCCCAAGAGAACATTTTGAATAGTGATTTGTCAACTGTTTTTCTGAATACAGTTCAACTGTATTAAAAAAAACAGAACACAGTAATATATGTGTGTGTGTTTGTGTGTGTGTCAGAGCACTTTCTCAGCCCCCGATAATTTGGGCCTTCTTGGCAGCCTCCAGAGCTGGTGTCTGAATGTGGGAATGTGTGCATTTGAAAGCACTTTGAGTTAACAGAATAATGTGATATTGTGCTACATAAATACATTTTCATTGATTGATTGATCGATGACCTGGTGTATTACTATAAATTACCTACAAAATACCTGGTTATACCTGTGCACTTACTAGGTTACAGGTGATTAACTAATAAACTCCTAAGCTACCTGTCTCGTGAGTTGTGCAAGTAATACGACTGCGTGAACTCTAGGCTATATTCTGCAACCATGCCTTGATGGAGTTCAAGGAGTGACTGAGGTTTTGTTCCGTGGGGAAGATCTAAGGACACCCACTTGTGATTTCCACATCAATCAAAAGGGTTAGAGAAGTATTATGACGGTCGAAAAAAAATAAACCACCCACCTTAACTGGGATTGCAACTTCGAAGCTTTGTTAACAAAGTCCTCCCAGACTGGGTAGCTGCCCTGGAAAATAAAGCAAGAGAAGACATGTCAAACCATTGCAGCTTGAGAGGTCCAGACAATTGAATACGTACGCCTACAGTACACACATACACACGCACGCACGCATACAAGGGGTGGAAGTTAAAACATTTTCCCCACTAGTCACTGTGACTTTAAAATCTAAAAGTCACTCTCAATTTTTATGAGTCACCATTTTTACACGTTCATATTCCATCGTTCCAAACATTGTAATGCCAAGTAAGATCATTTTCTGATCAATACTTTTGTTTCAGAGGTTATACAGTTATTGTGATGCCAATAACACTTTTCATTACCAATTTGCTTTAATCTTTGATGTTGGATGCTGCGTATAATTCAGCATTAACCTGGGCGCCTGTAGAAAGACATATTTCACCCGCACCCGGGTGCTTATTTCCATCCCTGACACACACACACACACACACACACACACACACACACACACACACACACACACACACACACACACACACACACACACACACACACACACACACACACACACACACACACACACACACACACACACACACCTAAATGTCACAAAACTCAGCAGAGATTAGACGTGCCTGGGTAACTCCTCTATAAGTTAACTCTAACATTTGCTGCCACTCAACATTTCACTGGCCTTGTTTCGGATGACTGGCTGCCTGATTGACTGAATTGTGGACACCTTTAGTGACATTTTTGGCACTTTCAGCCAAACATCACCATGCCAAATGGGTGGGTGGGTGCAGTGCGGTACAGTGACATTTCGAAGAGATTGCCCCAAAGATTATCACTATTTTCTTACACTCGGGTCTAAGACGTCCAAAAAGGAATTGTCATTCAGTGTGACGGATACCTTCTGCTGACTGTAACTGTAAGAAACATGACTCTTTTTATTTTATTTTTTCCAGTGAATTCATGAAAGCCTTGGCTGTCATCCATTCACTTGAAACAATTTAAAAATCATGTTTTTTTTACAGTTACAGTCAGCAGAAGGTATCCGTTACACTGAATGACAGTTCCTTTTTGGACGTCTTTGACCCACTCTCACTGTTTCACTGGTGATACTTACTAGTGTGCAATAACACAGTAATACATGGGGATGCATTGCCACCCAGGTGGCCAGTCATTTGAAGCAAGCTCCACTCAAACAAGCCCATTGAAACCTGGCATGCAGGACTGCCATACCAGCCCAGGGGTGTCGTTCAGGGGGGTAAAGTGCGACTCAGTCACCAGGGCCCCATGTATATAGGGGGCCCGCACACAGTCCGATTTATGAAGACATTTGGTTAGGGGGGTCCATTGGAGCTGATTGTACACAGGGCCCAAAATGTGCTGCTACGCCCCTGTACCAGCCTAAATGGGTCAGGGTGAGGGTGAGAGGGAGAGTGTGGGTGGCGCGAGAGGGAGAGAGAGTATGCCCCCCCCCAAACATCATCAACTTTTTAACCCTCCCAAAGCCTCCGAGAGGGAGCCCAACGCTAGTTCATACGAGATGGCTGACATTCCAAAAGATCATGCTCATGCACAGAACCATTTCAGCAATGGGGCACAGAAATGCACATGAGATGTCTTCCACTGATTTGTTGCCATCGTCACTGTCCCCAGAATGTCACCTACCGCAGCGAATACTAATGTCAACAGGGGTGGTGGTCGGTAATTTCACTGAAGACATGTGAGCGTGGTAGTAACATGTGATATGTGGTAGTGGTCGTGTGTTTATGTCTTTCCTGAAGCGAAGGAAGAGAAAGACTGTGTGTGTGTGTGTGTGTGTGTGTGTGTGTGTGTGTGTGTGTGTGTGTGTGTGTGTGTGTGTGTGTGTGTGTGTGTGTGTGTGTGTGTGTGTGTGTGTGTGTGTGCGCGCGTGTTTGTGTGTGTGTGCGTCTTGTATTTTAGATGATGCTCTACTAATTCCTATTGATGTGAGGGGTACATTCGTGCTGACCTCTACAATCAGTACCAGTCTAACAAATGAGAGTCTGTGTTGCAGGCTCCTGCGCGTGGGACGACTGGTTTCAGTACCGGCCCATTACTGCTGCGGGCCACAGATCCTTCAGTGTCAGGGAGCCCAGGAGAGTTGCACTCCTTAATAGTAGAGCGCAAATCCCCTCTAGCCCCGTTCTGCCAACCACACAGATTTATTGGACAACTTTACCAACCTGCTATCTGTGCCACTGTGCATAAACAGAGGCGCTAGAGTAGCAGTCGTGTGAGACTGCAGAAAACCACAGTGGCCGATCTGGCTGCATCTATCTCAAAATGGTCGAACATTATCTTTGATCTTTGCAAGAGTATGGGGTCGGCTATCATTAAAGGATACCCAGGACTATGGTCATTAATGCATGAAATTGTGGCCTGTTGTGCTGAATTTACAGCAGTCCAACAAATGGAAGTCAGGTAGATGAATGAAGAGATTCTCATACACAAGCAGGTCAGTCACCTGGTAGGTCAAACCAACAACATTCCTTGTGAGGACTGAGGTGCAGCACGGCAAAGACAACGTGCAATATGACCATGATGTTTTGTTTTTGTTTGTTTTTCGTCACGAAAAAAACGGGCGAGAATATCTATTCCCTGATAACAATGAGCAAAAAGTTTTGATACCCAATACCCAGTAAAATAACATTCACATGGCTGACGTTAGATTCGAACAAGGTGAGTAATCCGAAAGACGTAGTTCAATGAACTAGCCTACGTGGTGTACACAGACAACTCAACTAAAAGTTTTTTTACTCGCCTGTAGCTGATGGCTATGGCTTCTGCAACACCCAAGTCTTCAAACAAACGTAAACATATTGCTCTACAGCGGACAGGCACGTTCTCTTGTTTTATTGCAAAGCTTTCTTTCAGTGCTGCGTTTGCTCTGGAAATGCCTCATACTCTTGTAAGAAAGGGCAAGTGGTGACCCCAAAATCCACAGGGACTAGGCTAAAGTTATGACTGAAAAGTCAGACAGACTTCACAGAGGGGAAATCGAGTAAATAATGCATCAATAATAAAGGTCCCTTTACCTTCATGTCGCCGATTATGGCCTGAAAAAGCCCTCCAAGTGCACTGCATTCCTTTTCGATCACAGTCTCCATGTTCACAAACAACCTGATCAGGTATACCTTTACAAGTCACTGATTTTCCAACCACTTTTTTCTTAGTTGGTTAGCTCGGTGGTGATACGTGCAGTTACCTCCCTGAGGTAGGAAAGAGAGTCCTCCTAAAGTCTTCTCAAATTGTTTGTAGTGTTTACTTTGTCTCGAACAGCCTTTACTGTGTAGGAAAGGCCAAATGTCTGGGACTTTCAGCTAGCGACGAACAATGACCGAACAAACCCAGAGGTGCGAAGAGTGGACGGCGAGATTTAAAACCCCTCGGCCCCACAATAGCATGCATTCCATGACTGTGGGATGCAGGGTCCCCGAAAATCTGCGACCGTTCAGCTTCAAGAAAAAAAAACGACGTTGGTTATTATATATCCAGTCTGAAAAGCGTGGCCCTTTTACTCCAAGTATCCATAACACGAATTCCAATCGAGGCCCCTTTTGCCGAGTTTAGCCCCGTATCCTCC
Organism: Engraulis encrasicolus; assembly: GCF_034702125.1. NCBI lineage: Eukaryota > Metazoa > Chordata > Actinopteri > Clupeiformes > Engraulidae > Engraulis > Engraulis encrasicolus. The sequence goes on along the minus strand of NC_085858.1, from coordinate 30,473,329 downwards.
TCACCAACACAGCGGTGCTGGAGTTGTGAATACACACACACACAGTTGAGTGTGCGCGTCCGTGGCGCGCCTCTGAGTCCCCCCGCCCCTCTCAAGGTTTGGGGGAGGGGAGGGGAGCCAGTGGAAGGACGACCTTTTTCCAAAGTTGTAGTAGGTGACTTCTTGTGATGGTCGCCGATAGCCCCTGGTGGTTGAAAGCGGCACTTCAATCTGGACTCATTTCAACAGTAGGCCTACCAATAGCATTGCACTGCTGTGTTTTAGTTTCAAAGTCACATGTTAACTTGTCTAAATTATTGCCCATTATTTCACTGAAATGCATTGGTAGACTCAGATTGACTGTATAATTAGAACGTAATTACAAAATAGTAGTAAAGGCAGGGATGGATTAATGCACAGGCTGCTACAGCCTAGGGGCCCCCTACCTGCCCAATTGGCCAAAGGGGCTGGGGTGAGGGGTTGGAATCAATAATTGCAACAAGATGCAGTATTGGAAAAAGGTGTATGTCGTGTCGAGTAGAGATCTAAATCTTGATGATACCCCTCCTCATCATTGGCAGATATTCCTGGCTCAGAATTATGATGGTGATCCCTCCATGTGGCTCTCCAGGAACCTGTAGACTAGGAGTAGCCTGATTATCATAGACGTTCAAATCTCTTCGAGACTTGGTCTGACCAAGAGCATAACAATTAACATTTCCCAAATGGCATGGTTGACCTGCCTCCCTTGGTTTGCTTGTGGTTGTTTGCTGCCCGACAAAGTGAAAGGAGTTCCCGTATTTTTGGGAACTCAGAAAGTACTTGCATTGCTCTTGACCTGACTAGTTGCAACGCCGAAGGTGTTGCGTCACTAGGACGGAGCGGCCTGGCTAGCCTAGGGGCCCCAGGCCATCTTAATCTGGCCCTGATTGTTAGTCTAGGCCTATAGCAGTCATGGGTAAGCGGTTAGGGCGTCAGACTTGTAGCCCAAAGGTTGCCGGTTCAACTCCCGACCCGCCAGGTTGGTGGGGGGAGTAATTAACCAGTGCTCTCCCCCATCCTTCTCCCTGAGTATGGTACCGTCCCGCCGCACTGCTCCCTTGGGGCGCCATTGGGGGCTGCCCTCACGGGTGAAGCATAAATGCAATTTCGTTGTGTGCAGTGAACAATTTGTGTGCCGTGGAGTGCTGTGTCACAATGACAGTGGGAGTTGGAGTTTCCCAGTTGGGCTTTCGCTTTCATAGCAAACTTTTACAAATGCTGCTACAACTATAGGTTAAATAGCAGTAGTTGTTCCCAAACTTTTTCTTCTGGGACCCCCTTTTGGAACACGGTTCTATGTAAACAGTCTCTTCTCTCCACGACTCCCTGTGCAGTAAGTCTGCGGGGCCCCCTATTGGTCTCGACTCCAAGTCTGGGAACCATTGGGTCACAGTAACCCATTATCCAATCATATGAAAGATATAAGACCCTTTATTCAGAAGCGTCCCAATACAGGTCCTGAACAAAAGGGCTTGCGTGTGAATGCCACTCATTGTCCTCTGTGGTCAGTGCTGGCAAGGTGCTGGAACCAAGGTTTCTGATACAACAGGTTTTGGATGTCTATTCAACAAGGAATCATTGAATAGATCAAAGCTAAAGTAAATATTAACTTTCATTAACTTTGATGACAAAAGGTTTGTGTGAATCTGTATGCATCTATGTGTTTTTGTGTTTTTGTGTTATTGTGTGTGTGTGTGTGTTTGTGTGTGTGTGTGTGTGTGTGTGTGTGTGTGTGTGTGTGTGTGTGTGTGTGTGTGTGTGTGTGTGTGTGTGTGTGTGTGTGTGTGTGTGTTTGTGTTGTAACATATGGGCATCAGGGTCTACCGTAACCATGTGGTTATGTCATACGCACTCCTATTTTAACCAGACAAAACGTGACTAATAAAGAACCAAGAATCAGAGTGAATGCAGTCTGTTTCATGGTTTCTATTCGAGTGTTTCACAAGTGCCATAGGCCAAAGTATTACATGCTTTCAGAGTAGCGGAATACAAAAACCTATGTCTACACCGAAAATAGATAGGGTGTCCCAACGCTGATGGATTGGGATTCACCGAATCGCCCAGAACCATGGCGTTGCTTCAAACAACACAGCAAGCTAATTGTTAGGTTCAAACCCTTAACATTTGTAAATATGAAACACCTGAAATGAAAGACACAGAGAATCCTTAATTAAGTTTCAAACCGGCTTGGAGAGCGGATGGGGAGAACCGTCAGCTACCATTTTCCCCACTCGTTCTAGACGATGTAATAGCCATAAGTCATATTTATTGAAGGATTTTCCCTGATAACAATTATCTCTATCCGCTAAGGGGAAAAGGGGGCGTACCCGGATAGAGATTAATTCATTCACACACACACACACACAAACACACGAACACACGAACACACTAGCCAGGCTGCGCCCTCCTAGTGACGCAACACCTTCGGCGGCGCTGCAGATCGAATCTCGATTGCAAGTCTATGATAATCAGGCAAGGAACACACAGTCCTTGGCCTGCCATGTGGAGATGCAACTCTGTTGTTTGGGCATTCCATTGTTCTGGTACAGATAAAGTCCTCGCACAGTCCAGTAATCTTCTGCAGCCTTGAATAGGAATTCTTGAATGCGAAAGGGCACATTTGTGCCACGGCAACAATGTTTGCTCTCATATAGAATAAAATACAGTTCCAACATTTCCCCCTGTTTATTCTATATAGAGACAAACATTAACATCATCCAGTGATCACTTCAAATGATTTTTTCTTTAAATAGGTACACTTAGAGGCCCCGAGCATAATCCCCTGGGTCAGGGAACAGATCAGGGACCTGGATGGAATCGTCAGATTGGTGTGGAGGCTCATGGTCTCCACCAACAACATCATCATAGTGTCATCGACATCTCTATCCTGTCTAGTTAGAAGAGCATATAGGTTTGACATTTTTTCTTCCATTTGTGCAATGGCAGTGGTACTAAATCTGGTGCACAACACTCTAATACAAGGAATACAACAACATCCACATAACGTGAGGATCGCCGCAAATATTGCAATAGACATGATTATGGACGCTGCCAACTGTCTGTATTTGCCAACATGTCAGAGAAACCATCCCACACTGAAGTGTCGACCCTGGAGTGGTCTTTCATTTTCTTTTTGGTTGAGGGATCCCAATCCCTCTATCGCCCTGGTGACACTTTCGTCAGCTGCCGTATTGTTCGGTATGAAGGAACAACATTGATAACCAAAAATAGAGCACACACTCCTATCGGCCAAAAGCATATCAACCGCAATACGAGATTGGAATGCGATTAGGCAGGTTGCCTTCAGTTGTTCATGGATGGCCCTGAACTCGAATTCAGTTTTGTTGCCCAGCGCCTGCACATTTATAGTGGATGTTGTTCATTCTGTCCACATTTTTGTTTATAGTACACCACCAACATACAAATGATTCAAACCCTGATGCAATTTGATTCCACATTGTAGCTCTCTTATGTTTGTTTTAGGTTAGGTTAAGGGGTGAAGTTTCAGAACAAGGTTTCATTTAACATGTGCCCTATACACATATTTGTTTGATGCACTGATTAATCCTAAAATATCTCTCCTGTTTGAGACATGTGCCATCCACATGACTCAATAAGACTTAAGTAATTTCCGAAACAGACTTTGAGCACAGTAAATGATGAGAAGTAAACATCTTCCAACATCCTCCAGTTCATAGGTGCATGAGTGATTCTACGATTCCCCTACGCTTTTGGCAAAAGCAAAAAGTCAATTATCAGTATTTTTTTTCCCAACTAAATGACCTAGATGTTTACATAGTGCCAAACAAACAAATTGCCAAGCTTAATCTTAATAGTTAGTGGAATTGGCAAATCAAATCCACGGACTTAAAAGTGTAGCCGAATCAGAGAATCACTCGCATAGCCTACATCAAGGCAGGCTTTTTCAAACATTTGTTTAAAAAAATAATAATAAGCTCTCAGAAGTCAACTCATCCACACACAGACATTAGTGTGGGGGAGGTGCGCAGTTGTAACAGATTAGAGAGCATTATAATAGAGAAGAAACAAAAAATGTTTTGTTAGTTTAGACAAAACAAAACCCAAAGCCGCCCAACCATTCTCTCATAATCTACAATCAAAATAAAATAGATAGCTCTACATTCCCGGGGAACAACAATTTATCAAGAGCAAAATTATGAAAAAGAAAATTACTCTGGTCAGTATCTGACTATTGTGGCTCACGTTTACATTACAGTTCCTTACAGAAAAGCATGCCGTACAAAATGACTATACCCATAGTATTGGCTGTCTTTACATGATAGTTAGGCCTGCATAAATCACTTTGTAACAGAACTGAAAAATATATATTGGCATGCAGTCCTCACTGTCCTTTTGTCATGAGGCACTGTCCTTTTGTCGTGATATAGGGGCCTAGCCCAACTCCTGCCAATAATGTCAGTACATTCAAAAATGTATTTTGTAAAAATAAAATAAAAAAAATTGAGTATGAGTAATATTGAGTAATACTCTCCACTTTCTCACACCATTCCAAAGTTTCAATGTCATCACCCAGACATACAGATCACTAGATCAACCAATCAAAATGTAAGAGATAAAAAGAAAGAAAACACAACTGCCATTGTAAAATACGCAACTTTAAAAGAAAAATGAAACAAACAACCGGACAGACCCTTTATCTAAGGTATAAAGGTAAGACCTTGTCTAACTTTAGGTCAAACTTTTCATGGTTTGAAAGAAAGAAAAAAAATAACAGTTGTCATTTTATCAAGTGTTATAACTAAAATTATTACCCAATTGAAACAAAACAAACTCTGGGAAAATCTTGTGAAACTTATCAAATTAAAAACAAAATTCACTTAACCTAGCGATCATTTGTATTGTCTAGGTTCCTTCCATTCATATCAGTTGTGTTTCAGCTCGTTTCCATAACACTGGGCCTGTTCCTCAAAGAACACAAAAAAAAGTATTATAGGGAAAACAACTTTCTTTCATGTACACTCAAGCCAGATCAATTTGAAATCAAATCAGAGCAAAAAATTATTGACTTCATGTATCGGCTACATAAAACATTTTGTAACGGAACTAAAACCTTATTGGCAATCAGTTTTCACTTTGATTGCAAGTTGACGACTGAAATGAAAAGACAGAGAGACAACTGTCTCTTTGTTTATAAATCAAACAAATGAAAATATAAGGATCCCAACGTCATCAAATTCAAACTTTTAAAAGCAAATAGAGAACATTGACATGTCTCATCACACACCATGTGAAGCAATGTTCACACCTACAGTATTAAACTAATGACAATGATAGATATTTAACATATCTTTAAGCTTTGGTATTGTTTATCTAGGTCGGTGTTCAGATTTTTTTTTTTTTTTTTTTTTTTTTTTTTAGTTTTTTTTTTTTTTTTAGTTCTTATTGTCTTTTCAGTGACAAACAGGTGGTTTAGCATACACTGTTGGAGGTCTCAATATTAAGTGTCTTTCTGTCTCTGCCACAGAAATTTGCATGTTTATAGTTGGGCCTGCTGTGTCTGATAAGGGTTGCCTGCAGAAGACCTTGGGCTACTTAGAGAGAGCCTCTGAGCCTTTTAATATCTATCCGAGCTAATGAAAACATCTACACATAGGACACTGTTATCTTTGCTGGGGTGATTTTGTCAAGCGCCTCTGTGTATTCAGAGTCTAGTTTATCAGAGTAAACATTGTGCTCCAGTCATTAAAATAAACCATTAAAATTAAAATTATTAATTCATTAAAATTAAACCAAACCCATGATCCATTGATCAATAACTCATCAAAATAGAACATAATAAGGCAAGAAATTCGATGAAATAAAACAAAGAAATAAGTCATAGTTAAACGTCAATCAAAACAAAATGACAACCTAAATTTCTAGAAATGTTCAGCACATGTGGACCTAACTCTCAGACCAGGTCCAAATTAGGTTTACTCACAGCACCTTTGGGCCATCAAATAACGCCTGCGTTATTTCAAGATCTCAAACCCATTGTTCTTTTTAAAAAAAATAAAAAATAAATAAGAACAAGGAGAAAGCTTCATCTATTCTTTAGAAGAAACAAAGACATTTTGGTACTGTAAATCATGAAAGCAAACTCTTTTGCAACTACACTACACTACCATGACAGTGCACGGGGCCTTTAGTAATACATTATGACTTGGTCATTGCCATTCTGGTAACAGCTAATTTATAATGCCGTGTCTTAAAGGCTTAAACATTAACATGTTAACTTTCAATTGAAAATAGTAAAGAAACAACATAACTCCACAACCCCGTTTTCTCCTAATCAAAAAATAAATGGGTAAGAATGTGTGGAAAAACAAAATCATGACAAAATCCTACACCTCAAAGTTGAATTGTAGAATAAAATAAAAGGCTTATTCTTATTTTAAAAATGTTGTTTCAACATGTGCACTCCCAAGCTCCAGCTAACTCTGAACACAATAGAGTACCTTCACTAAACACTCAAAAAAAATTCTTCCACTCTCAGACATATTTAGGCACTCACTCCACAGATACACACGTACACTCCACAGACACATATACAATCTTTCTCACACACACAGTGGGGTGTCCCACTAGGACAATTCATACAACAAATAGGGCCCACACAGACAGACAAACAGATATCCATATTACTTGCCTTGTATGACACAGTGTTATACAAATACAATTATTATTATTATTATTATTACTATTATTATTATTATTATTATTATATGGTAGGCTATCTGAGACATTAACTGCTCAGTGAGTAATCCAAATGGCTGCCATTTGCTTTTTCACACTAGTTTTGCTATAATTTCCGAGTTTTCAGATCTACATTTTTTATTTTTTACATCCTCTGCATATGGGTCAAAGCGCATGTGTGGGACTAAGTCCCGCATTGTAGTGCGGCTAGCACCAGAGTCACAGAGGAAACGTACGGGGTCCCTTGGACCAGAAGGGTAATTTCAGGTCTAATTTTTTCTTGGTAAAACAATCCCTCTAAGTTTAGAACGACGTCTACCTCTTCCACATCCCCGTCCGTTTCCTCATTATCATCAAACCAGTCATCGGCCGAGGGGCCATGCCCGTACGGTCGATACTGGTGCTCTCGGTCTAGTCAGGAATTTTGGTGTTGGCCTCGACGTTGGCCGTGATAGTTTTAGTGTTCATTGTAGTGTTCTTGTTGGCCCTGCTGGCCAGGCCATAAATGTTAGGTTTGTTTATAGACAACTTTCCATTAAACCCATTGTTTTTTACCCAGTAACACAGCGGTGCTACTGCACTAGTAATTTCTCTATCCACGATTTTCCAGTCCTTGCATTGCATTTCAGCAAGGAACTTTTCACTTCTTTTGCTGTTACTGCCCCCCATTTTGTCTCTATGAATTTAGTCCAACGTCACAACACCTACAGTGCCTCTATTGTTGGATACACTTTTCAACAAGATAGCGATCAACGATCGTTTGTGGTAAGATTCACTTCAACCTCCGAGGATACGTGCCCCTCACAGGTGGAATCTTCTTGCATACAGGCTTCCACAAAGACTCGCTATTTGAACCTTGTTGTATTGGTATGAAACGTATTACCGAGTGGTAATACGAATCCTTTCACGCACACTTTCTCTCAACGCAGAGAACAAAGAATTTAAACTAGTTTCTCGTACTAGTTTCTCGTACTCGTACTACGTACTTTACCTTACGTAGTCTTCATATTTTAACTTGTTCAACAACACAGAGGAGTCTGCCCTCCCTTTTTACCTGATAGAGTCTAGAATTGTCAGGGTTTTGTTTTCTCTTATTTTACCGTTTTTTCATTCAATCCTTTTTAAATAAAAATAAAAATGTAGGCCTACTCACGATTCTCTGGTCTTTTCAAGATTCCCGTCAACCGTCGGATCCCAGCCTGCGAGGGAGAGACCAGTCCCGGAAACGGGTCTTAGTGCTGTGGCCACAGACTTTCCTGGTTCCCTCCTCGCGTGCTGGAATCGTCGGGTATCTTGGGATCCGGCTCTGAAGGACCAAGTAAATGTTAGGTTCAAACCCTTAACATTTGTAAATATGAAACACCTGAAATGAAAGACACAGAGAATCCTTAATTAAGTTTCAAACCGGCTTGGAGAGCGGATGGGGAGAACCGTCAGCTACCATTTTCCCCACTCGTTCTAGACGATGTAATAGCCATAAGTCATATTTATTGAAGGATTTTCCCTGATAACAATTATCTCTATCCGCTAAGGGGAAAAGGGGGCGTACCCGGATAGAGATTAATTCATTCACACACACACACACACAAACACACGAACACACGAACACACTAGCCAGGCTGCGCCCTCCTAGTGACGCAACACCTTCGGCGGCGCTGCAGATCGAATCTCGATTGCAAGTCTATGATAATCAGGCAAGGAACACACAGTCCTTGGCCTGCCATGTGGAGATGCAACTCTGTTGTTTGGGCATTCCATTGTTCTGGTACAGATAAAGTCCTCGCACAGTCCAGTAATCTTCTGCAGCCTTGAATAGGAATTCTTGAATGCGAAAGGGCACATTTGTGCCACGGCAACATGTTTGCTCTCATATAGAATAAAATACAGTTCCAACACAAATGTTCTCTGGAGAGACAAAAAATAATAATATAAACTTTGTGGTTGGTAGCTGAATGGCTAGTGACTCTGGAAAAATTAGGTTACTAGCCACAGCGGCCGGTGAGTAATATAATTAATGTCAAGCCCTGACCCCTATGTATTTTAACCTGACTGAAAAAGAACCAAGAGTCAGAGTCAATGCAGTCTCCGTCTTGTGAGTAGGAGTTTCAGAGTTTCAATTTGAGTGCCAAAGTATTACGTGTGTGTTTGTGCGTGCGTGCGTGCGTGCGTGCGTGCGTGCGTGCGTGCGTGCGTGCGTGCGTGCGTGCGTGCGTGCGTGCGTGCGCGCGCGTGTGTGTGTGTGTGTGTGTGCGTGCGTGTGTGCGTGTGTGTGTGTGTGTGTGTGTGTGCATGCGTGTGTGGCTGCCCTTGGGGATTGGGAGTATCCTGAAGGAGGAGGGTTGTCTAGGTGAGTAGGATACTGTATGCCTCAGAGGTATGTTTAAGTAAGCTCATTTGTTATTTATGTTTTGATTGTTCATGTTTTAACCAGGTAACTGGGAACCAACTATTTAGTCTATCCGCGAAAGCTCTGAGCTCTGTAGAGTAAAAAAAGAGGAATTCACCATATTGCAAAAGGCTCTGTGACCTTATTGTCATCTTTACAGTAAAAAAAGAAGGCGAAGGTGGGGCAGAGGCCATGGGAAGGGTGTAGGCCATAACTATGCGTGGTGCGCTCCTTGTTGTGTCGGACACTGGATACAAAGAGTAATTTGAGAAGAGGGTGGGTGATAAAAGTAGGTGAGACAGAGAGAGTGGGGTTGTGGTAGCCAAGGGATCAAGCCAACACCTCTGGTCTGGATGTGCGGCAGAGCTGACGTTGAACAACAGGAGAAGCAAGGTGATTTAGGTAGAAAAGGGCAGAGAAGTTTAGAAAGGTGTAGTGCAGTGGATTTAGTCTGGACAGCATGGCCTGTCACTGTCAGGTAGCTGTGCATGTCCTTCTCCCCCTCCTCCTGTTATTAACCGGGGAGACCAGAGCCATGCAGGAGGATGCTGCTGAGCCCCTGCCCTTCTCCGAGTACCTGGATGCGGATAAGCAAGTCCTGCTGCGCTGGGGCTTTGACGAGATCCTCAGCAACATCACCATAGAGCTGTGCGTCAACACCACCGGCTGGGTCGGCTTTGGCCTGAGCCCCAACGGCGACATGACAGGAGCCGACATCGTCATGGGTGGAGTGAACACGGACGGATACTATTTTGGGGTAAGTATTTTTAAAGATACTACATTTATGTTAACTTAAGACGTGTTATGGATTTGTTCACTGTAAAAAGGTAAGGACACGGTAAAACATTGCAAGCCAGTTAAACTTTGTAAAAGTGAGTTGACCTGCTGCCTTAAGTTTGTAAGTTAACTGAACTTGAGGCTTATATTTGTGACAACTCAGAGATCAAAGTCTCAAGTTGAGTTAACTTACAAATTTAAGGCAGCAGGTCATCTTACTTTTTAAAAGCTTAACTGGCTTGTGATGTTTAGTGTATACCTGAATGGCAATGACAAAGTTATATAATGTATTGAATGTAATTTTGTAATAGTGTAACACTATGGTAGTAAAGTTTTTCAACGAATACTGCTCCACTGTCAGTAGAGCACAATAGGATACAGTATCACTGTAAAAAATATCAACACGGTTGATAGTTTACCAGCTGCCTCAGAATTTCAAGTTAATTTAAATCCTTATTGTAAGTTGTGTGGAGGTTTGAACACAAAGTCAAGGCTTCACACAACTTATAAGGATTTAAATTAACTTGGAATTCACTCATATTCTCTCTATTTATCACTGTAATTCTAGGTAAACTTGTGATTTTTTTGTAGGCTACATTATTATTCTACCCCAGTTTCATTCATGCCTCTGTATGTAGTTGTTGCCATGTTTAAAAACATTTATTTAGACCTATATGCATTAATTTAGGATACAGTATTAGCATCCCAAAAGTTATTTCTGTGTTGTAAAATGCTGGCATTGCATAATGTTTAGGGTTATATTTTAAATTGTTAAGACTCTTTTTTTTCTTTTATTTACCATCAACTGCATGTTGAAATCGGCAGAAATGCTCCTGTAATAAAGAATGTGTATTTTGCTTCATCATCAGACATGTATGCAGATAGTGTTGTACATGTAGGTTATTCTTGTCTCTTTTTCAGGACTACCATGGGGTTGGGAAGAAGATGCCTCTCCTTGACAGTAAGCAGAGCTACAGCCTGTTGTCTGTCACAGAGGCCAATGGAAAGACCACCATGAGGTTTAAGAGGTCCATCAAGTCCTGCGACGTGAATGACCTCCCCATTACTGTAAGTCACACACTCTCACCATTAGAGTGAGGAATAGACTCTTGTTTACTTAACCTTGATAAGTTAGAGACTGCCTTTGAATATATTGTTAAGCAGGGTCGTTTGTGTTCTGAGGTATTATGAGCTCTAGAATAGAAAATAATAGAATAGAATAGAATACCAAAAATGCTCCACACTGCGCGAACACTGTCTCTTTGGTGAAATTGCCAGCCAATAATAATAATAGATGTTATTGAGTGCTTTGTTGCTGTTAGATATCGCCAATATAAAACATGATGTAAACTTAAATCAGTGTGGTAACTTTTTGTGATGGTAGAAGAACTTTGTGTTTTTTACCTTAGTCTATCATTCATGCATCGAGTTTGCTTTATTGTTCAATCTATCTCAAAATTAGAATGCAAGTGGGTAGCAGGCCTAGTTTTTTTTTTAAAGAGAGAGACAGTGTTTGTATTTAACATGATTTCATCCAATGAGGAATGACAAGACAAAGGATTCTGGTAGTCTTTTGAATTCACAGTTTCTCTCATGAGAAACTTCAGTCTGATCAGCATTGTTCTGTCTATTAGAGAAAGTGAAATGTAACTAGAAATGCATTCTCACAGAAAATGCTGGAAGCGGGCTTGCCTTTTGGGGCAGAGATGAAACAAAGTACTATTGAGAAAACAAAGCTAAAAGAAATCTTGGAAAAACTCCATCCACCCAGTCAGAAGTTATGGGCAAAACAATTCAGCCATCTTGGATTCAGCCATCTTGAAAGTGTTGTAGCTCTGCGTTTTGGGGATATACTAAATGACATACATGGTATTTTAAGTTGGCTAAGGAACACTGCGTATGATATAATTTTGAAAATCAACATGGCTTCGAGCGGGATTCGAACTCACAACCTCCATATCTGTAATACAGCCCCTTTGCGATTGATATTAAATGACATACAATACATGATATTTGAAGTTGGCTAAGGAACACAGCATATGATATCATTTTGAAAATCAACATGGCTTCGACTGGGGTTCGAACCTCCAACCCCCATATCCCTAATTCAGCACATTTGCCATTCATACTAAATGACATACATGGCATTTTAAGTTGGCCAAGGAACACTGCAATGATATAATTTTGAAAATCAACATGGCTTTGACTGGGATTCGAACCCCCAACCTCCATATCTGTAATCCAGCACATTTGCCATGCATACTAAATGACATACATGGCATTTTAAGTTGGCCAAGCAACACTGCATATGATATAATTTTGAAAATCAACATGGCTTTGACTGGGTTTCGAACCCCCAACCTCAATATCTGTAATTCAGCACATTTGCCATCCATACTAAATGATATACATGGCATTTTAAGTCGGCCAAGGAACGCTGCATATGATATAATTTAGAAAATCAACATGGCTTCGGTTGGGATTCGAACCCTCAACCTCCATCTCTCTAATGCAGCGGCATGCATTACCACTAAGCCAAGCAGCTAATTGTCATGCATAGTCCAGCAAGACTATATTACATTGCATTGCAGAGCTGAACAATAGACTTCTAGAATGGTTGCTCGCACCTGCTCGTTAAGAATAGAATCTTGAGACAGTGACAGTTGAAATGGAACACTTCATTGGCTGCACCTGTTGTGATTGACTGAAAGACAGATAGTATTGAGCTCTAGACAGGGGAGAGGATGAGAATGAGTTTTTTGTCTTTACAACATCGTTGTAAAAAAACTAAAAGGAGTTGGCACGTGTCCTTTTCACAGATCGGAGTCATGCTTGATATCTCTAACAGTCTTTGAATGAAGTTTATAGGTTAAAGGGTTCAGGCACAAATGGACCTCCGTGTGTGACATGCGCTGATCTCTTGAAAAATGCACTTTTCGAAAGAATGGGATTCTCCATAGAGCCAGGCCTGTTTTTTTTACAAACCTGCCATTTAAAAAGTATTGGGAGTTGGGAGATGAAACTTTCACAATTTGGAGACATCCCATAGAGCTCGCTAACAACGCGTCAACTAAACTTCTAGGTGAAAGTGTTGATGTTTTATGACCGAAAAAGCCTCCTACACTCTAATCTCTAGAGTGGCGGAACTTTGGTTCATGAAGGTTCCACCATAGTTTTCAATGGAGACCCAGGCTTTAACAAAATCGCCAAAAACGGGAAAACGACAAGAGACACGGAGAAGCCTATAACGATACGCGATCTCCAAGCCGAGCCGGTCGTTTTAGTGTTTGAACGGTGTCTCTATCTCGAAAGGCCTAGGAGGAGATCCATTTTCTATTTTTACTGCCCCTGCACAAGACCAATAATAATAAACTAGAAATGCATTCTCACAGAAAATGCTGGAAGCGGGCTTGCCTTTTGGGGCAGAGATGAAACAAAGTACTATTGAGAAAACAAAGCTAAAAGAAATCTTGGAAAAACTCCATCCACCCAGTCAGAAGTTATGGGCCAAACAATTCAGCCATCTTGGATTCAGCCATCTTGAAAGTGTTGTAGCTCTGCGTTTTGGGGATATACTAAATGACATAGATGGTATTTTAAGTTGGCTAAGGAACACTGCATATGATAAAATTTTGAAAATCAACATGGCTTCGAGCGGGATTAGAACTCACAACCTCCATATCTGTAATCCAACCCCTTTTTGCCATGATATTAAATGACATACAATACATGATATTTGAAGTTGGCTAAGGAACACTGCATATGATATCATTTTGAAAATCAACATGGCTTCGACTGGGGTTCGAACCTCCAACCCCCATATCCCTAATTCAGCACATTTGCCATTCATACTAAATGACATACATGGCATTTTAAGTCGGCCAAGGAACACTGCATATGATATAATTTTGAAAGTCAACATGGCTTTGACTGGGATTCGAACCCCCAACCTCCATATCTGTAATCCAGCACATTTGCCATGCATACTAAATGACATACATGGCATTTTAAGTTGGCCAAGGAACACTGCATATGATGTATTTTTGAAAATCAACATGGCTTTGACTGGGTTTCGAACCCCCAACCTCAATATCTGTAATTCAGCACATTTGCCATCCATACTAAATGATATACATGGCATTTTAAGTCGGCCAAGGAACGCTGCATATGATATTTAGAAAATCAACATGGCTTCAGGTGGGTTTCGAACCCTCAACCTCCATATCTCTAATGCAGCGGCATGCATTACCACTAAGCCAAGCAGCTAATTGTCATGCATAGTCCAGCAAGACTATATTACATTGCATTGCAGAGCTGAACAATAGGCTTCTAGAATGCTTGCTCGCACCTGCTCGTTAAGAATGGAATCTTGAGACAGTGACAGTTGAAATGGAATCCTTCACTGGCTGCACCTGTTGTGATTGACTGAAAGACAGTTAGTATTGAGCCTTTAACAGGGGAGAAAATGAGAATGAGTTTTTTGTCTTTACAACATCGTTGTAAAAAAAACTAAAAGGAGTTGGCACGTGTCCTTTTCACAGATCGGAGTCATGCTTGTGATCTCTCTAACAGTCTTTGAATTAAGTTTATAGGTGAAAGGGTTCAGGCACAAATGGACCTCCGTGTGGGACATGCGCTGATCTCTTGAAAAATGCACTTTTCAAAAGACTGGGATTCTCCATAGAGCCAGGCCTGTTTTTTTTACAAACCTGCCATTTAAAAAGTATTGGGAGTTGGGAGATGAAACTTTGACAATTTGGAGACATCCCATAGAGCTCGCTAACAACGCGTCAACTAAACTTCTAGGTGAAAGTGTTGATGTTTTATGACCGAAAAAGCCTCCTACACTCTAATCTCTAGAGTGGCGGAACTGTGGTTCATGGAGGTTCCACCACTGTTTCCAATGGGGACCCAGGCTTTCACTAAATCGCCAAAAACGGGAAAACGACAAGAGACACGGAGAAGCCTATAACGAAACGCGATCTCCAAGCCGAGCCGGTCGTTTTAGTGTTTGAACGGTGTCTCTATCTCGAAAGGCCTAGGAGGAGATCCATTTTCTATTTTTACTGTCCCTGTACAAGAGAACCAATAATAAACAGGACTTAGAGATTACTATAATCGGGCCTTGCTCTGCAAGAGCTCTGCTCTTGCTCCGCAAGCCCGCTTAATAAGACAAGAACATAGTCTAATTGGGTGTTAACAGAGCTACATAAGGCTATGTTCTTGGGCATCACGTTATCCTAGTGATGTTGTTGTACAAGATGCACCTATTTAATCCCTTCTAGATCTAATAGCTGGCTGTACACAATGGCCATAACATTCCACATTGAAAAGCCCATTGTGGTTCATTGCACATGTCTTTAAATTGACACCTGAATATTGGCAATTACCTGAAATAAGAGAACCAGCAAAAGTAGCCTATACATAGACTGACTGAAAAAGTACAGTAGAGTAAGAGTTTGGTTGATTTCGTTGATGTGTGTGTGTGGGTGTGTGTTTATAATGCTTGTTTGTTGGTTTCAAACATTTCCTAACTTCCCAAGGTTAACCGTCTTAGATATCAGGAAATATAAAGATCAAACACGCCATTTGAAATTTAAGTTCCAGGTGATTCATGGAATAGATTAACACATTTCAGAGTAAGATTATGGATGTTCACAAGCCAGATGAGCCAACAGCCTAGCTCTTCTCATGGTGACTTTCACATACTGTTGAAACCAGAAGTTTGCACAGTATATGTAGGCCTAATGTATGTAAGGACACACAATGTATATATAATATATATTATGTTATTATCATAATATATATCACAATATATAAAGACATGTCCTGTGGTTTGATGAAACTAAAATCTAACGATTTCAACCATTTGATCACCATCAGTTTTGGAGGAACAATTTCAACGCTTGCAAGTCTGAGAACACCACGCTAACCTTGAAATATGGGGGTGGCCGTATCATGTTATTTTTTTTAAAGCATTTTATTTTCAAAACTTTTAAAGATTTAAATACAACAAACAACACCAACACACACACATACAGAAAAACAAAAAGCAAACAAACAAAAGCAAAAAGCAACTGCCAGTCCATACAAAAACAGTCCATTGTGACCAGTAAGGCCAGGTCCCAGTCCGAACGTCTCTGGAGTCAGGTGTCACTGTGTCTTTGTCTCTATTGATGTGCTCGATGAAGGACCCCCAAATTTCACAAAACTTAGCATCATTGTCTGACAGTGTGTATCTGTATATTTTTCAAGATATAAACAAGACACCATATCATTCAGCCATTGTTTAAAACAGTATGGAGGGCTAGATTTCCATTCCCTAAGGATCACTTTTTCCCATAACCATACCAAACATGAGAGCCTTTTGTAGTGCCCTTGGGAGACTTATGAAATGGGTGGAGCGGTATAATATTGCAAATACATCATCTGGTTGAAGTGGTGTGTTATAGATGTCACCATACAAGTAAAAAATGTCACCCCGAGCCAAGCTTGGAACAGCCACAGAACAGACATACCAATGTCCCATCATTTGATTTGCACTTGTCACATAAAGCTGATACACAGGGAGATATCGTATCGAGTTTAGTTTTTGAGTAGTGAATGACTTGAGTCTTGAGTTTTGAATGAATGAATGACTTGAATAAGTTGAAGTCTAGCATTGATTGAACATTTTTTAATCCTTTCCGGTGCCCTTGTCCATTGTTCATCTGAAATATCCTCACCTGTGTCCCTAACCCAGGCGTCTCTATGTGGAAGGATGATGTGCTCACTGGGAAAACAGAAACAAAATGAGAAATTAAACCTTTGGTTATAGGGCCTCTAAGCATTAAGTTGTAAAAAATGTGTTCCGGTAGCTCGGTGAGTAAAGATTGGCTTACAAAACTTCTGACTGAATAGCAAAAGAAGTGAATGTTATGGAGTTGTATTGCTGCAGGCGCACATCTTAACAGGCACACATCATGAAATAGATGGCATCATGAAGACATAACAGTATGTGGAAAAATATGGAAGCAACATCTCAAAACATTTGCCAAGAAGTTAAAGGTTAGCAGCAACGGGTCTATGAGAGAAAGCATACTAGCATACCAGTTCTGTAGAGGAATGAGTCAAAATTCCTATGAAGTATTCATAAAAAGCTTGTACAATAAAAATAACTTTTTGACCCAATTGATGAAGTTTAAAGGCATTTAGACCCAATTCTAAAGAAGAGTTTGACTTTGATGAAAATGCTGAAGACATATATAAATGTATAATTCTTTCTCTCCTTATTCTTTGATTTGGCAATAATCGTGGTCTGTGGAAATAATTGTATTAATTTGAATAGTCCTAAATTGGGTTTGATAAGGTCTGATATGATTTTAAGTCAGTGAATGAGGGAATATTTTGATTATGTGTCTTTACATACACGATAGATGCAGTGTCTAAACTTCTGGTTTCAACTGTGCCATTAAACACAGTTTTTCCACATCAAGTTAAACCGTCTTGACCCCATCTCCTCAGAAGCTTTTCAGGGGAGGAAAAAAACGCACTGTCGATCACTGATATCACCATATCAGCAGATGCTTTGTGACGATGTCTTGAGGGCCAAAATGCATCTACTGACCTGGTGTCAAACAGATGAGTTTACGCATTGAGTGTTTTCTACCCTAAATTTACATTTTGTTTACTCACACCTAAAGTTATGTTTCATCCAAGAAGTTGCACACTCCCGTGCTTGCAGTCCGTGCGTGAGCCCCAGGAGGCTAGACCCTCTTCTTGACCACTTCTGCTTCCTGTGTGACCCCCCCTCTCTCAGGAGAGGCCAATCAAGGTGATCTATGCGTACGGGCTGATGGACGAGCTGGCCTACCACGAGCAGCGGCGGGGCACCAGAGAGCTCAACCTCCTCAACTACATACCCCGCTCCATTCCCAGCACCAGCAGTTACTTCGACATGACCATAGTCAATGTAATAACAACACTCTCATGATTTCCATTTCTTATTGTTATATTATGGGGTTTGTTTTAGTGTTATTTTTTTGCTGTCTGATATCGCATAACTTTCCCAATATGTTCAAGCTTTCTCTATATGTGTAAGCAGACATGTAAATAGTTACTACGACTACTGGACATGAAAAAAAAACAAATGAAAAGTCTTTGAACTAATGGCTACTGAATAAAATGTTGTTTTGCAGTTCACAATTCCTGACAAAAACACTCACTATGAATGCAGAGTGATGGAGGCTCCCTCCTTCGCTACAAAACAACACATCTATCGGGTAGGAATCTCGTTATTCTAATGAATAAAAACAGCAATACCTAATATGAAATACAAAGGATTTATGAGAAACTGCATTGAAGTGGCTTTTGTGGCATTTCTGAAAATAAATATTCATTCATTTAGCACCTCAAAGTGAATTAGTTGTACCCTGGAGGCCTCAACACAACATAAAACATGACAGCACAACAACTATAAACAAATACATTTTAAAAAGAAACCTATGGCACTATACTACATTATTACACTTAGACATCAGACACACACCAGACATCAAATGGATGTAGTAAAGCAATGGCATGTAATTGTCCTTGATATACATTGAGCTGCTGACTGAGCACACGAGTTACTCAGCAGAAAAGCAGTAGAGGAAGTTGGAACATTTTTGATTTACAGTAGTGTTAGGTCATATTGTTGTTCCTGTAGAAGATTTTAGTTTTTTTTTCATTGACAAAGTTAAGTAACCAGTGTAAACATTGCCAGGTTCCTGGTTTTGTATTGAACAATTGTATTGAAATACTGTAAATGGCAGAGAACAATTTTCTTAAAGGACAATGAATAATCTACCTATCTATCTATCTAGATATCTCTCTCTCTCTCTCTCTCTCTCTCTCTCTCTCTCTCTCTCTCTCTCTCTCTCTCTCTCTCTAATCGCATGTGATCTCTATGTTGTAGGTTGAGCCTCTGATTGAGCATGTGGATCTAGTGCACCACCTGGTGTTGTATATGTGTCCTCGCCACGTCAACACCACCTTCCAGGAGCCCTGCTTCACCAGCAAGGATGACGATGTCTGCTTTCAAGTCATAGCTGCATGGGGGATCGGGGGAGGGGTGAGTGGCAAATCTTTGACTGTTTACAGTGTCCGCAGTCTTGACACTTGGTGCAATATTGTGTAGATTTCAAATGTACCATTTGCTTCCTGTCAAGTGCAGTAGCTAGATAGTGGGGCAATGGGATCCAATTGTTTATGGTGCTTGATAGTTTTCTTGTTACTGCGTATGTATGATGTCTTAGAGAGCACAGAGTACACAGAGACTAATGTTGAATCATACCATACTGTCGTCACACCCTCATGCCATATCGTCTTTGTCAAAGTCAGACTCCGATGCAGCATTTTTATTTGGTTTGGATTAGCTGCTTTTGTTTGTTTTTTGCCCTTGTGTGCTTGTATATTATTAACCTAGTAAGACACAGTGCCTGTTATAAATTATTGTTATCAGAGTTACCAGAATGACAATGACCAAGTCGTAATGTAATACTAAAGGCCATATGCACTGTCATAGTGGTGTAGTACTATGGTATTAGTACTATTTTTTTCATTGACTATCACAGCGCTCCACTGGTGGAACCGCATGCGTTAACCCATTGATGCCTAAGGCACCTGCAAAAAAGGGTGCTGAAGGCCTGAGCCCTTTTTAAGAAAAGCTGCCCTCAGCCTATAAAAACCTAAATATCTCAGCTTCTGAAGCACATAAAAATATGCACTAAGTTGCATTTAAACACTAAGACCCTCATCTTTCATTAGAATGTGTTCATTCATCTCAAACAAACAGATTTTTAATAAAGTTGTCTCAAATGTCATGAGCCTGAATGTTACGTAATGCAGCTCCAGGCACCAGGGCCAATGCTGCACATCGCAACATCAGGCATCAATGCGTTGAGGGGCTACAGATACTGATGAGATGATGACCATGAATTACTTTCCTCCAGGATTTTGAGGTGCCGGAGAATGTGGGGCTTCCCATTGGAGGAGACCAGGGAGACATTTTCTACCGGCTGGAGGTCCACTACAATAACCCCACCCTCATCGCAGGTAGACAATCTCTATAGCCCCCTGTGCATTACAACCAGGGGCGCAACTACAAATTTCTGGGGGGGTATGCAAGAACTATTTTGGTGCCCCCTCCCAAAAATTATTATTATTATTTGGCGCCCTCCAACGCCCTCTCTTTGGCGCCCCCCTCTCTCTGGCGCCCCCCTGCAACGCATACGTCGCATATACTGTAGTTGAGCCCCTGATTACAACAACCCCACCCTCATGACAGGTAGAATATCTACCTCCACAGGTACAGTAGAGTATCTAGGTCCATAACCCAACCCTCATCATGTAGAGTATATAGGCTTGAGATCCACTACAATAACCTAACCACCCGACTCTTGTCAGATGAACATCCAGTTTTGACGTTCCACTGGTGACAGACTATAGATACCAAAACCAGAAAGGACGAAGTCCCCCCTCTCTTCACTGCTGGCACCCTGGTTGTACCCACAGATTAAATACCCAGTGGTATATTACATTACATGACAATTAGTTGACGCTTTTATCCAAAAGCGACCTAAAGTTATTTACAGGGTATTGGTTACAGTCCCTGGAGCAATATGGGGTTGGGTGCCTTGGCACTTCAGCCATGGATGGAGGTATAGGGATGGATGGGATTCGAACCTGCAACCCTCTGATCTTAAGACCACCTCCCTAACCATTAGGCCACGGCTGCCCTACTTCCCTTTCCCTGTGTGTTTCAGGCCGTGTGGACAACTCGGGTCTCCGCCTGCACTACACCTCTGAGCTGCGTGAGCATGATGCAGGTGTGCTGATGGCTGGGCTGGCGGTGATGCAGGGCTATGCCATCCCTCCCAACGCCACCTCTTTCCGCACGTACGGCATGTGTGACACATCCGTCATGAAAGAGGTATACTTCTATTCACTTTCTACTATACTTCTATATTTCAATTTCCACAGTCTGGGACTAAGGATTACTGTACGTAATTCTGTGAAACAGCTTGGTAACTCTGAACTAACAAACAATCTTTCAGCCAGTGTAGCTGAAAGCATTCTCAAGACTCAAGACACTGGCCAAAACATTGTTTGTTTAAATAAATTTAATAAATTAAATAAATTTGTTTATATAAAAATCCGCTACCTGCACCTCGTAACCTGGTGTGCGTTGGCTTCCTCCTCCAACAGGGGAGCTGACTACTATTCAAGGGCTTCAAAACTTAGCCTTCCCTCCACTGAATTGCCTTTTACAACTGCGATAGCGAAATGCTTCACACAAACACACAAAACAAAGCCATAAGGGTTAATCCACCGGAGCTACGCAGGTTCCTAAATGAACATTTTCCCATCACCAAAGTGGCTAGTAAGTTGGTCTTTTCTACCAGCCAAACTGAAATGTTACCACTGCCAGCATTTGGCCGGTTGGCTGGTGTTTATTTAGAGTGGTTGAGACAAGAGATGCACCGGATCCGGATCCGGTTCTGGATGCGGCAGGATAATAGGGTTTTTCACAGGATCCAGATCCGGCAGGATCTTACGTAAGCAGTGGATCCGGTATCCGGCATGTTACCTAAAAATCAGGATCTGGTGCATCTCTAGCCTAGGCTTTTCAGTCAGTCTTTCACAACCCCAATTGCTGCATGGAGTGAAAGCCCTTTGCAAGCGGCCGTTGCAGGCAGTGTGGCAGTAAGCCAATGAGTCTAAAAAATAGTTTGAGCCAACACAATAAAAAGGGCCCACATGTGCGTGTAGACTATATGTTTCAACCCTTTTGTACAAAGCGGATTCCAAAAAAGTTGGGACACTTTGTATGTTGTGAATAAAATAAAAATGCTGGCATTTTCAAAACATCCAATATGTTAATAAGGTAGAGCATTATGTACCGACAACATATCAGTTGTTAAAGTCAAGCAGAATTATTGTTTTGAGGTAATTATGTTATCATTTCAAATTTGACCCATGCAACAAATCTCAAAAAAGTTGGGACAGGGCCAACACATGTTGTAATAGTTGGACAATTCTAAAAATAACACAAGGAAGAATATTTTAAAAGGAACTATATTGACTGCCAACATGAATGCACAAATAAAATACCATCACAGAGAGGCTGTGGCACTCAGAAGCGAAGATTTTGAGGGGCTAATTACTTATCTATTACACAGAAAAATTTAATTATCAAAATTGCAGGCATATAAGGCCTATTTCCGTAATATAGAGTTCTGTGTAATCATTGCATGAGTTATGAGATCATGACATACTCATCGTCAATAAGCAAACTATGACACTCCAACAATGACAGCTCTCGAAAAAATGACCATAAATACAACACTTGATTAATGCACATTATGCAGACATTAAACAGTGTTGCATGCGGAAAGCTCATTCTAGATGGACCTAGGAGACATGTGAAACTGTCCTCTGATTACAGAATGGAAAATATTTCATCCTTTTTTAAAATCTAGGAGTCATGCACCCTCCAGGTTATATAGAAAGTGAATACTTCAGCTTGATTTAGTTTTCAGTCAAAGAGAGCATATATGATGGTAAATGGGGGCAGAGGTGCCTTGGTTATGGTCTTCTTGCTCAGGTAGAGCATTAAAATAAATGTTGAATGATAAATACAGACTTTAAACAGCATGCATAGCTACCAAGGCATTATATTTTGGAGCACCGCCTTTAGATATTGCCCCATAACGGTGGCAAATGTCAATCTCTTCTATGTTCCAACAGTGTGGTTCCATCATAAGAGTAAACAGGTCACAAAATTGTTTTCCTGCCGTCAGGATATGCCACATATTAAGCATAACAAAAAGGTAAACAAGTTGAAGAACACACCTATCAGTTGAGCTGCTGAAATCATGTCTCGCACATCAAAAGATTAAATTTTTGAATACAATTATGCCATCAGTCAAAATATTTAACTGTTCAGTCTCATCCCTTGCGTTGTGTTTAGTCTTATCCAATATAAAAAGCATTTTATTGGCCCTGTCCCAACTTTTTTGGGATTTGTTGCAAGGGTGAAATTTTAAATGACCACATAATTACCTCAAAACAATAATTCTGTTTGACTTTAACAACTGATATGTTGTCTGTATATGATGTTCTACCTTATTAACATATTGAATGTTTTGAAAATGCCACAATTTTGATTTTATTCACAAAATACAAAGTGTCCCAACTTTTTTGGAATCCGCTTTGTAGGATCCGGTATCCGGTTCTGGATCCGGCAGGATCTAAAGCAGTGGATCCGGTATCCGGCAGGATCCTAAAAATCAGGATCCGGTGCATCTCTAGTTGAGACTTGTTCTCTAATCGTGTTGTTGTGTTACCTCAGAACTCAACAGATCTGCAGGTGTTTGGAGCTGCTCTGCACACTCACCTGGCGGGACGCAAGGTTCGAGTGGGTCACTACAGGTGAGAGAAACGAGACATGGTCGTTAATGTAAGCTTACACTGTTCCAGGAACATTACCTTGACTGCCAGCAGTATTGTTTTTTAATTCTTAGAAATATTTATACATGTAACGTTGGGACTTTAGGTGTGTGTGTGTGCGTGCGTGCGTGCGTGCATAACAGCTCTTCTTGAAATATCTAGTCTAAAATAATACTGTGGGCAACTGAATGGTAGGCCTACTGTATATTAAATAAGAATGGTGTTCAGTGTTTTAGCTCTCCGTCTTCTGCTTGATTGCAGGAATGGAACCCAGCTTGGATTCATGGCCATGGATGAACACTACAACTTTGAGTTTCAGCAGACCAAAAACTTTGGCAAAACACAATCTCTTAAGAAGGTTTGTTTGCATCTTCTACTACTTTATCTATTTTAACATTATTCTGCCCTACAAAGGCAAAGTGCAGTAACTATGCCAACATTGAAACCGAGAAAAATGCCTTGAAAGCCTTGGTATTCGGTTGGATATTACAGTTACTGCAAGTTTGACACAGCAGTATCTCTAAAACGGAACACATTTGGACTATAACTAAGGCTTTGTCACAAGCTAAAGGAGGTGTAATGAAGACCATTTTCAGTCTAAACTTATTTTCGACAACATACAGTATGTAGTTGCTGCTCTTTGCCTTTTGTAGAGCTTAATTGTTTCACAGTGCTTCACCATGTGTTAGACTCACGACTGGCTTTTATTTGCACTCACGACTGGCTTTTATTTGCAGGGAGACTCTCTCATGGTGGAGTGCACATACGAAACCAGGGATCGCACAGACTTCACATGGGTCAGTAGTATGAATCATCATGCAACACTTGAAATTAACTCTCTTCTAGTTGGTCTGCACTGTAACACATTGCAGCCAGTTAAACGTCGAAAAGGAAGTTGCCCTGCTGCCTTAAATTGGTAAGTTAACTCAACTTGAGAAAGCCACAAGTTGAGTTAAGCCTTGAGTTGAGTTAACTTATACACTTAAGGCAGCAGGGCAACTTACCTTTTTATGTTTAACTGGCTTGCAATGTTTTGCAGTGTGGTCATAACACCACTGTCAAGTGTACTGTACAGACCACAGCTATGAACTAAACTGAGTCACTCAGTAATCTGAGTAACTTCATAACCTCAATTCCTATAGTTTGGCTAGCATTTCTAAATCCATTTCTCTTTCCGCCCACCAGTCAGGTCTTTCGACCCAAAATGAGATGTGCCTGGCCTTCCTCTTCTACTACCCAGCCTCCAGCATGAGCAACTGCATCAGCTTTCCTCTAATGGAGACCCTGCCCTCTGCTGTAGGAGCCTCAAACTTGGAGTAAGCTTCAAACATGAATTAGTGGGTCTTTCTCAAAGCCTAGGCCAGTGTCCTTCCAAGTGTATCAGCCTAATTAGTCACGCCCAGTGATTGGATACCCTTTATTAGTCACACCCAGTGATTGGATATTCTGTAGAGTTCACCAAAAAGTATCCAATCACTGGGCGTGACTAATTAGGCTGATACACTTGGAAGGACACTGGCCTAGGCTTTGAGAAAGACCCAGTGTCTCTGTGCACTGCACACCGATCTATTGACAAAACAGTACAGCATTGCTGTCATCACAGAGAGTCTTAAGTAAACCATTTCATAACATTGTCATTCTGCTTAACAACAACAAACTTCTAAAAGAGAGCAGCAGCTGAATTGAAGCTTACTGATAGGACTATGCCACATTACAAAAGTAGGCCTATACGAATATATTGAGGGAAACCCTACAAACACAGTGCATCTTCATTACATTGATATTATTGCCTGGTGTCCTTAGATGTGTTTTTGGATGAATGTGTTAACTCTGCTCTGCAGTGAAGCATACCAAATACTCAGCCAGAAGACGTGGAATGAGGAGGCCATCACTGACTACGAGAAGACCCTGAAAGAGCTCCCACAACTTTTTCTCGTAGGTGATTCAGAGGTGTGTACATTTTCCAGGACGCCCTGTGCAGTGTATACTTTATATACAGTAGGCTATAGAAATTTGAAATTGAAACTGAAAATGTTTCTTTTGTCCGCACGTATGTTGCTTTTGTCAGAACAACTACTACTTCAGCTCGGGCAGACTGGCGGACATGATGGCCAGCCCGACTCCCGAGTGCTGGAGGACCCCCTCAGGATCCGGCTCGGGACCCTCCCCCGGGCCCAGTAGCAGCTCATACAGGCTGCACATGCACTGGCCACTCTTTACACTGCTGTGGGCCCTCCGTTATACATGGTGATGTACAGCACTGACTAAACACAATCACTTAAAGGTGCACCACGTAATATTTTTTGTAGTTTATTTCCAGAATTAATGCTGCCCATTCACAAATGTTACCTTTTTCATGAATACTTACCACCACCACCAATTTTTAAGTATTCATTATGACTGGGGAAATTGCACTTTTCATACATGAAAAGGGCTATCTTCTCCATGGTCCGCCAATTTGAATTCCCAGAAATATACATTTTTAGCTGTAGAACTTACTGTACTTTGGTTTTACAAGTTAATATTGGTTTATTATTTAGTAAATATTCATGAAAAGATCAAATTTGGTAATAGGCAGCACAGTTTCAATAAGCAGCATACTTGCAGTACCCATTCTGGCCACATTCTACACAGTGCACCTTTAAAATACTGTACACACAGTTATACAGCCATGAACCACATCTCTTCACAAATATCCACACTGACCTTGGCTAGATTAGATCTGTGTGCGACATACTTCTGATCATATGCACTGGCAAATATTGATACATTTGTGTTTGAATCAGACCATTAACCAACTTCATGTTTTGCGACTGTTCATCTGATTGCTGTAGATGCACATGCCACAGATACAGATTCATAATCAAATACATCAATAAAATGCTTCTCAGGAACAGAATGTATAATGCTCTGCTTTTTAATGAAGTGATTTTGGGAGAAGGGTTTTTAAAAAAAATGCTGTGATGCTCCAACAGGTTGCACAGTTGTTCTTCCTATATTACCATTTTTAAAATGTTACTATTCTATTACTGTAGTAGGTCTGTGCATATAGTAGAAAGCATTTTTCAATGCACAGGACGTAAGCACCATACTGTAACTTTATATGGTGCACTGTGTAATATGTTTAGTTGTTTCTTTCCAGAATTCATGCTGCCCATTCACAAATGTTAGCTTTTTCATGAAAACTTACAACGGCCATCAAATTCTTAAGTAGGCCTATTCATTATTAGGCCTATTACTGGTAAAATCACACTTTTCATACATGAAAAGGTGGATCTTCTCCATGTCTGCCATTTCGAATTTCCAGCAATATACACTTTTAGCTGATAAACGTACTGTAAGTTAGTCATACTGGTAACTATTATATACATATAGTTATTAGGCATTATATTTGATATTTAGTAAATATTCCTGATCAAATTTGTCAATACAGCTTTTCTCGATTGCTTACACACATTTTTCGGAATCAGTTCTCGAATTCTCAAAACTCTACACACAAATCTCCAAACCTCACACACAACGGGCAAAACTCCTCACTACCTCTGAAAAATGTACTCTCTTCTAAAAAGCTCATTTTGTTCTCAAAAGACACACACAAGCAGTCATTTTAATACACTCTTATGTGAACCATTGAACACTAATATGCACAAGGTAAAACTCTATACTCAACTTGAAACACAGTAGAAACTTATTTAGAAACTTATAAGAGGTTATTTTTCTGTAGTAAAATAGGCCTACTGAAATATTGTTTTTAGACTCGGAGTACACAGATGTGTATATATTTTACATATTTTTCTGACATTTAAAAAAATGCACTAATTTATTGTAAAATATTGGGTAACCACATGAAAGTGATGTCTTGTATAACATATTTTTGAGTTCAAAAACTAAACAAATGTGTTTTCTCCTTGCATCCACTAATTTTTCATCAATATGACATGCAATGTGTGTCCTTATGGGGTGATGATTTCAGATTGTAAACCGGTATGAAGAGAGTTTGCCCATGTGATGAGGAAGTGAACTTAGTATGGCAGTTGATTTTAGTATTTTGAATGACAGTGTGTTCCATGCGACAACCAGGGTTTTTCTTCATGAAAATTGTGTGTAATCCAGAGAATTGTGTGTAGTGGTTTGAAAAGAGTGTGTTTTAAAACTGAAATGTGAGTGTAAAGAAGGAATTGTGTTTAGTGTTCAGTGACATTGGTTAGGGGAGTTGGGAAATGGGTGAGATGTTCAGAGAATTGTGTGTGAAGTACCAGAAATTGTGTGGAAGCAATCGAGAAAAACTGTGAATAGGCAGCACACTGTCAATGAACAGTATCGTTGCAATACCTACTCTGTCCACCATCCTACACAGTGAGTACACCATAGAGGTAGAAAATAACACTAGAGAGGACCCCGCCCCCTTTTTATGGCAATCTGTAACGGCCATTATCTGTAGGTAGATCAGAGAACTGGAAATTAACGGAGAACGAGGCTCACCTCTGTCAAAAATGGCTTAATCATGTGAAAATGTCCACCAACACACTATACAAGGACAATAGTTGAAGTGTGTTGCTAACTATGTTCATAAAATATATTATTTGATTTTTAAATGTATTTTATCGACTCTAATGATTTTAGTAGATATTTAGCCTGCCATTTCAAATCTGGTGTTACTTCATATTCACACAGTTTTAGTCAATTTTTTGACAGGGGTGGGCGTGTTCTCCATTGACTTGCATTGCCCGAAGGTACCTACACTACCTACGGAAGTTAGGAAGCTCCAGCTGCCATTTCCCAGTGCTGTCGCAAATTGCTGTGTCCTCTCTCTAGTGTTATTTTCTACCTCTATGCAGTACACCTTTACAAAAGCAGTCCTTGTTGTAGTTCTAAAACTACACCACAAGAGGTCAGGAAAACTCCTAAATGGAAGATAGATGGATTTTTCTGTAATTTTAAAAATATAAATCGAAAAATAGACTCAAAGCCATTTTTAACAGAAATCTTTTGAATCTCTTGTAATGAAAACTAATACAGCCAAAATGTAGTCCTTGGTGAAGTGGTTGGCATAGATCTGAGATCCATGCATATGGTTCACCTTACATGGAAACTACAAATGGTCAATTGCTGATTCTTCCTCATCTTCAGTAAATTATCAAGTTCATGATGGTAAATCAGATGAAACTACTATCACAGCAAGGTAGATGCATGCATGCATGCAGCAAAATAAAAATGTAAGACATACAGTATGAGAACATTCCCATTTGTGCGAAATAGACACATTAGAACAGTCCCCTTACATTATAATGGCCTTCAGTGAACATATAGATGACAGAGGTGTGCCAGAGAGATGTGTGGTAGGTAGGCTCCTGACCCTCGTATGAGTGCGCCATTATATTCACTACTCATCACCACAGATGTGTCAGTGTGACAAGTGCAGCTAAGCGTGCAAGTGGACAAAATGTGGTGACATAATGACAATGTGATCAGACTGCTGTTTGCGGTCCAATTGTGTATAACATTTTAATTGCATTTTGCGATGATAGGATATGAGAACATACAGCTTGTACAAATGTGTTGGATAGGGAATGATCAGGGACGGACTATGATTCCATGAGCCCCTGGACCAGACAACAAGAAAGCCCCCCCCCCCCCTCCATGGGTGTTGCTATAGTTTATGTTGCTGGGGTTTTTGGGGGAAGTCCCCCAAGAAAATGTGAACATTCAGTTGCAATGTTAACACAATACAAGAAATGGAAATATAGAGGATTGGGCTTCAGGGCCCCCTTGGCTCTTGAGCCCCTGGGCCCGGGCCCGGTAGGCCCGTGCAGTAATCCATCCCTGGGCATGATAACGTGGCAGTGTTTCTATGGCTACTGGCCGCAGCTTAGCATGGTGGATGTCAGGGTTGTGACTCACAAGAAAGCTTTTTAGAGACCACTTGTAGATTTCAATCTCGCTCAGCCACATGTGATAGATATTGACTCCCTCCGGACATATTGTACTCAGAAAAGCTGAGTGGATGAGGATGTATCAAAAAATGTGGTACACTGACAGACCTCAGATACAAAGTACATAAATTGTACTGTATAATGAGGAAATAAAAGATGCCTGTTTTTTAAGGCTTGAAAATAAAATACATAATAATGAATGCAATCAGTAATACACATTATCTTCCAGTAGCAATTTAAAAAAAAATCTTATATCTGTATATCTGTATACTAGCAACGCCCATGGTGGGGGGGTTTCCTTGCTGTCTGTCCCAGGGGCCCATGCAGACTTGGGTCCTCCTTAGGCCTACATTGTATGTTTTGGGTGGGGGCTTTGAGATGACTTTGTCATGGGCCCAGCTAAAGCTGTCAGAGAGCCGGGATGGAAGTGTTTAAATTGAGGCTTCTGTGCTACTGGCGCCCATAAGAGAGAGACTGAGAGAGAGAGAGAGAGAGAGAGAGAGAGAGAGAGAGAGAGAGAGAGAGAGAGAGAGAGAGAGAGAGAGAGAGAGGACACGAAAGGTAAACAACTAGACAGATGCCCCGTGGCAGACAGAGCACCTGTTGGCTATTTCCCTCCAGCCTTCATCAGCTCTCAGGGTCGCCCATATTCATGACACACTAGATGGTTGCTAAGGGGGAGTCTGCACATCCAAAGGTGACTACTTGAGTACTGTCTCTCCTGTTTGTCCAGGTGGGTTCTACTGTTGAGGTTTAGAGGAGATGTGTGTGACCATAGATTGGAAAAAAAAAATCAGCTGTCCTCTTCATGTTATCAATTTAATTAATATATTAATATTAATATATTTAATCAATTAATAAAAATACGTAGTAGTTTGTATATTGTATATTTAGGCTATGAATATTGTAATATTGCAATGGTAATAGAGTCACTACTTTAGAGTGCGTTTATATAAATTGGAACTTTAGTTTGACCACTGGAAGACTTAATCCCTTGAGAACACCAAACGCTTCCCTCTAGCTGTGTGTGTGTGCGTGTGTGTTTGTGATTATATGTGTGTGCGCGCGTGTGCTCATGGTGTGTGTGTGTGTGTGCGCGTGTGTCGCCCCTCTTATCTGGTTGGAGATAATGGGCGGATAGCAGCTGAATGGGGCTTGGGAATACCTCTCACCTGCCTGCCTGGCTGCCTGGCTTGCGCGTGGTCGAGTGTGTAAACAGGCTGACAGCCAATCAACTATCAGGCAATCGACCAATCAGCTGTCAGACTGATACTAGGTTCAGTATTCATCACAAAAGCAAACCAGAGGCTCTCCAGGGCACTTAAATCAATTTGTAGTTTTAATAAGGTCTCAGGTATTTAACTTATCACAATAAACAAACAGATCTGCAATGATGACAAACAACACAGCATGCACACTTGTCACAGAGCTCACCAAACTGAATTTGCTACTGAGAAGATGAATCACTCCCTTTTTGTTGTCTTAGCAGAAAAAACAGGTCTACACAAGCACCAGTAAGATACAATGACATAAAAACACAAAAAGCTTTTTTTCCATTTTGTTTGAAAACTTGGTCATTCGATACATGCAAACCATGTCAGTGCATTTCACAGACACACACAGCTGAACATAGGCACAGAGTGTTGGGGAGTGTTGGTGTTGAGGAGTGTGGAGGGAAGTTAAGGGTTTAGCTTCACCCCCAGACACAGTGCCAATTCGTTCTTCTGGATCTTTCCATCGTTGTTGACGTCACAGTGGCTGAGGAGGACGGCGCGCAGCTTGTTCAGCTCAGGACCGCTGATGCTGGGCTGGAGAAGACAAGAAAACAAGCGTGTTCAGCTTCATCATGTCACAGTAACGACATCAATGTCACAGTAAAGACTCGATTCGTAGAACACTAACCAGATGAGAATCGAACTGGTATTTCTTGCCATTTGATGAGTAAGGATTGTTTTTGTCCAACCACCAAACAGACGAAATTCATGTCATACACATCACATCACAATTCTATACATGATCCATAGCCCCACCCACCCACTAAATATGACAAACATAATAACAACAATACACGCCGCTTTTATGCTGTTAGTATTGAGCGATCTGGAGTAATGTAAAGGCTGCTGCATGTGACTCACCCTGACCAGCTCCATCATGTCCTTCACAAAGCCATCCACCTCCGGGCCCTCAAGGGCTCCAGTCCTGCTCTGCAACACACACACATACACACGCACACGCACACACACACACACACACACACACACCAAGACAGAGCACAGCACATCAGCACAGCATGCGGACAAAATAACTCAATTTAAGATGCAACAGACTCAAGGAAACTACGACTGATACCAGAGAGGCAGAATTGGGCTTAGATTAGACCATAGAGAGGAGTATGGAGAGAGCTGGGGAACAACATACTGGACAGATCACCCCAGAGCAGAGGAGGTTTAAACACACAAGATCAGGTATTTTAAGTGTGATGCAACATAGAGGATAGACAATTATAAGTGGTCTCTGATATAAAAACAATCTTTATTACATTACTTATCATAAGTAGAAATAATCATTATAAACAGGAGAATTTAGTGACCAAAAGGGTATTTAGCATTACTGTTCCCTGGTAGTTTTACTTGATTGTCAGAACACTCTACTTACGACATCGTAGTGGGAAAATACTTTCTCAAAGTCACGTTTTCGCTCCTCTTGACTCTTATCCTGTGTTTGTCAGAAAGAAAATCGATTTATTTGTAGCTAGTGTTTGATTGTCAATCATGGCAAAACAAATGCATTTAAACAGAAACAAAATATGTTTGCTCTACTGGTTGTGTTATCGGACTGCATGTCTCTGCCATTTCAACTCACGTCAATCTTGAACTGCAGCAGGAAATTTTCTTGCAAAGCCAAAATTCTGGAGGCAAACATAAATGACATTGCAGTACATTTAGTTAACTATCTTATCCGGACCAACTAACAGTTGAGATAGAGCAACAGTGCCCTTGGCAATGTACACTGTAGTTTGCTGCCTTGCTCAATAGCAGGTCCGCCATGGATGAGGATGGAGGAGTGCATTGATCATTTACTTCTCATACATACTTCATAATGATCCGGGATTCGAACCTTCAATCCCCACGACCAATTCCCTTGGGCACAGTTCTGCTAGTTCGCCTCCGACCGTTACACTCTCCCCCATAAACCGCACTCCTAATCCGGGTCACGGCACTACTGTGACCGAGGTCTTCTTGCACAGTCCGTCCCCCTCGGGGACGCAAACCTGTCACCTAGTCAACTACAACAGTCTGGAAATGGGAGGTACAGTACGATACCGCTGGACTAAAGGACCAGTCCCCCAGCCCAACGGCATCAACACTGTATGAGGCTTTCGGGAGGGAGGTTTTACTAACGTTCCACACCAACTCAGCTAGTTAGCCTCCGTTACACATGCACATCTACGGCATGCATGTTCAATCAAATCAAACGTGGGGTTCTACAGATTCCCAAGTAGGTGCAAAATCCAAAAACATTTTGAGTTGGTATGCTAAAAGATGGACCCTTGGCTAGGCAGAAGCACACATGATGCCAGATTCAGGAAGTGAACACCCACCACATATCTTGTTTACAAGCCATTCCCCAAAGCCGATGATCATACATGTAATTGCGATCGCAATGATGCAATCATAATTCTGCAATGGCAGGATGAGGTAATTAGATAAATCACTTGTGTCTGGAGCGCAGAGAGAAGGCACACATGGCAGTTCTGTCTCAAGAGGGTCCGCTCGAATGAAAGCAGGGGGCCTAACTGTTATGGACAAGGGTGTTACCATGCGGGGGCATAACATGTTTTTTAGGATTTTAGAATCTGTCACAGTTCTTAATGGTGATAACAAATTAAGCTGGTTCATTATAGGTTCAAAAGCACAAAAAACATAATAAAAACATTCATGCTTTATGCAGTATATTCCCTGTGAGATAGAGTCAATTTTGCAGTGTCAATTCAGTGCAAACACTTCACACTTTTAGTGCAGGTAGGACCAACTAGACTCTATGCATGTTGAATTGTTATACTTGCATGTTATATGTTATATTTGTCAAGTATGGGACAATGGTGGTACTGAAAAGGTCTTAGATAGAAGATCTTTTCAGTACCACCATTGTCCCATACTGGGCAAGTATAACATGCTCAGCTTTGAAAACATCATACCATTTTCTGATCTGTGGCTAATTCATAAAATCATTCACAATGCAGCACCCCCACCTCTAAGAACATTTGTTCAACCCTGCTCTGAACAGATGAGCAGAATGTCAAGATCCACCATTAGGGGTGATTGTAGTCTCCCAATCTAACTAACTGCTTTTGCTTTATCAGCCTTCTCTTTCAGGGCATCCAAAACATGGAATAGCCTACCCGGTGACCTAAAAAGTATTACTGATTATCTGGCCTTCTCAAGGGGTGTGAAAAAATGGATATTAATCAACCAGTCTTGTCAACACTAATCATATGGTTTTTAATTCGACATATGTCTCATAACTGTATGCCATTTTAATGTGTGTGTGGGTGTGTATGTGGGTGTATGTGTGTGGGTGTATGTGTACGTATGTGTGTGTTGTTTGGGGCTATGAACCCATGGCACATGGATGTGCTTATTTGTTCATGTAATGTATTTTAATTTTTGTTTTACCTGTCCAGGGACTGCAGATGGAAATTAGCGATATAGCTATAATCTGGCACAAGCCATCTTTTTACTTATGTAAACAATGTATATTGTGCATGGTCCCTGCTGAACTAAACTAAAAAAATAAAATAAAAACAACTATGAACTATGAACAATTTTCCATAAAGAAGACGAGGAGCCTTAACATGTCTTCATGTCTGTCTTTTTGGGAGTTAATTCAAAGTTAACTGTTCACAGTGTAATGATAACACAGTCATTACAGTCCTACAAATAAACTCTGGGGAAATGTGGTTTTCCCAGTCACACTTTCCATACACAATGAATAATTCAGCGAGACAATAAGATGTTACAACTGCATTACCAGAATCGATAGCTGCACATAAATGGGACTTAACTTCCTGGTCAAGAACTCATCCCACTTTATTTTGTAGCTAGTGAGAGCAGCATTCACAACACCTACTCTAAATCTATAACACTTAAACCCATTCAAATAAAGGCAGGAGTACATACCTGGCCAGATCATTTAGATCCAAACTCCCATCCTTGTTTTTATCAAAAATGCTCATCTGTAACAGAACAGAAGATGGATTGTGACATAAACAGCTGCAAGCACCTCATTGTACGTAACTGTGAATATGCCTCAGGAGGACAAGTTATTTTTTATAACTCAAGAAAGTGAGTCTGCTGATATAAAGACGGTGAGCTCACCACTACCACCACAGATGGAAACAAATCAACTGGGCTCATATAACAAGACTCAATAAAAGCATGACTGTGCAATTGAGATACAGCAAGATTGAATTGGTCCTTAATTGTCTGGTAGAGAAGTGAGTTGTATAATGAGCTCCCCGAGAGAGACCTGTGGGCATTGCAAATCTTCTCTACAAGGGCACTATATTGTAGAAGGGCTTTTTCAAATAACAGTTTGTTCAAATTGTTCCAGCATCGCGGCTGTGGTCATCTAATAATTGTAGCAGTGGTTTTATTAGGTTTTATTATTAAACTCCTTGTGCTTGACCTATGTGTCTTGTTTAGTGTGCGAACCTGCTCCTACGTTTATATTCTACTTCTTTTGGGTCCACGCACCTAGTTAATTTTTGTAACATCTAGAGCGCAACAATACTCCTACCTTCAGAAGGGCTTTTTCAACCATGATGACAATTTCTGGCCTAAATGGACACCCGCCCACATGCTTCCATTAACGGGGTAAAAATGGATTGGACAACCGCTGTAATAAATATTGAGTAACATACCAGGGCAATTTTCAACCTCGTTTGAGACACATTCAATAGAACTATTCACTGAGGAAAACCTCTAGGAAGCAAATTAGGGCATTTGGTATAAAGCGGAAGGGCCACACTTTATGAAGTTCCACCCTCTTTAGATGCCAATTTTTTCCTGTAATGGGTTGTTGCATTTGGGGAAAAAACAAAACTATTTGGTCACCGTCACGGTAATTAGTGGTTAAATCATTTCTTTATTGGTACCAAAGGTGTCCGCAAACAATTTTCACAAATGCATGGAGTTTATGAAGTGCCATCTCTGTAAGGGAGAACATTTTGACGCACTGCACCAATGGTTCTCAACCTTTTTTGAACAAACACCCCCTTGGCCTCGTCACAACGCCCCCCTTAATATTTAAAAAAATAAATGGACTAATTCCCTCCAATGGCAACTAAGTACCGCCCCTTTTCAGCTCTATCCTTCTCAACGCCCCCCTAGAGCTCTGCAACGTCCCCTGGGGGGCTGTACCGACCCTGTTGAGAAACTCTATACTACACAAACTTCTTCAGGTAACACTCTCAGGTATAACACGCTCAGGTGACCTCTTTAAAGGATAGTTCCGGCGTAAAATGAAAGTTTCACCATCGCTTTCCCATGCCACATAATGTATCTAATGATGAGCCATTCCGGGCAATGCCGCGCCGTTATGGAGTTAGCTAATTTTAAGCTTTTTGGTGAAAAACGCAGCCAACGCATCACGGCGGGGCCAATTATAAACCTATTCTTTTCTGATGTTTCCCCGCTATAAACAACTTCAAAAACGCTACACACTTCATCACAAAGGTCTCGTCAATCAAACCGAGGCACAGAGAATGTCATCGGACCACACAATCTTTCACTGGCCAGTGTTTTCAGAGGTGTCTCACTGTTGCAACTCTCTGACCCGGATGCCAGGGCGCGCGAGGTCAGAAGGACCATTACGCAACGGAGGAGGGCTGGAGGAATTTATAAAGTCGTACTAGAAGTACTCTTACAGATGTAAGTACACCACCAGTGGTGTGTTATTACAAAGCTGAATCCATGTTATATTATACCGTGTTGCAATTACTTTGTAAGAGTAGTCTGCCTACCTGTACTCTCCATGCAACTCTTCAAATCTGCTGCCTGCACACACGGTAGTAGCGATCCCTCCGGGTTTTTACGCCAGTTTCGTCCACTTCTGATGCTATTAGCCATTCCCGTAATATGGCTGGTTTAGACAGTGGCAGTCGGTGAAAACAGTCGGGGTTCCAGCTTTTCATTTTACGGTCGTAGCCGGTGCGAACCGCGGACCATGTTTAGCCTACCTAGCCACCTGATTGAGTAGCCTGCATCCGGGTCAGAGAGTTGCAACAGTTTATCTCTGGTCACATAGTATATTCTTCTCTGAGTGAAAATCCCCACACAAAATTGTCAAACCGTCAATAAATAAAGAGTGTGCAGTTACCATGGCGTTCACATATTCATCCAGCTTGGAGGAAGAAACGTCTTTATGATGCTGGGCAAACAGGTCCTTCAGGAAACTCTGGTCGTGGGGTGGAAGTTAAGGAATTTGTTTACAAACAGAAAGTACACCTTTACAGCACTTACAGTTAATCATTGCTAACTACAAACAAAAAATATATGCAGTTATACTAATGAGACACATGTCATCACAGTACTGTAGGTAAGTCAGGCATTCACACTTTAATAATAGACTTCTCTCTTTACACTGTTCCACTTCACCAGAGGTGCTAGCAACAGGGTTCACACTTACTGAGCTCACACTTACTCATAACGTGACATACAAGTGTGTGCATCTGCAGCATGCTGCAACGTGGTGTGCACAGCTCAAGGAAGTATCAGATCATAAGCTGAGATGGGCGCTGCCTCGGGAGGAAAATGAAGATCTGATGGAGAGTTCTGATCTGACTTTTCAACCCTAGTAGTGCTTCTGAACAAGTTGCTGACGAGAGAGGCTCCATTACAGTACAAACTGTACTTCTTTCTTTAACATAAAGACAGTCTGTCACCCATTTTCATCCACAGACTTCCCAATGTGTTTTAGTGCAAGCAGCAAATGCAGGGCCGGTTTTTAGCATAGGCCGGCTAGGCGGTCGCCTAGAGCGCCATGTGAAGAAGGGGCGCCGAAATGGCGCTCTCCTATGCGTAATTTTGCGATATGAAGTTTTTTTATGAAGTCGCAATCAACAAAGAGTAGCGAAAGCGCTCCTCACGGCAAAGCGCCCCTCAGCCAATAGTAATATCTCTTCCAACTGTCTCTGGGAAGTCTGTGAACCAATAAACAGACAGTTCTGAGAAAGGGGGCGGGACGAGTGACAGCTTGCGGTCTATTTTGAATTTGGAGACTCACTCGAGAGACAGAGGGGGCAAGCGCAAACAGTAGTGCTGCTCTGCTGGATGGAGATTATTATGTTCTCATTAAACCACTCATTGCATGATGCAGGAGTTTCAGAGGGTGTTTTGGAACTATGTGATTTAATCAGCAACCGTTTGTGATTATGGAAAGCCTAATAGTTATGAGGTTACTATTTGGAATTAGAGAGAAAAAGAGCTTTGTTTTTGATCAGAGAAATCGCTAGTTAGCATGCTAACATTAGCCAAGTATGCCAAGCAATGTAATCCAGTAAAGTAGCTGTTAGTAGCCTACTCACTACTCACTAACACCCACCTGATATCATAATACTTGCTTAGGTTGACAAGCAATGTAAAGTAAGACTGGTGCAATGTTTAAAACAATTTTAGCTGCCATATCTCCTTCCATCCACATGAATTACCTGCTTGTTGTAAGCTTAAAAAAACATTAATTTCCAGACCAGAATGACATAGCCTACATTAATCATGTAACAGAACCATGCACAGCAGACAAGTGAGGCTATTTACTATATTTTGTATATTATGAAATTCAATAGTGTGACAGCTCTTCTCCCTTTCTCTCACCCTGTCCCTCCAAACACATAGATAGCCCCCTTCTCATTCTCCTACTCACAAATGCACCACTATTTCCAGTGCAGAAATGAAATTGGTTTGGAAGACAGCACAAATGTGTAGCTTATTAAAATTGTTATGCTGCCATGCTTTGTGATGCTGTAGATAGTGTAGATCAATGCAGACCTCCTTGGTAGGCTTATTGTCTACACATGCATTTTACATGCAAATGTAGGCCTACTGTATCACTCTCCTGGCATTTCAATTTCACGTTACAATTCAAACACATTGATAACCTCCCTCTCATCTGGGGTTGGGGGCCCCACCACCATCACATCCAACACACCACACAGTGAAGCTACTTTCATGCGACTCAATCTGATGTGTTGGTCGCCTGTCAAAAAGAACCACAAATCCATTTGATGAAAAACGGTTATTGTTCTTGATGCTATTTAGTTAAGCTTACTAAGGATATTAGTCTTGTGTTCTGTGAGGTATAAGAAAGATTTTTTTTTTCTTTCAAAGGTAGGGGCTCGCCTAGGGCACCAAATAAGCCAGAACCGGCCCTGGCAAATGCTTAGTAAACATAACATACTGTAAACTGCAATCGACCAATTGCTCAAATCGTGCTGGTTATCAACCTAAATTGCGTTGTCACCTTAAAGAAGAGTCAGTCCAACTGATAATGCAGAAGAGTCCTCCATTATAACAGAACTGTTA
This sequence comes from Engraulis encrasicolus, assembly GCF_034702125.1. Taxonomy (NCBI): domain Eukaryota; kingdom Metazoa; phylum Chordata; class Actinopteri; order Clupeiformes; family Engraulidae; genus Engraulis; species Engraulis encrasicolus. The sequence goes on along the minus strand of NC_085858.1, from coordinate 30,434,444 downwards.
TATTTCACCACATCAGCATCACTTGGATTTTTCACACTGTTTGTTCTGAACTAAGCAGCATTACGGCAAGGCCTTACGTATAACGTTTGCTTTTATGTGTTATATTGGCTAATTTGAGATAATGGTCCTAGACCTAGCAGGACAGAAACAAAGTCACCGACTCTGTTTTGCAGTACTAATGAAGTGTGTGTGGTCTCAAGATTTTAAAGTACACTCACTCGTTTTAAAATCTCAATACTTTAAGTCAACATCCTGTTCTTTCTGGCATTAGTATTCAGTGAAGGCAGGTGTTAGGTGGAGTCAAGACAACCACTTAAAGATGTAATCTCTTAACAACACATTACCACCTCAAGACAGTCCTTCAATGTAAAGTGAAAATAGGAAGTGGTCATCTGTGTCCTGGCCTGTGCATGTGACAAGCTGGTGGATTGTGTGATGTCTGCTTAAAAGTCCAGTGTGTAAGATTTCCTTTTCCCTTATTCAATCTTGCTAGAGCTGAGCAGTGACAATACAATAACCCATACCACGTGAACATTGATAATGAACACCTAAAATGTTACACAGAGGGGCTTTAAGCCTATAATGACTGTAGTGGCTACCTTCAACTCCACGGCGTTGATGTAGCCACTGCTGTCCATGTCGTATTTCCTCCAGATCTGTGGACAGAGAGAGATGCAGAGCACACAGCTCAGATGAAGCACTCAGTGCCGCCTGGCCTGCTACTGCTAACATATATCACCTGCCTGGCCGGCTGACAGCATTGCCATTACCAGATGTCAAGTGTTCGTTGACCAACTTGCAGCACAGTCAGTGCCCCTCAGCAATCGCATAAGTGCAATCTCACTGACTGGCAGCTTTATCACTCACATTGTAAAACAAATGCAGTGTTAATACAACACTATTGAGAATATATGATCCCAACCTAGCAGTGTTAGAAGCCATATATTCTCTTGTTAAATTCCACTCTCTAATTATTACTTTAACAAAGAGTTGGAATAACACTGAATCGATTGGGACAACATATTATCAGGATAGTGTTGAATTAACACTGTATATTTTTTCACTGTAGGCCTACACTGGGGGATTCTGGGGTGATGCCAAACGTGACAGGATAGATTTTGCTGTGTTAATCAAAGAGTGTTGAATTTGCCTAGCTATGTGTTGAATGAGTGTCAGTTCAACACTTTAACAGTTTTAAAACTGTTTGAGTTTTAACTCTGTTCGATGGAGTGTATTAGGTCCATTGCGAAAGTATTTCTGTTCTTCTAATTTACTGTACCGTTAAAGTTTTATAGTGCCATATAGTCACTGTATGTATACGCTTCTGCATTATTACATTAGATTGCAATTACTACTGTATGGCTGATGTTCTTATCCAGACCAACATACAGCAGATTACTTGTAGGCTACTATGTACAGGGCAGTCCACCTCAGTCTGCCCAGGAGCCCAGGGGTACTGTGGAGAAAGATGCCTTTATCATGCATTTAAAGCTTTTACAATCATGGAGAGCAGTGCAGGAGAGTGCTGGTTAATTAGCATGCATAGGCCCATACAGTCTATGATGCTGCAGAGACAGCCTGCTCTACTCTCCAATCCCCATTTTCTTCCTAGTGCAACAGGAATGGTCAAACCCTTGACCCATCAATCCCAAAACTAATTCACTGACCAGTTTTTGGCCACTATGTGGGGTCAGACTGTCAAAACTTCAACTGAAAGACAGCCAAAGACATCTGGAGACTTGTGAACTTACAGAGGTGGGTTTACCAAGACAAGACAAATCTACTGTAAGCATTATTGTCTAAAGTCCCTCAAGAGCTGTCACACAGTCAGCCCTGTCACAGTAAACACCAACAGAAATGCTTCAAGAGTGGAATTTGAGGGCCCCTTCTATTTTTTCTTCCACCCCAGATGCTCCCAGGATGGTTAGTAGGCCTACTGCCCTTGCTTGTGAGCTTTCCAAGTCCAAAGCCAACTGCAGACTTGTGAGCTTACAATACCTTCATGAAGTCCACGCTGTTGTCCAATGGGGCTTCCCTCCGAAAGACCAGCAGGAAGTTCTCGTCCTCTGGAAGGATCATGTTGGCCAGCTGCAACACACAGTACAGCAGCATGCATGGAGAGTGTGAATCACGACACAATAAGCCATGCTGCAGCACTGATCTGCCAGTGACCTCAACCTCTTAAAATGTAGCCTATAGCAGGGGTTCCCAAACTTTACCATGCTAAGGCCCCACATATAGGTTACCGGAAGATTCCAGTCAAGGCCCCCCTGATATGGGTCGTGCCACACTTTTTTTTCTGTGCAACCGGTTTCACAACTCGATGAAATTGGTGCATTCCTAACACCATTCAAGTACTACAGAAGGCATTATACATATATAATCATTGTAAAGAAGAAACGGATTCCACTTGGATTGTTTATCTTATCTTTGGTTTATTTTAGATTAGATTTAATGTATAAAATAATTGAGTTGATTTCACAATATTTTTCCTGCCAACCTACCGCAGCCCCCCTGACATCCCCTATATACTGTAGTACAAGCAAATTGTAGGATGGAGCAAAATCATACAATACTACAGGTTATATGTACACAACAAACATCTCAGTAAATACATAAAAACTAAGGGATCTATGACAGTGTAACATGAAAATGTGCTTCGTCATCATAACAGTAAGTAGCATATAGTGGATGCGTACCCCACCCTTCTTAATTACTTAGCCTACTTTTTTTTTACCAAGATGTAGATTTCTTTATAGCAGATAGATTATATTTCTCCACCCTTTTACAACATAATATGAGACGTGACTATGAAGAATCATTTTTCTTCACCATAGTTTTTAAAAGCTCCTCCCGTCTCCCTCCTGCCCCTGCCCATCCCCCCTGCCCCCCATCCTCTTCCTCTACTCCCCCATGCAGTAAATCAGATTGATGCCCAGGCTCGCGCCTGGCTGTGCCGCAGCTCAAGGTTAATGCATGTGGATGTGGGCAACAGACATCCGCTCCCTGGCTGGCTGGCTGCTTGGCAGCTCAGCCCTGGGTATCCTCCCTGTCTCGCGTTTTAACAATGTTTCCCTTACATTAGGCTGATTACTTGGACTGCGATCAACACGCTGACATTCAGCCAAATTAGGCCCAACCCTCCCAAGCAACCATCTTAAGTACAGAAAGCGTGATGCAACAAAGTGGAGTGCATATTGACCTGTTCTATATGAGTAATTACAAAGTGAATTCAAATGAATAGTCTGGAGCACAAACTTTGTCTATACCCCATTCTTCATTATGGATTTTCCACGGCCGCCTTGAGCATGCTCGAGAAAGATCACACACAGCATTTTTCATCCTTCACTGTGTTTGCTAAAAGACTGGAGAGATTCAGTGCACTGTGTGCAGTGGGCTGTATTTTGCATTAGAGTCATGTTAACGTAAAACAATTAATCAGCCAGCAATTTGGTGCTACAATGAAAAACAAAGTGTGTTGAGTGTGGAGTGATAACATCTGTCAAGAATTATATTTGTCGCTGTGTGTCTTTAAGAATTGCACTCTTGGTGCTGTACTTTTGTAAGCCACTCCGCTGTGTGAAAGCATTGAGGAAGCGGTGGTTGGTTGGTTCCACTGTAGAAGTTGTGACACAGAAAAGTAGGCGCAGACCGTCTTCTCACTGCAGCACATGACTGCTGAGCGAGAAACAACCCCCAAGACAGCCAGGAAGCTACACTGAGAGGCACAGTACACAGTGTGGGTGACAGTGAGAGACGGTTGAGCTCATTCAGTCTGTGTTAAAACTTGTTGGACAACCTACTGTAGATGGAAAATAACATTGGGGCCCCAGCCAAATATGTCATAGCCCACTGTGGGTCCCTGGGTGGCTCCGGGCCCTATGACCACCCCCGCCCCAAAAGCTGTGTTACTGTTACCTCTTGAATTTGGAGGCGTCCGTCGGCCGTGTCATCGTAGGCAGACATGAAGCGCTGCTTGATCTGCTGCACTCTCTCCTCTGTTATCGCATCCTACAGGGCATGTGAAGTGTTAATCGGGGGGTTGCCGTGGAAATGCACGCAACCGTAGGCTACTCTGGGTTCCATAGGCTAGGCCTACATATGAACCATTGGCTCCATAAACTCTCACTTTGGTTTATAAAGATGAAGAATCACGAGTTGTAATGAATTGTAGTTGTAGTTTGTTTAATTGTAGTTTATTGAAGTTTGAATTGTATTAAGGTTCATGATAATGAAGACTATGTGAGGCTGGTTTCATTAAGATTTTGACACTGAGTCCAGTCAGAGACAAGATCACAGAGTGCAGCTGAGAGTTTACTGAAACACTAGCAGTCACATCTCACGAAAGCAGCCATAAAAATCTAAATCTCACAACAGTTTTCCTTATCAGCAAATGTAGCCAATCACTTCCTGAGAAGCACTTTCTTCCTGTTCAGATACTTGTTGCTGAATACACAGCACTAGGTTAGTCTGTGAAGTGAGGAAGAAAAATGTGCAATATTTGTCAGACAAATTTGATACAGTTTAAAATACTATACAGACCGAGGGTAAACCATAGTGTAGCCTAGGCTACAAGCACTTGAAGTGTATAGTGAAAATGCAAAATTAATCAATTATGCAATGGGTCAAACTGTCCTCTATGCAGGAGTCCACATTCATTTTTTACTACTTTGCTGTGGCGCCTGTTAACGCACTAATGAGCCCATTGTCATGCAGTGGGTGCTGCGTCTCTGAACACCCACCAGATCATAACCAGAGGCTCATAATTGGGCTTTCTGCAGTACTATGGGTGTTCAATGTTCCAGACTGTAGTTAGAGGAAATTAAGGTTAAAAGGGCCATGCAGCTTTTTTCTGGATTGTGTTCTTGTCAGCCTCTGTACACAATTCTGACCCGTAGACAAGCTATCAGTTGCATGCAATGCATGTCGATATTACTTAACAAATGCTTAGTTGTTTAGTTTCATGTAGGCCTATATAGGCTATTCAAATACAGCGTGGACATTGAAAGCACAAAAATTGGTTGCACAAAATCAATCATAGGCACAAAAAATCATACTCTTCATAAGACATAATAGGTTCACCTTAGGTTCCAGCTTTTCCAGCATATGTCGAAAGAAAGCGTCCAGTTCCTTGCCCTCAATGTAGCCATTGTCTACAAAACAATGTTTCATCATTGCTTGAGTGACTTTTTAAGATTTTTTTTGTTTTTTACAGTTTATGAAATGAAAAAGTCTAGTCAATTGACACAGAAAATAAGTTCTCACCGTCAGAATCAAAATGTTGCCAAATCTGCAGAAAACCTGCTGCGTCTAATTTGTCAAAACCGCTTTCCATCGCGAAGATCGAACCAGTCAGACGAAGTACTGGATGTTACAGCGGCAGCAGACACTTCGTGCAGATGCGCTTCCCTGAAGAACTGAAAGCACTCGTCAGCTGCGGTCGTCCTACTCGTGGGTTGTCACCATGCAGAGTTTGTGGCTGCACCACTTCCAGGACCCACAAGAATACACTCCCCTTATAGGGCACAATTATGGAAATGGAAGTTAATTTGTCATAGGCCTACTAAAGATTAAAATGCGCACATAGGCATATTCTCTTAACCGTGACTTAAATAATAGACTGGTGTCTGTCAGTGAGAGTACACAGTGCCTGTTTATTAGGCCTACCTATTCTCCAATAATGGCCAAGACAAAAAAATATATACAAAAAAGAAATAAAATGAAATCTTGCAGGTTACAGAATTTTATCTGGACAGATTTTGATTATAGTTGCTATAGTAGGCTAATGAAGTGCACGGTGCTGACAAAAAATGCCTTTTGCACCGCCTAGTGTCCAAAAAGAAATACTACAAGTCTAGTGGGCATAAAACAACTGTTCACACCAGTCTGTTGTGGAAGCGACATATTAGGATTAATTAGCCATAGTAGAGAATACAAATTTGCACTTCTTCTCTTAATAGTGACTTCATCGTAGTGTCTTAAATCAGTGTCTGTCAGTGAGAGTCCACATTGCCTATTTATTAGGCATAGGCTTACCTATTTTCTAATAATACATAAAAAATAATATCTTGCAGGTTACAGATTTTTATCTGGCGGGATTTTGATCATAGGCTAATGAAATGCTAGAAGTTTAATCAAGTTATGTGATCAAAATGCCTTTTGCACCGTCTAGTGCAGGGATGTCAAACTCAGGCCTGGGCGCCAAATCTAGCCCGCGGACACGTTGTATTTGGCCGGCGAGATAATTTCAAATGTGTAGATGTATTACAATTGGCCCACATACATTAGTGTTGCATAATGTCACAAGACTTCAACATTAAATTTGGTGTAGAGAGAAGAGTTCATCCAGGCACTCCAAACGGGAAGTTACATTAAAAAGCCTTCAATGGTACTGGGCTGGGGTTACATTAAAAAGCCAGCATTAAATTTGGTGTGTCATAGGAATATGAGTGGGCTCAGGCCAATGAAACAGCTTACACTGAGATCTGAACTACCATATATGATGCTAAAGAGTGTGTGAGAAGTTTAACTATGTGTATTAAGTGCATGCATGCACAATTTTAGTCCATGTTTTAAAATAAATTTTGGCCCGTGACTTCATTCCACATTTTTATTTTGGCCCTTTTTTTATTTCGAGTTCGACTAGTGTCCAAGAGGAAAGGCTACAAGTCTAGTGGGCATTCAACAACTGTCCACATCTGTCTATTCAAGGCCAGACTAAGATGGCCCAGAGGCCCCTAGGCTACAGCTTGTGATAGGCCCCCCACAGAGGCCCCCCACAAAAAGAAGAAAAAATTACAAACCGTGTCAAATTTTGGACTTAGGCTTATTCATGAAGTCTGCCAAGAATGGAGAGGAGACATGAGATGAATTTTGCACTACGTCGGCAATTTGGGAAAAACGTTTCCCCTCCTTTGACCAATGATGGGCCCCCTGGCTGGCGGGGCTGTAGCCATATCTAGCCAGTACGTAAATCCGGCCCAGAGTCCATTGTACTTTATGTTGACCAAAATATTCAATGTTTAGTCCATTATTTCACTCACTTAGTGCAGGTGATTTATTTATAAACTCCTTTACCTGATGGATAGTTTTGATAATAATAAAAAGTAGCCTATGCGGTGCTGGGGTTATAACCTATAAAGACAGACATCAATCACTGCTTTGCATACTTCCCTTACTGATCGTCAGCAGAATCACTGAGCTGGTCTCGTCCTCCTGACGCTTGAGTCGTGGTTGCATTTCGTGTAACTGAAAGAGTGCCAATAACGTTTTGGTATGTAAAAGAATTTTAATTGTTATAAATATACACAAAAAGTAGATGTTGACCATCTAGAATGCATTTATGGATGGAGGGAGGGAGCCATGACCAGAACCAGCAGGACAAAAGCAACAAACAAACAAACAAACAAACTGCGGTTACCTCCGTTAAGTAGCCTACCATTCAAGTTATTTTCATAACAATAAAAGTTCAGATTCACCAATCGCCTCATATTTTTTTCCCTGGCCCCCGAATGAAAGCCATAATCATTGTGATCATTGTGCTTAGAGCGCAAAAGAAAAGAAAAAGAAAATAAAATGAAACGTTTTACATCATATTAATACAATGCACAATGAAAGGAGGGAAACAATATCGCCATAGGTAAAAAAAAACAAAAAACACACCAACAGTTTGAATAACAAATTTGAAGCCGCCTTGACAAGTGTGCTTAGTACTATATTAATATAGAACTTTGTTCACACACTCTCTCACACACGCACAAGTGTGCATATATTACATTATTGTTATCATCATTATTATTATTTTTTAAACCAAGGAACTGTACATTTCACATACATATACAGACAGAGATGCACATATATACACATAAACCTTACAGGTACATGCATGTCACAAACTGTCAGTGGAAAACGAGGAATGGGTACGGTAGATGAGGGCAGAGGTCTCATGAGAGCATGATGCTTTGCCTGTAAGAAATATAAACAAAGATGGCCACTTCTCTCATAAGACACAATGGGAAGCTACCCAGTGGCTGGCTGGCTGCTTCAACGTTGGCCATTGGCCAAGTGAAGGCTGGCCATGCCCACTGCAGCTGAGAATAATTGCAAACTGGGACTGTGTGTGTGTGTGTGTGTGTGTGCGCGATCAAGTGGGACACAAGGAGATATTTTTGCTGAGCAATATACTAGAAAAATAGAGGACCGGCCGGCCAAGGAAGAAAAAAGTGTGTGTGCACATTTGTGAGACATAGCCTGTATTCTGATTTCTTTTCTCTGCCATGAATGGTAAAAGGTGCATCACAGTACTGACTCGTGAATGACAACGACCAGGCGACTCCCATGTCAGTGCAATGGGGCTGTGCGAACCAGCCACAACACGCTGTGTAGAACAGCTGCCATGTTGTCTCCAGTGAACACAAGGGGGCGATAGAGCTGCTGGTTGTGGTGGTAAGGGTTGAATTCTAGAGTTATTTTCTTCTTATTATTTTAATACAGTGGTGCAACAAACAAACACCTTGCTCATTACTTATGATCACAGTGCTGGCGAGCCCTTTTGCCATGTTGCAGTGCGGTAAGGAAGTAGAGGTGAGCTGCAGCTGGTCCACTGCAGATGCGTGTAGTTTAACGTTTGAGTGGCAGATAACCCTAGTTGCATCCAGTCCTCAACAGTTTATTTTATTCTCCTCAGCAACTTCAGATTAAGGCCTGAAAAACAATACTGAACACCTTTATATAGAACGGACACCTAATATTCAAATCAGCCCCCAGCAAACTGAGCCAGATAAGTGCAAGGTGTAGTGACAAACTGGATAAAAAAAACAAACCAAAACAAAACCAAGAAAAGTAGTTGGCCCTGCAGAGAAAGATCAGCCTGGTCCTGCTCCTTCACATTCACACAGCACCAGTAAATAAACATGCACACACCTCATCACGCCTCCCTCCCAACACTACACGAAAAACATCTTAGGATGCTGACCTGTACTCAGGAACTCCCTGCTCTTTAATGCAAACATCATTTATGACATTAAATGGTTTAAATAGATCCTAGATCAGCTCTCGCTGTCTCTTTCTCTCCCTCAGAAATGGCCGATGCAATAGAAGGAAACCTGAGGGAGGGTTGTTGTTTTTTTTTGCTACAGTAGAGGTTGGAAGGCAAGGCAGCTTCTCTAACAGTCTCATAGCGTTTAGTATCCTGATGGCTTCTGTGGGGAGGGGAAGGAGGAAGGAAGTCGTAGGAAGGGAGGAAGAAAGAAAGAAAGGAGGAAGTGGGGGACCACAGTGGGGACAGTCCAGTGTCTCTGCTCGCACGTCTCAGATAAATACAAAGTCTTTGTTGGCCCCGTCCTCCCCCTTGCTCCTCTCTTTGTCCTTGTCCTTCTCCTTGTCCCGGTCCGAGGTGGGCGAGCGGTCCTTGGGCTTGGTGCCGTTCTCCCTGGAGGCCAGTCGGCCGGGGCTGGAGCTCTGGGGGGAGTCGGAGGTGGAGCCCTGTTTTACTGTGAGGGGAGCAAGGGGAGAGGGGAGGACATAGAAATATGTTACACACATAGTCACCAGCAGGAGGCAGCATTGAGGAGTTGGCAATGGCTAGAGTGCATCATCCCAACATAGAAAGATGTTACACAAAGAGGGTGGATTCCCATATGCAGACTTCAGTCCCCCCTTGCTCACTTGCCTGCTTGTGAACTCGTGAGGACGTCACTGATGACAGGAAAATTAATTCAATATCTTGCAAAAGCATAGTTGTAATGTAATTTTCTCATTTGCAATTGGGATGGTGAATGAAAATCAGTCACCCAAAAGTTGTTGTAGCTAGGCTGACAGCGGGGAAACTTTATTGTTTTCTCCACAGAGGCGGGGCATCAGCAAAATGTGAGGCCACAAGCACAAGTGGAGGAAGGGAGTCCACATATTGGAATGCACACAGAGTCACTAGCAGGAGGCAGCATTGAGGAGTTGGCAATGGCTAGAGTGCATCATCCCAACTCGTACATTTCTGACTACCTCTGACCAGAGTGCAATTTCTGACGTTTCTGGGAGTCAAAATGTGATGTGCGTCTCAAAGGTACCCCCTTGTGGCAGCATAACTTCACTGACAGTTAGGGTTAGGGACAGGTCTAGGCTTAGGCCACCTAGTCAACATGCGATGTGGCAGGTATGCCCTCAATGTCAAAAATTGCAGTCTTATTAAAGGTAGTCCGAAATTGATGAGTTGGGATGAGACTATGTTGGTAAATGTCAGCGCCGGTGAAGAACTTGGTGAAGAGCATGCGTCTGCAGAAACTGTCTGTTTGCACTGTGTTGCAAATACTAATGGTACAAGTCTTTGTCCATTTATCACGTGTCACCTTTATGTTTTAACAGTCAGTGCCGATTCAAGGACCAATTGCAGAAACGCCAAAAGGAGTATGTTTTTGGAGATATCAATGCGATTGTCTGGACGCTGCATGCACAGTTACAGAAGTCTGCAGAAGTATACTGCGAGTTTACACAGGTTAGCACAGAATAAATACTGCATGCAATATGTTGATGAGGAAGGTTACAGGAAGATGCAAAGGAAGATGCTGAAATCTACGAACACTAGGGTGAGGATGGAGAACACACACAGGAATGCAGGAAGGCGTCAACCCGGGCTCAGAAAATCAATTCACTGTTTCGTTTCCCTTCCACTGCTACAGCTGACTTCACTGAGTGTATGCTCTACCTTCAGTCTTTAGTTCTCATTACAACCAAGTGATGCAGACTTATTCAATCAAATTTGTGACAGTGTTTTGAATTTTCTGAACCCAGCATTGACTCACTCCCCCGCCCCGTGTGGAAGGTTTGGTTAGGTTCTGATGGGGGCACTCTAATGGTTCTGACCCGGCCATGTTCGGGATATCCTGCATGCAAGAGGCTGGCTCTGCTCCTCAGCTGCGCCACTGGAGGTCCGGTGCAGTGGGCGGGCCCGGGGCACCGTAGCTGGCTTGGGGGGCTGCTTGCCTAGCTCAGGAACGCTAGCAGCGTCTGCTGGATCATGCTCCACTGAAGAACACAAGGAGCCACACAGGCTAAATCTCTAACCAGGTCTGACTTTTCTGACCGCATGATTTCCCCCAGTATAAAAGAGGCAGCTATCTATACACTATCTACCAGAGATGGGACCAAGTAACACATTTGCATGTCACAAGTAAGGGGGGGCAACCGCCATGCCGACATACCGCCATTCCGACAGTATCTAATTGCCATTCCGAGCCATTCCGAGTCATTTAAACATTGTTGCAAGTACTTAAAGGGACACTGTGTGAGATTTTTAGTTGTTTATTTCCAGAATTCATGCTGCCCATTCACTAATTTCCCTTTTCATGAATACTTACCACCAGCATCCAATTCTAAGTATTCATTATGACTGGAAAAATTGCACTTTTCATACATGAAAAGGGGGATCTTCTCCATGGTCCGCCATTTTGAATTTCCAAAAATAGTAATTTTTAGCTGCAAAAATGACTGTGCTTGGGCCATACTAGAAAATATTTGTTTATTACGTAGTAAACTTTCATGTAAAGATCAAATTTGGCAATAGGCAGCCCTGTTTCAATAAGCAGTATAGTTGCAGTACCTTTTTTTGACCATTTCCTGCACAGTGTCCTTTTAAAGGCACGTGAACAACGCTCTAACACTTTTAACATTTGCAACAATGTTGCAACACGAGCGAAAAGTGGAGAGAGTGGCAGCGCAATTACAGGATTAGTGTATAATTTTGTCACGGTCCAAATGCCTTTAAAGGTAGGGTCTGAGACAATAATGGTTCCTGCAATAAAATTTAAATGTCAGAATGGCGGTATGTCGGAATGGCGGTATGTAACCACAAGTAAGTCCTTCAAGTCCTTCCAATCAAATCTGAGTCAAGTCACAAGTTAAGACACATTTGACCAAGTCAAGTACAAGTCAAAATTTTCCCCAAGTCCTCAACAAGTCACCATGTAATCTTGACAACTACTTCTGGTCATAAATTCATTACCTCTCCACACTGCTGTGCATGTCCCCCTTTGGCAGTCGTGATCTAAACAAAATAGTAGGCCTACTGGTTCTGGTTAAGGGTAAATAATTCTATTTTCATTTTTTATGTAATATTTCCACAAACAACTGCCAAAACTGGAATATATTTAGACTTGACATGCTGCCATTGCTAGTCACTGCAAGAAAAAACTGTCAAGTCACAAGTCAAGTCTCGAGTCAATAACACACAAGTCCGAGTCAAGTCACAAGTCATTCCTATTATTACAGAGTCAAGTCTCAAGTCATCAATTTGTGACTCAAGTCTGACTCGAGTCCAAGTCACAAGTCCACATCTCTGCTAACTATTATAGCTCCCTAAAGGTTTGACATTTCGCACCCTCGTTAAGGTGTAGAACCAAGGGCACCTGCAGGCAAGGCTATGGCTGATCGCTATTTTCCCAAAAGCTCACTCCAAAATAATTTTTGCTGGAATGGTTACAGCGAGGTTGATGGACTGTGAATTTATTAACCATTTATGAAATGACAAGTGAAGATGCAAGACCTTGAAAACAAATCAAGCATGCTAAAGGCAAAACGCCATGCACTGACAGTGGAATATGTCAACATGCAAAACCAAATGATCTCCACGAGACTCCAAAAGTCAAACGAACTCAGTGTTTTTTACATTGAAATAAAATTCATCAACCCCGTCAGCTGTAACACACACACACGCACATGCCCACAAACAAAACTGCCTTCCCCATGGTACCTACCGTCTTGAGGGGAGCGCCTGTTTGCCAGGGTGGTGCCCTCTTTGAGAGAAGGCACCCTCTTGAGGGAGTGCAGCCCTGGTCCTGGTCCTTTGGAAGGGTTGCTAGCTCCTGGGGAGTCAGGGGCTTCGTCTGTGTGGGAGCGAAGGGGAAATACATCATGAACATGACATGAGTTAATGCCTCAATGCTTATGACTGGAGTCATAGATAGTTTTATACTGCATTTGTTCTGCTCCAAAGCCAATTGGCACGACAACACCTTTATGATTGACTGTTGCAGGTGGCCCGCTATTATTTCATTTTATTTTATTTTACAGTATTTTTTGGGGCCTCCCGGCCTTTATTATTACAGGACAGTGGAGAACAGACAGGAAATGATTGGGAGAGAGAAATGGGGTCGAGAAGAGAGAGAAATGACCCCGGTCGGACTCGAACCGGGGTCCCCTCGGGCATGCAAGCCCGAATGTGGGGGGCTTAGCGCGCTGCGCCACAGCACCCACGCTATTAAAAATTTAAACTACCACTTGAGTCATCTCAGGTTCCCGTTCCACATGGAAATTGTTTATGCTTTGGCAATGGACGCCCCAGCCCATAGCTGGAGAAAGGGCCCAGTGCTTACTAGTGTTGCACCGATACCGATACCAGTATCAGTGGATCGGTGCTAAAATGGTGGTATCGGTATCGGTGAGTACCAACAAATGGGGCACCGATACCATTTACAGGTGCTTGTATGACACTTAAACAGCCTTTAAATTAGTTTTATTTTAATTTTAATTTCATAGAGGTATTTACGAAGTATAAAAAGTTTTGCTGGATTCACTTTGTATTAGTCTTTTTCCTGTTTCACAAAGGTAGGCAGCAGCCTGACAAAGCCATGCAATGATTTTACATCCAAGTAGTATGCACTACAGCCTTTAATATATATACATTTCAAATAGGGTGGTATCGGTATCGGTATGGTATCGGTATCGGCCGATACTGCACAGCCAGGTATCGGGTATCGGTATCGGGGCCAAAAAATGGTATCGGTGCAACACTAGTGCTTACCAGTGCTTCTGCAGGCGGGGCGGGGCTTCTGTGGGATGGCAGGCCGGGCGGCCAGTGCTGGTTTGCTGCCCTGCGGTGCTGCCGGCTTGGGACTGGAGGGTGCTGGGGAGGTGGGCGGTGCTTTGGGTTTGGAGGCGGGGTCCGGCTTATCCGGCTTCTCTGGTTTGGTCTCGGTCACCGCGGCCTTCTCTGGGCCACCGCTTGGCCCCTCAGGCTTACCACCGGTGGACGGCCTGCTCTCTGTACCTTGAGTCTGTCCCTTAGCTAAGCAAACACATGGAGAACAGGGAACACAGTTACCCACCAAGGCATACATGCAAAAAGTTTATTTTTTGAGCCAAACCTTGAGGTACATTGCACAGAAACAGATCAATAGTCACTATGACTGTATTAACATGTACAGGTTCAACATTTTTCTACATGATTCTTTTTTGAAAGTCACTTTGGATATAATCGCCTGTTAAATGTACTGCAACATAATGATTTACGCAATCGTTATAATGGCAAATAAGCAAGTAAGAGGTAGTAAATGCAAAACAAATCCTTTTTGAAAAATATTTATAGTCAAGAGCTAGGACTCAGTATTATTTTCTGGCCATATGATGTGAAACACTCACCTGCCCCTGTGGTCTCTGCTCTCTCCAGACTGGATGTTGTGGAGTCTGATCCCTGTAAAAACGTAAAAACAGGAAAGCTGTTGAGCAGCCACATCACAACCACATGACTGTCAGATGAAGGCACAAGTACAGTAGAGCACATATGAAGCCAACTTGGAACAGTGGCTGCTGTGGTTAGACTTCCACTTCCACAGATTTCCTTCACTTTTTCACCTGAAACCCTGACAATCGGCGCCTTCTTGGCCTCCAGCCTTGCAGCCTCCAGTGCTGGTGTGTGAATGTGAGAATGTGTAGGCCGATGTATGTGCATTTGAAAGCACTTTGAGTCAACCATATAGATGTGATATTGTGCTATAGAAATACATGTTGTTGTTATTGCCTAAGTTGTAGCGGAGGGTGCATACATCCAAGACAAAAACATCAGCAGGTGCCAAAACAAAAAAGTAAGGAAAGATGGGGGACAGATTTTGCACACTGCAAGCAAAATACTTAAAATAATTTATTGCTGATTTTTTTGATCATAGATCTTCTCCAGGCATGTTTTGCAAGCAGTGTGCACATAATTTCCCCCATTTCCTGAAGACTACCTACATTTCAAATGATGTGAAAAATAGTTATGTCTGAGTTATAGCTACTTAAAAATACAATAACAGTTTGAAAGAATTATAGCTCTTTTCCTCTCAAACAATGTTCTGTAAACATCACAAGACATGGGCTCTATAAAATATATGTCCGTTTAATATCCAAGCCATCCTTAAAATACGTTATTCGTTTTCAGCACTTTTTTTGCCAGTCTGTGACTACTTTCAGCGGAACGTATAAGATGGTTTGCATGCTGTGTGATGTTAATGAACTTTATTTGACTGTTTAGGTTCGCCTTTAAAGAGGGGGGAGTATAGGCTTATGCCATAAGACACACTGGACAGAATATAGAATTGACTTATCACTTCAGACTTGAGGATTGCCGCGTACTACAGTAAACCCATATTATAGTAAGGCATGATTGTAATTTTAACAGTATAAAAATGTACAATGTACATTGCTACTGTTCAAATATTATCTCAGTGTTCTGCTTCATCCCTGGACCGGATCATGGGAACCGAGGGAGTGCAGGCTTCTGTTTTGGCAGCACAAGCGACCACAGTAGCAGGCACACCCCAATAGCGGCTACAAACTTGACACCCAGAGGGTGGTGAAGAAGGGGGAGTGAGGCAGAACCAAAGAGGCTTGAGACAAGAGGGCTTACTCACGTCATAACAGCGTAGTAGGAAATGATGGCGAGGGGAGTACGGAAATGTTATTCACTGTGGAACAGGTCATAGGACAGCGTGAATGTCTGTCAGCTGTCCTTAATTACCCCCAGCAATTACTGCTGACCAACAGCTGCCGTTACTTGGCCACAAATTATCCATCATGGTGTATCCACTGACCATGTGCAAGGGAGTACGAAAATGGCATCCATCGCACCCACTGACCAATGACCATGCGCAAGGGAGTTAATTTTCCATCCACTCGTGTCCTCAGGCAACGCCCCCGTACTACACCGTGGCCAATGCATTCCCCGCCAAGAGATTGTTCTTTCTCTTGAGTTTCTTTGGGCAGAACCCAGCAGCTAGACTAGTGTTTCTCAACGGGGGCTCTACAGCCCCACAAGGGGCATTTGGGAATGCACTGACACAGTGGAATATGTGGCGCAATGGCTGAAGTGGAGGGGAATGTATTGTGCTTAGCGTAACCTACCTTTTGGCAGTATAGGCAAATATAAACAATATTGTTTCAAATCAATATTAAGAAATGTGTTATTGTTTGACAGCAATATTGATATCACAATATAATTGTGATATATTGCAGTGCCCTATTGGCAGGTTTATGATGAGGACAAGGGGGCATTTGTTCTTCACCACAGGCTGGCTCATGTCTCCTCTGAACCACATACTGTACCAAATAGCTTGATCAGCAGGGTCAGCCGTGGGCTAATGGTGAGAGCGGTTGATCTTAAGATGGGAAGGGTCACAGGTCTCAGCCCTGTACCTCTAGGTGGATGGTGGGTTGGCAAGTTTAAAAAGGTAACTCTGTATTCTCCATGGTTGAAGTGCACACTTGAGCCGCATCAGTGCATCTACAGTAATTTAACTGTACATTACCTTAGCGGTAATTTCCTTCGGGATTAAAAGTAAAGTTACTCTACTCTACATTGCCCCAGGGGCTGCATCGACAGCAAAAGCCTCACTGGAGAACAGCATCAGCTAATACAATGTAATGTAGGGATGCACAATACCACTTTTTTTGAAAACCGATACGAGATTGAGTACATGAAATTTCTGTAGGCCTACTTGCCGATACAGAGTACCGATACAGATACCTTTACCCCCAACATACAATAAAACTAAATGCATAGCCTTGTTTTTTCCGACCTGTAGTGTTTTTTGTATTTCCATGTAGATTTAAATGTTTGGCTTTTTTCCCATGCTGCTGACATGACAAGATGTTGCGTTGTTTCGTGTAATAGCAGTATTGGTGCCTCGTACAGGCAAGTGTTTGACGAGTACGAGTAAGAGTATAATGAGCAAATATTGGAGTTGATACCGATACCAGTATCGGTATTGGTGCATCCCTATTGTAATGTAATGATCCTCTCTGCTGGATCTCTAACCGTACTGTATGGTACCAACCTGGCTGCCAGGCCCGCTCTGCTCTGCTCTGCTCTGCTCTCTTATTAGTCCTGACTCAGTTCCTGAGGTGATCCCATTACATTAGCAGCATGGGCCAGGAGCATTCCTGCAGGCGCCAGGCTTGAGGATTTGAGGCCTGGAGGCCTTGAGGAGGCACCGGCTCCACACAGTCAGGGTCTAAACCCACAACTCCTCCTAGCCACTCCACACGACTCCTTACAGTTCCTCTACGCTCCTCAAACAATTGGTAACACACCTCTCCCCCTCACACACACAGACGCACACACACAGATAATGACACGCTCACACACATGCGCACACACATGCGTACACACATGCGCACGCACACACCCACACACACTTCTCATTTCTCATCTGTGGTATTGGCCCGTCTCAGCTCGACCTGCCGCCAAAAACATCAGCCGGAAAGGAGCGCTTCTACACCTCAAGATGAGTTATGTGTGCTGTGCGGCGGAGTGGCTTAGTGAGCACAAACACAAAGCATCTTTTTCACTCCCAGCCTTTTTTTTGGGTGAAGGCAAAAAAGCTGAGAGAGACACCCAAGGGGGGAAATGGTTTTAAAAGCACATTACAGGCCTCATTCACTTCTACAGGCTCAATGTGCGCAGCAATGGTGCGTGCTAACGCTAAAAGGCTAACGTGGCGGAACGGCTACATCGGCCATTTCACAGGCCTCAATGCTACACAGTATAGGCTACTACCTGCACTACAACATGCTGCTAGACAGACAGAAACACAGATGGACAGATGGGACTAGCATTCACTATCACATTTTACGTATGGCATCCTTGCAAAGTTTTTTTTTAATTTAAAAAAATATATGTTTAGGGGCTTAAATGCCTTTATTTGATAGAACAGTCTGAGATGGTGACAGGAAGCGAATGGGACAGAGAGACGGGGTGGGATCGGGAAATGACCCCGGCCGGACTCGAACCAGGGTCCCCGTGGGCATGCAAGCCCAAATGCGGGGGGCTTAGCGCGCTGCGCCACAGCGCCCCCATCCTTGCAAAGTTGCTGTGACAGTACCCTGCTGTGAGTGTCCAAATGCCTACTGTAATTGCCTGCAATTATGAAGTCTATACATAGATGACGACGTTGAGTTAACATGTTAAGTAACGGTCAATGACAGAACAGAGAAAAAGTAGCATCTCTGTCAATCTGATTTTAATGAATAAACTAAACACATGTAGCCGAAGCCACAACATGATGTACATCCTGGCAAAGTGGCTTGAGGCAATATAATTTCATCTTTGCTCGGAAGCTTGAAAGTGGTATTGCCTCTCTCATACTGTATTTCATGGGACGGTCAGGCTGGCGCAACTGCAAACTACCCAAGCACAGGAATCATGCACAGGCCTCCATTCACTATGAAGACAAAGATAGCACAGAGTTCATGATTTAAAAAAATAAAAATAAAAGGGGGCAAGTGGTTAAAGTATTGGACCCAAGGGTTGCTGTTTTGATTTCTGAGTCTAGATACTGAGGTACCCTGAAGACTGTACCATCTCCCCACACTAGACTGCTCTAGTCTGCTCCCTTGAGGTGGCCATTGGGCTGTCCCCTTGCATGGCTGAGGCATAAATACAATTTCGCTGTGTACACTGCTCTGTGTTGTGTTGTGCCATAATGACAATGGCACTTTCCCAACAGGTTTGTCCGTTGACATGAAATAGCGTATAATTATACTGTACGTCAGTGGGTCTGTCACATAGAGTAAAATAGATATCCAATCCATTTAGGCTGGTTTATCAGGCTAATGGTCCACATTACTGGCCATCCCCTCTAGAGGGCGCTGTACTATCAGAGCAAGTGGCCTCAGACTGGCCTTCAGGCAGCACAGACAGTCTGGCCAACAGATGGCACACCCAGCTTTATGTGGGAAGGGGAGGTCACAGCAAACAAGTCCAGCAAACACCATAAACCTCTTACTTTCACCCACGCAGGCAGGCACGCAGACACGCAGGCACGCAGACAGACACAGACACAGACATACACACACACACTGTCTGTCTCTCTCTGTTTCACTCACTAACATGCACGCACGCACACACACATACACACACACACACATATATACACACACACACACGCCCCCCACAAACAATCTCTCTCACTCTCTTTCTCTGTCTCTGTCTCTGTCTCTCTCCGTCACTTTCCACAACATGTTTCTGTATTGTGTGCAGTTCTGTTATCTTGAATATCCTTCATCAGCATTGTTTGGTGTCGAGCTCTCTTCTCCTGCTGGTCCAGTACAGTACAGTACGCACACACGCACGCACGCACGCACGCACGCACGCACGCACGCACACACGCACACACGCACAGACACACCACAACAAACCCTCACTTTCCTGGAACGCTGAGGGAAATCCACCCTGTCTAATCCCATTCACAGGCTTTGGCTGCGAAAGGCAACACAGACTACGCACTACAGACTAGACACTACACTACACTGCACTACACTACACACTACACCCCCCCCCCCACACACACTGCTCAACTGTAGCCAAGCCAACAATGCTCCAAGTCCACCTGCTATGTCATTTACCAGCCGCATTCATTTCATGCTATAACGGATATAACGCGATTGTGAGTTGTTCAGGAAAAAAAAGATCAAGAGTCCTCTTTTTCTCTGTCCCTCCGTTCTCCCTTTGTTCCCCCTTTCTTCCTTCGTCCTTCTCTCACTCAAAAGAAAAAGGAGTACAATGCACTAATGTCCACTCTGTCATCCATTAAGGACAATAGGGTGTAGACGAGGAGAACAAAACATTAAAGCTACAGGAAGGGCGATGTGGCCTCTGCCCATATGTTGTGGAATAGTAAAACACTGACATGGCATTATTTTGTTGCGAGTAATAGATGTGTGTTTTTGAAATGCAAACCGTTTTATAGTTCTATATAGGTAAGTCAAATCTGAACAGGCTGGGCAGCCAGTGTGTTCATATGATCACATATCATAATGATGAGTTAAAATATATTGTTCAAAAACAACCTTATGATTGAACTGGGAAATTTGCAGCTGCCCTGTGTGCAAATATTTGGTCACTAGAGGGAGCCAGCACCTAACTGATGAATTGCAGGACAACAAATCAGCCTACTATGTCTATTGTGTGTAGTGTAATTGAATCAAAATACAGATTCATTCGAGGACCACCCAGTTATACTACACCCAACTACAACCAACTGCATCCATAAAAACCCTCCACATTTCATAAAGAAAATACTCATGACATAATAGACCAGGAAAGTTAAATGAACAACAGAAATAAACATGTATAAGCAAAGTCCCATGAATGGCGTTGTACTGCGTCCTCCTCCTCTAGTCTTGGTGATGGTGAGCATATGGCTGATTTAAAAGCTATCCCAGAAACTAAACTGAATCACATACACACCCAGACAGCTAACAGAGTGACTCATACACATGATTGCAGCTGGATGACAAAGGCTCAGTGACACATAGGTTGCAGTCACCGAGTTGGCCGCTCACAAATGGCCAGGCCTACTAAAGAATCAGGTGGACCTATGCCAACACTTCTTATTATCACCACCGGCCTGAGATTATTTCCAAATCCTTCCATATCTCTCTCTGTCCCAATCATTTCCTCTCACTACTGTCAACTGACCTGTTTCAATAAAGTCTAAAATGCCACAAAACAAATATTTCTAAAAAGACAATTTTAAACTTAGAAATCCAAATTCCTGCACCTTCTGTGTTGGGCCGCTCCTCCTGCCCTGCTTGGCCTTCATCTCGGCCATGAAGTTGGAGCCCATGACCTGCACCCCGTAGCGCCGGCCGCTCTGGGGGCTCCCCTCGGCCGAGTCCAGCGAGTCGATCGAGTCCGGCGTCCGCAGCTCCTCCGAGCGGTCCGAGCTGCTGCTGCGCTCCGTGGCGGTGCCGGCGGCGGTGGTACCGGCCCGGGCCCGGGGCTCCGGAGCCGGGCTGCGGACCGAGCCCTTGGGGGAGGGGGAGGAGGCAGGCTCCTCCGGGATGACGGGAGGGGTGGTGGAGGATGATGGTGCTGATGCTGGGGTGGACGTGGAGGCGGAGGCGGAGGATGTGGAGGCTACTGAGGCTAACGATGAGGCCGAGGACGAGGCAGCAGCTGCAGCAGCGGCGGAAGCAGAGTGGCTTTTGTCACTCTTGTCGCTCTTGTCTGATCTGGAGGAGCGGGACTTGATGAGGTTCAGGAAGCCTCCTCGCTTCTTCTTCTCGCCGTCCTGGGAGTCGGAACTCCTCAGGGAAGGCCTCCTGAGAGAGGAGAAAAGAGTGGGGAAGGGGAGATGCAAGAGGAAAACATTAGAGGAAAATCAAGGTGTTGGCATACAAAGTAGGGCTGTAACAATATTGGATTGAACCGAGAAATCGCAATACTCAAACACGATATTGTATCGTGATGTAAGGAGGCAGTATCGTGACACGCCTTTTCAAAGTTTTGTTATCCTTCAGTCCAGAAAATAACCATTTGATGCGATGCGATAGTGCTTCCAAGCTTCAAATTTGGTAGGACCCCAGGAAGACTAGCAAACTGCTATGGCATAAGCTAATGGGGATCCTTTAATATACTAAAAATAAAATAAATGAGATACATTTCAGAAACCGTGGAGTGTATCAAACCGTAGGTCAAATATCGTGATACAAACTGAATCGTGAGCTGAGTGTATCGTTACAGCCCTAATACAAAGGCAAAAGACTGTAACTGAACTCAAGTGTGACGTTGAGGAAAAAACACTTCAACGAGAGAAGGGGGGGGGGGGGGGGGTCACAGGCAAGGCAAGTTCATTTTGAAAGCACGTTTCATACAGAATGGTTCTTCAATGCTTCAAAATAATGTAAAACATTACTGGATGAGGGGTTATTGAGTACAAACGGGAAAGAGGGGGGTGACCCTGTATAAAATGCTCTACTAACTCTTAAACCCAAAGAGTAAGGAGATGGTAGAGATACAAAAAAATCCATCACAAGCAGTCTAGACTCCACATTGCAGGACCGCTACTTATTTGGACAAAGTGAAGTACAGCTTCTTGATTTAACAACTACAATTCCAAAACTAAAGCATATGCTGATGTCATCAGCCAAATAGTGGGGAGAACCAAAAGTATGACAATGTCTATGGCAACACATTTCAAAACCAGCATATCTCTTCTTTACGCCCTCCAACTCCAAATTGCTCTTTTGGTCTCAAACTTCTGGAATGTGGGTCTGTGATTAACATTTTACCACGATATGCCACCACCAGTTTAATATGATGTTGATGTTGTATGACGGTTGGCTTCGCTGGGTGAGAGATATCCAGACAAGCAGACCAAATCCTGTCTCGATTATGCATTTTGGATTCGTCATAAAAAGAAAAGAAAAGGAAAAAAGCGGCTGTGCCGTCTGTGTATGTATTCCTCCACTCCAACAGCAGCATGCTGAAGTGATTAAATGCTCTTACAGAGTTTATCTCTCAATCAGTAGAGAGAGAGAGAGAGAAAGAGAGAGAGAAAGAGAGAGAGAGAGAGCGTGGACTGTAATTGCACTACTCCAACATACGGCCAAGTAGAAAATCTATGAGGCCCTGCCATATGCGGCGCACTGATGAAAACGCACTAAAAATAAAACATAAATAATGTGTTATTGTCATAATGACTTAAAATAAGCTGAGTCACCACACACAAAGACACTGTACAGACAGTACACAGTGAAACTGAAAAGACTAGTATTTCTCAACAGGGTCTCTACACCCTCCAGGGGGGCATTGGGAAGCCCTTGTGGGCTGTTGAGAAGGATACAGCTGAGCTGAGGTGAGGGTGCTGTGCTTAGTTACCATTGGGGGCCATTAGTCCATTCTATTTTTTTATACTAAGGTGGGCGTTGGCAGGCTCATAATGAGGTCAAGGGGCATGGGAAGGCTTATGGTGAAATCCAGGGGGCGTTTGTTCAAAAAAGGTTGAGAATCACTGCACTATACGGTGAAACTGAAAGGAAAATGGCGGCCGAGTCACTCACTTGCTGTTGACTTTGCTGTCTATCTTGGAGAAGAACTCGTCCACTCCCTCATCCACTCTTCCCATCAGGCCGTTCTGCTCCCCTTCCTGTGGAGGTGCTTGGCTGATCTGCTGCTCAGGAGGAAAAGTTGTGATAAAACAAATCAATAAAAAGCGTTATGGGCCATTGTGGGGTCATTTATTGCACTATTTTTGCCTCATATTGTGTTTTTGTTGTATTATCGACCAGGACCCCGTTTCTCGAAAGCATCGTTGCTAACCATTTAGCAACTTATTAGGTTTCCAATGGGAAACTGCATTGCAACCTAGTAAGTTGCTAACTTAGTTAGTTAACTTAGTTAACAACAATGTTGTCGACAAACGCACCCCTGTTCTAGTTTGGCTTTGGTGACGTCAAAGGGGATCTTACTGGACTAGCTCTTCATGAAAAAAATCAATCACGAAAAATATAATTATGATTCCCACCCAAATTCATTTAGAGCTGCCATAGATAGTATGATGGGGACACCTACGGGAACTTTGCTGGAGTGGGTCTTCTTGTTCCTCTTGGGCCTGAGCTTGGTGAAGTGCTGCAGCTTCTTGCCTTCGGAGGGCAGTTCTCCCATCGCCCCCGAGCTCTTCTTGTCCGCCTTGGAAGGCGCGGCTGTAGCCTGCTCTTCCACGTGGGCCGGCACGTCCTCTAGAGCCTTGTCAAGGTCAAACTCCATCTCTGTATGGACCCAAGCATGTTCTATATTCAATGTATGTGTACATTAAGACTTTCACAACCCCTTGACTAAACAGCAACACACAGTGTGGGATGTGATCACACCAAATACATCCTGTAGTACACAAGAGCCAATCAAACTGTATCACTGGCATTCATCTGATATTAGGAGGGATGACCAGAGACAAAAGAGAATTATTATTAAGGTACAATGCCTGGTCAAGGAAGCAAGACACATACAAAAAATGGAAACATGCAATGCCATTGCCAGTACCATTTGATTCTAAGTTGCATTGACTTCACAACCATCTTTGCAGTCATTTCAACCATAACGGCATACAAATAGGCAACAGGTACTGAACTGGTTTGTGAGTGAAACACAGTATAAGCGTGGACTAGAATCCTTTCAGGGCAGCTATACATAATTATGTTATCAAATTCATAGCCATCAGAAGAATCAACACCTGAAGTCTCATTGGCTTACAAAATGCATGCGACACTAACCACAACACACACACAGCCAGTCACACACACACACAAACAAGCACATACAGTACACACAAAGTCTCATTGGCTTACAATAATGCACGCAAAACACACACACACACACACGCACACGCACAGTCTCATTGGCTTACCGAATGCACGCGATACTGGCCGCAGCATCCTGCTGTGAATGCTCTTCCTCTTGGACTTGGGGGTCATCTACAAAGGAGGACAAATAACACTGACCTTTTAGCGGCTATCAGGCTTCATCTTTTCTTTTACGGACTTGTAAACAAACAAGCTCCCAAATTCAGAAGCTCCTTTGTTCTAAATGTCATTTGTCAAAATGGAAAAACGTGAACAGCTGGTTCATAATAATGGAATTGGTCAAAATTAGATATTGATTAAAAAACAAAACAAACTAAATTAAATGGATCAAATAAGTGAGAAAAGAAATGTGCAATAGCAATCTGCAGTTCTTAGAACTCTTTTTCTGCTGTAGCACAAAGTCATTATAACTGAAGTACTTCTGTACTGAATGTCAGGAAGGGTTAGTTTGCTTTCCGTTCAGAAAGAGAAAGTAAGTTAGCGCGTTCTGTTGCTCAGGAGCATCTCCAGTGCCCCCTTCCTGTCCGTCACCGTTTGTCGGTGCAGATAGCACTTTATCAGCCGAGCGCAGCTTTCCCAAGCAGTGCAATGAGCTCCTGTGAAGAGGACGAAGCGTTTCATGCTCTGTGCGTGTGTGCATACGTGCGTGCCTGTGTGCCTACATCTATGTGTAGACACAGATGGTCAGCATATCACCACGTTGCAGGAACAGTGGTGTATTACGGAGTATACCCACTTCTAAATTTCAGGGGTTTCAGTATACCCACTTAAAATTGATTGATCCATTATTTTGAATGGCACAAATATATACAGTATACCCACTTCAAAAAATGCTCAAATATACAGTATGCCCACCATAAAAAGTAGACTACACCACTGTGCAGGAGTACACACACAGACTCAACCTGATACTTTTTAAAAACACAGCTGGCTAAAACAGTTTACTACATTACTGTATGCTATGAGATTTTCCACCAAAGCCAATGTCAGCTACAGTTCATTCAGTTAAATGAGTATGCATTTAAATCAGGAACATATGAAATGCATCACAACGTATATCAGGAATTTAACATATTATGGGAAGTAGGAGGTTGATCAACCCTACAGAAAAGACAGGAGTAAAAGACCGTTTACAACAACAAGGCTGCAATTGCAAGCAAGATCAAGTAGCACTTTCTCTGAACCCAGTCTTCACAAAAATCCTCTGAAAACATTCACAGGGTTACAATGAATGACACTCAGGGCTTTATAAACCATAGTCATTCAAAGGTCAGAGCTGTTTTATAACACAGGACATAACATAACACTATAATGCCGTACAAGTGCAGTTATGAGTTGTGTAAAGCGTCAAGAATAATCCATTATGAAGCTTTATGAATGCATAACGACCCCTTTATGAATGTGTTCATAGGATCAGATCTTCTGAGTAATGGGTTCATCATTAAAGTGTTACCAACTATTTGAAAACTACAAGCAGCACCGCATAGGATAAGAACGACAGGACGAGCTGTATCACACAAGAGAAGGTAACATGGCAT
>NC_085858.1:30393516-30403516 GCF_034702125.1 Engraulis encrasicolus | reverse complement strand
AAGAAGCAGACACGCACATAGACAGGCGTACAACACATATAGACATGCATACATCAGAGAAAGACAGACAGACAGACAGACAGACAGACAGACAGACAGACAGACAGACAGGCAGACAGACACGGAGACACACACACGCACATATACACAGGTGAGTTCAAATTCACAGACAGGTGACAGATGGATCTCTCAAGCTTTAGTGTATGGCCAGCCATCTTTACATTGTCCTGATGGGTCACCATGGATTAAAGAAAAGAAGACAATATGGGCTTCACCAACAACAGCCCAGCCAGAATACTGGCATTTCAAACTTAATTAATAGCATGAAAAATGTCTTCCTGTTTTCATGTTATGTTTTGCCTGTAGCAAGGGAAGCAATGTTTTACAGCAATATTAGAGTCATTTGATTGCATTTGTCCACAATCATACATACACTGTACTATAACTGAATTACTCAATTGCAGATTGAATAAGCTTACATCCTTGAAAATGGTACAAATTTTGAAAAGATGTAGTTCAAATCCTTTATGCTGTTCATGAGGCTGGGGGCATGAGTCATTCACAACTGATGCTGCCGTCTTTTTTAAATTAACTGTTGTGTGAAAATATTTATCCTTTTAGAACAATTAAGAGTTTATCTATCCATCTAAATTCTAAATATATTAAACAAATGGAGACAGATCGATGGCTTACGAGTGTATGCTGGGAACCAGATAGGGCTTCAAGGATCTCGTCCACTATACGGTCAGAGAGGAAAGAGGCCAGACTCAACTTCACCTCACTGGAGGAGAGAGGGAGAGAGAGAGAGAGAGAGGGAGAGAGAGAGAGAGATTTATCAAAACAAGCACTCCAGACATCAATCATTATAATGTGCAATATCTGCAGCCTTTCGCTGAGTCAATTTCAGTTCAAACAAAACACGATGTGCAATCCATCCTTTATTTATATAACAAACCTGCTAAAGTGAGCCATCACCTACTACAACCCTCCCCATCACCTCCTACCTGATCTTGTTGATGATATCGATGTCGGACTGAAGTCCAGTTGTCTATTACTAAACTCTTGACTATGATGACCTGACCGTGTTGATGAGGTCTGTTAAAGCGACACATCACCACACTACTTCACCCCCTACTCTACCTGATCTAGTTCATAATGTTGATGCCCGACTGAAGACCAGCTGCTTACTGCTAAGCAACCCCTAAGGGCCAAAACATACCAAGGCGGAACGGAACGGTCACGGGGCGAACGCGGTCTTTCTGCTTAGTTTCGGCCGCCGTGTTTTTCTCTGCCTTTCACACTGACAGCGTCGGCGTGCGCGGCCAGTCCTGTTCAAAACCCTCCCCACAGCCAAAGCTAGCATGCTACTTTGCCATTCATTTGAATGAGACACCGCCGGTCGCCGGCGCCACTGACGCTCGACTGCCGCCGGTTGTTGTGTAAGGATATATATGTTTCAATGTATTTTCACAGACGCCGGTAAAAAACGCGGCCGTTCCGCAACGCTTTACCGCCCTGGTGTTCAAGACCCCTAACTGGGCCTACTCTACCTGATTTTGTTGATGCCGGACAGCTGCAGACCTATGTCCCTTGTACATAAGGTCTTAAAGCAGGGGTGGGGAACCTTTTTCATTTGGGGGGGGGGGTACTTCAAATTCCCCCAAGGGCCGTAAAAGTCCTCCAAGGGCCATACTATGAACACAAACCAGGATTTCCCCCCTCATTGAAGACAGTCACCTTTACAACAGACCCCACCTTCTCTAGTTGCCCTGAAATATAACTTAATTGTAATGCAAATGTAATTTCTAAGATTCCTTTGTCTTAAAGCAGGGATGGGCAACTGGAGGCCCGAGGGGCACATGTGGCCCGCCTCCTCACTCAGTGTAGCCTGTAGACAAACAGAATTTAATTTTGTGCCAGCATTACAGTAAACGTGAGCATTTTGGTCCTTTTTAAAAATGTTACATTTGGTTGTTTATCAAGGACATGTTAAAATCCCATGGCTTAATAAACATTTACATCTACAAATAGGTTTTTTTTATCATTTTATAGCTTCTCTCATAGTTGAAGTGTGCGGTCATGTGGCTGTCTGATGGCGGTGATGAAAAATGTTGGCCCTCTTTACCAAGAAAGTTGCCCATCCTTGTCTTGAAGGGACACTGTGTGAGATTTTTAGTTAATTATTTCCAGAATTCATGCTGCCCATTCACTAATGTTACCTTTTTCATGAATACTTACCACCATCATCAAAGTCTAAGTATTCATTATGACTGGAAAAATTGCACTTTTCATACATGAAAAGGGGGATCTTCTCCATGATCCGCCATTTTGAATTTCCAGAAATAGCCATTTATAGCTGCAAAAATTACTGTACTTGGACCATACTAGAAAATATTTGTTTATTAATTAGTAAACTTTCATGTAAAGATCAAATTTGGCAATAGGCAGCCCAGTTTCAATGAGCAGCATAGTTGCAGTACCTTTTTTGACCATTTCCTGCACAGTGTCCCTTTAAAGCGTCTCACCATCCACCAGTCCCTACCTGATCTTGTTGATGATGTCGATGCCTGACTGCTGCAGCAGGGTGTTCTTGACGAAGCTGCGGGGCACCACCATCTTGCCGGTGCAGGCCTTCATCAGGTCCTGCCTCAGGCTGGCCTTCTGCAGCACGTGGGGACACAGCCCCTCCGCAGCATCCACCATCGAGCCCAGCAGACTCTGCACACAACACACACACACACACACAAGAGAGAACGGTGTAATGAGGCAAACACATACCGTATGAGGAAAACAGATATTTAAAAGTGTTGCTAGTGTGTATGTGTGTGTTTGTGAGTGTGAGAGGAAGGGGAAATAGGTATTTGTGTGTGTGTGTGTGTGTGTGTGCGTGTGCGTGTGCGTGTGCGTGTGTGTGTGTGTGTGTGTGTGTGTGTGTGTGTGTGTGTGTGTGTGTGTGTGTGTGTGTGTGCGCGTGTGTGTGTGTGTGCGTGTGTGCATGTGTGCGTGTGTGCGGCGTGTGTTGATGAAAAAGACAATCAACCAAAATCCTCAGATAATAGAGTGGAAAATTCCATTATGAAGTTTGGTAATGCCCGAAACAGCCATTAAAACACCATTACATGTAATAAACAAAACACAGAACTGTAATGTGTTGAGTTTGACTCGGGGCACATGATATTCTGCACTGCATATCAGACAGTTAAAGACCCCCCTTCAGAAATGCATTGAGTTATATTGTATTGACTGGGAGTATTTGGTGTTCTGAAATGAAACTCAAGCCCCTTTTCAGATTCTGAAAAGACTGTTAAAGCGCACCATGAGGTAGCAATATAATATGCCTCCGCTTGGTTTTCCAACCCATCAGGACAATTTTAGCGAAATAAAATGAGTATTTGATATTTTGAAAGGTAGATTGGAGATCTGAAGAGTCCACTTCACTCTAGTTGTTTGTGTTGTCTGATGTGATGTCTCTGTAGATCAATGTGTCTGGCCGTCATAAAGGATGAAAGGCAGTCAGGTTTATTTATACACCTGTGGACCTCATGAGCAAACAAAGCCAGCAGTACACAGACCTGCTCTCAAACTGGAAGCATGGCACACAGCACACACACACACACGCACGCACGCGCGCGCACACACACACGTGCACAATCACACACGCAAACACATGCATGTGAGCCTGCACACACACTGGTGCACATGCGCACACACATGTACACACAAACACGCATGTGAGCCTGCACACACACACACACGCACGCACGCACACACGCATGCATGCATATGAGTCTGCACACACAAAGATACTCGCACAAAGCACACAACTGTGCACTGGAACACTTACAGCTAATTATTGTTTCTCTGGAAAGAAAAAAAACATCAACTGAACAGTAACTCAATGGCCAACTTAAATGCCATATTTCATTGATCCTGAACTACAGCATACAGTATGCACTGTTAAAATGATAAAAGTCAGCACAGAAATATAATACACATCGCATGCAGCCTATAAATACTTCCCAAGAAACTTCACAAATCAGACGCTGTTAATATGCAGGTCAGCGTATGAGAGGAGACATCACAGGAATGCTGAGCTAGGAGCCTTCCCATGAGCCACTGGGAGTCGGGTTAGAAGCCAGGGAGGTGATAGACAGAGAGAGAGAGAGAGAGAGAGAGAGAGAGAGAGAGAGAGAGAGAGAGACAGACAGACAGACAGACAGACAGACAGACAGACAGACAGACAGAGAGACAGAGAGAGACAAAGACAGAGAGACAAACAGCAACAGACAGAGAGAGAGAGAGAGAGAGAATGTTTGTATGCATTTGTGTGTGTATGTGTGCGTGCGTCTATGCGTGCGTGTGTGGCAGGCCCGGGTGGGGCGGGGGCATTTCCTCCCTGGCTGGCTGCTGAGGGTGCCCCAGTGAAAGGGCCGTTTGTGTGGCGGGGCCCGGAGCATACAGTGGCCTGTCTGTAAGCCTCGGCAGCTTGGGGAGGGCTGGGCTGCACTGAACTGCTCCGCTCTGCTTAACCAGTAAACAAGAGAGAATGGAGCTCTGGAGAACACTCTCTACCACAGAAGCCACTCCACTAGTCCTCTCCTCACCGCACTGCTGTACCAAACACAAACAAATGTACCATCACCGTACGATCCCCTAGCACCCCCCCCCCCACACACACACACACGCTCATGCACACACACACACGCACACAAAACAATTGTCACTGCATGACCAACCCCCCCAACTGTCCACTACAGCAGCTACTCCACAGAACTCTACACTACACCCCCCGCCCCCTTCGCTCTCCTCACTACACCCCCCGCCCCCTTCGCTCCCCTCACTACACCCCCCGCCCCCTTCGCTCCCCTCACGCCTGATTAGAGACACTGTGAGAGGGTGACAGACAGCCCCTCACACCCCGCAGCTACACACACAGACTTGCACATGCACGCACACACACATACACGGAGACGTTCGTGCCGCGCGCGCGCACGCACGCACGCACGCACGCACGCACGCACGCACGCACGCACGCACGCACGCACACACGCACACACGCACACACACACACACAGTATGTACATATTTACTGAGCCTGGCCGTTTGCTTCGAAGCTCTGCCTCTATATTCCTTTCCCACGGCTTCTGTCTCTCTCTCTCTCTCTCTCTCTCTCTCTCTCTCTCTCTCTCTCTCTCTCTCTCTCTCTCTCTCTCTCTCTCTCTACCTATTTCTCCTCCTGTTTCTCTCTTTCTCTTTCTCTTTCTCTCTATCTCTCTGTCTCTCTTTCTCTTTCTCTCTCTCTCTCTCTCTCTCTCTCACACACACACACACTCACGTAAGCACACACTTTCACCGCTGCTACTGCCATCTCTCCCCCTTTCCCTCTCTCTCATGCACATTGTGTCTCTCTGTCTCTCCCTCTTCCTCCTTCCCTTCCCATCCTTGCAGAGTAAGCACACAGGCCAACATGCTGTGACAGCTCGGAGGGTGATATAAGAGTTGGTGGTTGATTCAGCATGCCAATCCTGAACTGTGGTGGCAGCGAGGGCTGACGCAACCCCTCCACAGCATGGAACAATATGAAGCCACGTCCAGGAGAACAATGTAACGTTCCTCAAGCAGCTCAGAGTGAACAGAATACCTACCATCAATAACGTAATGCAGCAAATTCCAAAAAATCAGATTAAAACGCAATTATTTCTGGGATAATTAAAAAGATTTAGCCATCACAGCAATACAGTAGATTTCCAAATTCAATTATTCATGAGCCAATAAGCCATCATACGTATCACTCAGCCCTCACGACAAAGCAGAATGCAGCATGGCTGAATACATTTGATCTCTTTATCATTTTTAGAGATGCACCAGATCCTGATTTTTAGGATCCTGCCGGATACCGGATCCACTGCTTAAGATCCTGCCGGATCCGGAACCGGATACCGGATCATACGAAAGGGTTGAAACACATAGCCTACTCGCACACGTGGGCCATTTTTATCACGTTGGCTCCAACTATTTTGACTGAAAAGCCTCGGCTACCGGATCCTGGATCCTGGAACCGGATCCGGATCCTGTGAAAAACCCTATTATCCTGCCGGATCCGGAACCGGATCTTGGATCCGGTGCATCTCTAATAATTTTGTCCTTTATTTTAGTCACATGGAGACAGTGGTCTCTTCTGCATATGACCAAGATAGGCAGCAAATGATTCAGTGATGGCTAACCACTAGTGGTGTGCACTGGCACTGCCCTCGCGATTCGATTCGATTACGATTCGGGAGGTAGCGACTCGAGTAACCACCGGAAGACACTATGACACAGTAAGGAAAGATAAACACTGAACTGAAAGTCTTTCAATAGGGTCTGCCTATAGGACTCCCTTTACTTTCACCAATGGGAGTTATGGATTGGAACTATTACAATATAGTCTGTCAGCACTGCTATGCATAGGTGTGCACCTCATTCAATACTTCTACCAGGCATGTACAGAAATATACTTGGATTTCTAGGACACTCCAATTAAATCCCTAGCTTAGTTGTCAATTGCTCAGCTAAGCTGTGCATGTAAAGATATGCCCTCTACTGTACCTCAACACTGTAGTCGTTTGTCCATGATCTGGTCCAAAATGCAGGGAGTATTTACTTCTCTGGTTCTTGTCCTTGGCTTTGTGTCATCAATATACAGTATCTTACCGGCAGCGATCGTCCATGACCTGGGCGCCCTCTTCTGCCATCAAGTCCTGCTAACTACTACAATATAGCACCCCCATACTCAAATAGCGGCCCACAGACCTGTTGTGGCTCGCGGGGCATCAATCTCTGGCCCTAGAATAATTCTAAAAAATATATTATTACTTTTTTTTAAAAGAATTATCTCCAAATAGTTTGTTTTGAATGCTTATCCCCTCTTAAAGGTTGGCCCTTTTTTGGGAGGAATTCCCAATAAAGCCCTCTGGGACTTTTAACTGAGTACCCCTGATATTGCATAACATAATACAGTATCACCCCACGGTTTCTTACCTGTAGCTGTTCGTCCATGACGCGGGCCACCTCCCCTGCCATGGAGTCCAGCTTCTCCTGGATGGGCCCCACTGACGACCCGTTGAGCTCCTCCCTGGAGATGGCCCCCAGCTGGTACAGGTTGGGCAGAAGCTGTGGGGGTGGGGGTGGGGGCAGACGATTGTTGTTATTTATGTTTGTGTGATGGACGCCAAGTAGCACAGGGGTGCGTTTCTCAACAGCGTTTTTGCAAAACAAGTCAGCAACTTACTTGGTTGCGATATAATTTCACATAGGCATTGGCAACCTACTGGTTAGCAATGATGCTTTTGAGAAACCAGCTTGGAGTTACTAACTGAGTGTTAGTAAAAACATAACGCTACGTAACCTAATGCTACAAACCCCAACTCCGGTGAAGTTGGGACGTTTGGTAAACAGTGAATAAAATCAAAATGCTATCATTTTCAAAACATTCAATCTATTCATTAGATGGAGAATAGTGAAAAGACAACATATTAAGTGTTAAAACCGAGAAAAAATATTGTTTTGGGGGACATATGTACTCATTTCTAATTTGATAAATCCAACACGTCTCAAAAGAGTTGGGACGGGGACAATAAATGGCAGCAAATGTCGAGGAAGACTGAAAACAAAACAAAAGACAACACTTAACAGTTAAATACATTAACCGATGAGATGATTTTATATAAAAAACAGTGTTAATTCCTATCTTGGACATGATTTCACCAGCTTAAATGGTGGGTGTATTCCTTGTCATGTTTTGCAATGTTTTCCTTTCTGTAGTGCTTACAGTGTGACAGGTCTTGACCAAAAGCCCACCATTTTATCCCCTGCTGGTCCTTATGATGGAGCCAAACTGTTAAAACATAGTAGAGAATGCAATTTGACCTTACTATGTGGCAGTAATCGAAGATCTCCCTTCAAAATATAATGCATGAGTGGCTTTTCATGCTGTTTAAAACCCATTTATACCATTCAGCACTGTATTTAACTCTACAGATGAGTGAGAACATCTTAACCAATGCACTACTGCACCCGCATGCCATCATGGAGGCTGACTTTTGAAGTTAGCACTAACACAAGTTGGATGGTCCATTTTCACTGTAGCACAGGATGTGCAATGCTCTATTATTGTCAAAAAGAATGGACTTCTACAACTTCTGCTGACTTCTGTAAGCAACGGACAGTTTCCCATGTCTTCTGGGTTTATTTCAAATGAGCTCAGGTGCTTAGGAGAATGTTACACCCCTGTATCATTTGCACGCATAAAGCATTCTTAATATGGTCAATTTTCAATAGCTCTAGCACTCCAGGAATTACAGTGAGACTACAGCCAATATATATTTCATGATGTCATGAACCTATACAATGATTTTAGTAACAAAAATATGTCTTATATACACTCAATCGTGGTAAATCAAAGGGAATTCAAAAATGTATGTAATAACTATGGTAATTATTCCCTTTGCATCTTTAATTCTGAGTGACTCAGCCTCTCTGTGATGATCTTATACCTG
Organism: Engraulis encrasicolus; assembly: GCF_034702125.1. Classification (NCBI taxonomy): domain Eukaryota; kingdom Metazoa; phylum Chordata; class Actinopteri; order Clupeiformes; family Engraulidae; genus Engraulis; species Engraulis encrasicolus. The sequence continues at coordinate 30,394,979 of NC_085858.1, read as the reverse complement.
GACACCTATATTGTCCGTCAGTACAATTCATTTTGAAATGTTCTTCTTTGTTGTTTTATCTTATTTGGATGTTTTCAGTCTTCCTCGACATTTGCTGCCATTTATTGTCCCCGTCCCAACTTATTTGAGACGTGTTGGATTTATCAAATTAGAAATGAGCACATATGTCCCCCTAAACAATATTTTTTCTCGGTTTTAACACTTAATATGTTGTCTTTTCACTATTCTCCATCTAATGAATAGATTGAATGTTTTGAAAATGATAGCATTTTGATTTTATTCACTGTTTATCAAACGTCCCAACTTCACCGGAGTTGGGGTTTGTACACTACTGCTACAGACTACAAGCCTGGCTTTTAGTTGACTTGGTAGTGCGTGAACCTCCAACATTTACATGAGAGGTCATAGGTTTGAGACTGTGTCTACTGTAACCTCGACTTACATTTGTATGCATGTACAATATGATTTATGAAGGGACACTTATTGGCAGAGGCTATGGTGGGGTGGCGAGGGACAAAAACAAATATGTAATTAGCATTAGCATTTGATAGCAATGGTATTTGTTGCAGTTTAATTTATTTAAGAGTGAGTGAGGGTAAATGATTATGGCTACGTACAATACGTATGTTCCTATTTACATACACAGACCCTGTGTGATGGAGGGGGGCATATGTAGGACTAGTGTTCCTGTTTATTTATTTAAGAAGTGACATTAATGTACTTGAATGGACATGTCCATTTACACAGTAAGTGTACCAGATGGTACAGGTTGAGGGGAGGCTGTATTAGGGCAGGGGGAGGGGAATTAGTACAGTAGCTTCAATTTAATTATTTATTTATTTATTTAAGGGATGAAACATTGAGACAAATGGCTGAGGCTTTGCAATTTACAAAGGCTATGTATTCAGTATATACCAGGCAGAGGTGTATGACGTAAAGGTAGAAGTAGAGATGGTAGAGACCAGTCAAGACGGCAATTTTCCGGGATCCATGTGACGTCATGTGAACGCCACTTTAGGGGACCACCGGAGGTTGAGAATGGAGAATGGAGTTCCCTTTACTTAGCGCAGTAGATGGCGGTAGCGCACATCTTATGCAAGCCACCACTAAACGCAACAAAAAACGAAGAAGGAGGGGATCATGCCCCCTGAGGAGGCAGGGCTTGAGCACACTCCTTTGCATTGGTGAGAAATGGTTTGATTTTTCTTGTTCTACTATGTTGACTATCTTTGGTACAAGTACTCTTATAATATCTCGACCCCATTAGGTATAGTGTATAAGCTATTTAAGATCATGTAATAGTGTTGAAATCACATCAGCAAGAGTACTTCCACTTATTCTTCTTTAGCGTTCAGTAGCTCAGTAGCTTATTTCCATCTGCACTCCTGCCAGGTTGATTTGTGTAACAATGAGAGAGTCTGGGGAAATGTAAGTATACTTGCAGTATCAAAGATAGTTTCTAT
>NC_085858.1:30381016-30388516 GCF_034702125.1 Engraulis encrasicolus | reverse complement strand
CCTATTTGCCATACAATGGCCTTAAACAATTGCGGATCGTTATTTGTCACAGTTCAAATGAAAAATCCATATAATGTGTTCAAGAATGAACCAAAATTAAAGCAGCATTACCAACAAACTATTAGCAAATAATTCAATCATTAGCAACACATTCCTGAATTACACCTTGACAACTTGCTAACTTGAAAACCAACTGTATAGCTCCCTCACACCCAGCTCCCCTCCTACGAGCTGTCAACTCATTAAAATAAAAATGGCTTTTGAGAGATACCTCGTTATCCATTAATGAAATCTGCTCCATTAAATGAGGCTAATGAAGGGCTGAGCACCTTGATTAATCATTAAACCATCTGCAGCCTCACAGGCATCCTCATTCACTCATCCACATGATGACATGATCAGCGATAAGGCAGCCGCCCGAAAATGTCAACCGTGAACTGATATTTCAGAAGCAATATGTCCATCCACCGAAGCTCACTACACAGACAGAGAGGGAGTGAGCGAATGTGGATAAGAGAGAGGAGGAAGAAGAGAGTGTCTGTGTGCACATGTGACTCAGTGTGTGTGTGTGTATGTGTGTGTGTGTGTGTGTGTGTGTGTGTGTGTGTGTGTGTGTGTGTGTGTGTGTGTGTGTGTGTGTGTGTGTGTGTGTGTGTGTGTGTGTGTGTGTATGTGTGTGTGTGTGTGTAAGAGAGAGAGAGTGGGGGGTGGACGGAGAGAGAGAAAGTGTGTGTGTGTGTGTGTGTGTGTGTGTGTGTGTGTGTGTGTGTGTGTGTGTGTGTGTGTGTGTGAGTGAGTGAGTGAGTGAGTGAGTGAGTGAGTGAGTGAGTGAGTGAGTGAGTGAGTGAGTGAGTGAGTGAGTGAGTGAGTGAGTGTGAGTGAGAGAAAAAGAGAGGAGACAGACAAAAGAAAAGAGAGAGGCACTTACTTTTCTAGTGCTGCTGCTACATCCTGCAGACCCTGTGGGCCGATGTTGTTCCTGTCCCAGATGATGGTTCTGGAATTACAAACCGTTTTGAGCACTAAATATAGCCATTACCACATACTTCAAAGGATGTAAGCAATAAGAATTTATGTTTAATAAATGATGCCAATCACTATCAACCCTGTATGGCTATTCTAAACGTTAATTTATCTCATTTGTTGAAGAATTCTGATGATTTATTTATTTATTGGCCAGCGTGGAGATCAGAGGGGTATACGAAGAAGCTGGTTCAGGAGTACACCAGGTTAAATTAAGAGGCAAATCATCTAATAGAAGAGCCTGGAGCCCTCATGTTTAAGAAAAGGAGGACTCCAGGCTCTTCTATTAGATGATTTACCTATTAACTTAACCTGGTTTACTCCTGAACCAGCTTCTTAGTGTAGTATAGTCCCCAGCTCACCTGAGTTTGCTGTTGATCTGCAGGGCCTTGGCCAGCATCTTGGCCCCCATGTCCCCCATTCCATTGCCACTGATGTCCAGGCGGGTGAGAGACGTGTTGCTGCCCAGCGCGTTCAGCACGATGGTCAAGTCCGTCTTCAGCTTGGAGTCGGCCAGGGACAGGGACGTCAGGGGCTGAGGAACACACATTCACATGAACACACACACAGGCACGCATACACACATGAAGTTATGTTAATTAAACAGATGCGATTAAGTGTGTTTCCTCAAGGAAGAAGTGTGTTAATAGGAACACCCTTGAGCAGAGCATGCAGAACACTAGATAAAGACGTAAGAACTGCAGGTCGGTAACATTTTAAATATCCTATTAAATGTTTGAATAATTCATATTTAATATTTTCACGGACAGGTTTCTGATTTTTTTAGTTTAGTATGCCAATCCATTCAATTAGATTTTGATATTAAATACCTAATTTTAATTCCAGAGTCCAATCTAGAGTACTATAGGCATATAACATCAGTAAAATCCCTCTTGTATCCTCTAGCCAGAATCAAACCCCTATTCCTGTCTTTCTTCCTCCCCCTCTCCCTCCCTCCTGGGGACGGAGAACTGACGGGATTATTTTTATCAAACATCCTAACATTCCTCTCTGTACTTCCTGCGTTGGGGAACAGCAGGGGTCTGTGTGGCAGAAATGCCAAATAGCTGAGGAGAAAAGAGACTGACTGTAAGGTGTGTATGTCAGACACGAATCTTGCAGTATGCTCTTACAGTGCATTCACAGTCACATAAATAAAGACTGAAAGGAGAGTCCCGATCTGGCATGATAATGGCTCTGTCAGCAGGAATTTAGTTAGTGATATGATTAGGCCTTTGGCACAAACTAATAATGCATATATAACCCCCAGTAAAAGCGGCGTATAAGAATTTATGTAGTAATCAATCTATGTAATGAATGTACAGCAAGTAATTATATAATGGTCCCGATGTGTCAACAGAAAATAAGTAGATAAATTAATCTGAAATGCTTTTAAAATATTTTTCCTTTAGAATTGCTTGTAAAATGCCAGTGTGTGGGATACTCTGCTTGGATTATTTTGATTTGTGACACTAGGCCTTTCCCAACACGTGTGGGCCTGCCAAAAAAGGCTATGCAGTACATTTAATTAAAGAACTCCAAATCAGCCAGCCTTTCCATCTACTCCTAATAAACTCCCAATAAAAGTGTGCTACAGCTGGCCCTGCCATGGCCTAATGGTAGGGCACTAAGTTACTATGCTGACAACCCAGGTTTGATTTCTGTCCGGGTCATTTGGCGGTCCTTCCCCATCTCTCTCTCCCCACTCATTTCCTGTCCCTCTCTCACCATCCCATCACAGATAAAGGCACAAAAAGTCCTAAAATATCTTTAAAAAGTCTCTTAAGTATCTTTAAAAAGGACACAGCATGATGGCGACCCGGGTTCGATTCCCGGCCCGGATAATTTCCCAATCCTTCCCCGTCTCTCTCTCCCACCTCGCTTCCTGTCTCTCCTCCACTGTCCTATCTGAAAAATAATACCCCCCCCCCCCCAAAAAAAAAGAGCATACAGCATGATGGAGATCAACACTCACCGATTCCTCCTCCTGGATCATGTGGACCAGGTTGTCCAAGACAGCTGCCAGGTTTCTGAAGGCAGGAGAGGGGACAGCAGAGGTTTCATGAGGGGATAGGGGTCTTAATATTGATGCAAGTGTTTTTGTATCAATGTTGTTCTGTGGTTTATCTCAACATCATTGATTTTTTTATTTGGACTTAATGCATGAAACTCAAAATTAGGTTGTTCACCCAGAAGACGAATAGTTTACTCAATGTTAATTTCAGGTTTAAATTTTTTTTTTAAAGAAGTGAATTTGCTTAGAATTACCCATCTTGCCTACTATGACCCAGATAAATGATACAATAGATAGATAGAATTAAGTTAAATTATTATTGCAATCTCTTTCACTAATAAATAGAAATGTCTGCTAATAACGACCACGTAGAACAGCATGAACTTGCCATCCATCCACAGCACTCACTTTGATTTGATATTGTTGAAGTTCTTTCCCAGAGAGAGGTGACGAATGGACCGGTTCTTGGCCAACCACACCAAGAGGGTTGCCATATCTGCATCCAGTCCTGGTTTATTTAGAAAAGGAATATCAATTAATTATTGACGACTTGCTTCACATACATGAGATTGAGATGGAGTTTAAAGGAACAGACCACCCTTTTTTGATTTTCACATATTTGCAGTATTTCCCAGCATTGTTCATGAATGTGCATATCATTTTCTCCTCTGTGTTTTCAGTACTTAGATTTATTGGATCAGAATTATTAGCATAGCTTAGCATAATCACTGAAAGTAACTGGTATCTTTAGCATCAAGCCACAAGGGATCACTGGACCGAATTAAATTGCTGTTTTACACTCTGGTGAATGTTACATTCATTTTAAAGTGGTTTAGAAGTACATTTGATGGTGTTTTATTTTGTACCATAGACTTGCATTACTATGCCTAATTTGGGTATACTGTCAAACGGGGCAATGCAAACACATAGACGAAAATTATATGCACGTTCATGAATAATGCTTGGAGATACTGCAATTATGTGAAAATCAAAAAAGGGTGGGCTGTTCCTTTAAAGGGGAAACCTGGCGTAAAATGAACGTCGAGCATGTAAGAAGAGGTTGGTATGTTTGACTTAAAACACAACGGCCCGAAGGTAGATCTGCTTTCATTTACCATTGTCAGAGATGTCAAGACTGGAGATGTTGGGGATTTCGGCGATGCAGCCTTCCAGGATCTGACTGCCTCCCGAGCGCAGCTGAACAGAGGGGAACCACATGACCAAATAAGATCACATGACCACAACATGATCACATGACCTATGACCACACTTGACCGCATAAACAGGATGACACAGTATGACTACACTTCACATACAGTACGACTACGACAAGGCAACATACTGTATGACAACATACAGTATGATCACATGATGCGTCTAACAGCACACAACAGCAGTCACATGGGCCATACACTACAATGCATTAGTGTTGCCCTCACTCAGAAGAGGCTAGTGGAACCACTATTGTGAAATGTAGTGGAGGAAAACGGTATAACTGGCAAAGTGCATTGATCTGACCGATGGGGTCTTATACCCTCTTTGCTATGAACGAATAACCGTTAACCAGGTTAGACTTGCATTGGAGCATGTAGAAATGCAATCGAATGATAACTACTTCAATGTAATGTATATTAATACTGTAACACGTCCCAGATATTTCATCTCGTATTTGTGATGTAATGACTGCATAATAAGTGGGACTTACTGTACATCATATGCTATTTAAACCCAAAAGAGGAAGTGTGGTGTGGTAGAATTTGGAGGGGAGATAAGAAGCAGTTGAATGAGGTACTGGAGAGCGTGATGAGAAAGCAGCTGAGAGCAAGTGGGGGGTGAAGGAGGGGAGGGGGGTTGGTGTGTGTGTGTGTGTGTGTGTGTGTGTGTGTGTGTGTGTGTGTGTGTGTGTGTGTGTGTGTGTGTGTGTGTGTGTGTGTGTGTGTGTGTGTGTGTGTGTGTGTGTGTGTGTGTGTGTGTGTGTGTGTGTGTGTGTGTGTGTGTGTGTGTGTGTGTGTGTGTGTGTGCGCGTGTGTGTCAGGGGAGGGGGGTGTTGGTAAGGGTGTGGGGGTGTGGGGTTTGTTAGAGCAGCCTGTGGGCAACAGGGCTGATTTACTTACACAGTGGCCAAGCTTTTAGTGACGCGTTAGGGGAGAGAGGGGTGAGACAGATCAGCACTGCAAGCAGTTATACACACATACACACACACACACAAACACATTAACAACATAAACAAATGAAAACACACATATTATAAAATACAAATAAACAAACAAAACATGTTAACGTGCATGTGAAACCCATTCACCCATTCACGCTGACAGCCAGAAGCAGTGACAAGCGGTGCGCCGTGGCCAACAAATTATTAAGACAGTCCAACATGCTTCATCCAACTGCTTTGCTGGGGCCAAAATGGCTCCTGATTGCACTGATTGAGTTTACAGTGAGAGGTTTGGCTGGGCAAGCCTGATGGGGTTTTAAAGCTTGCTTACATCTAATTGCATTTGCGACATATTAGAATGAAAGTACGCTGCGTCAATGACAATGATGGAAATCAAATTGGAACTAATGTGTTGAGTGTGAGTGTGCTTACGATATCTCGCCGTGCGAGGGAGAGAGGTTATTTGGGACTGTGTGTGTGCGTATGTGTGCACGTGTGTGCATATCTGTGTGTGTGTGCGTCTGTGTGTGGGTGAGTGCTTGAGTGAACATTTGTGGAAAATACAGAACTGAATGCAATATTTGTCAGAGAAACGAGAGAGAGACCGACAAAGAGATCGGGAGAGAGAAAGAAATAGAGAAGGGAGAGGGACAGTGTGTGTGAGAGAGAAAGAGCGAGAGATAGTACATGTATATTTTCTCTCATCTGGCTTTGCAGCGGCCAAAATTATGCAGCAATGTCTCGGCGGAGCGACAAGTATGTTTGAAATGGCGTCAGAGCAGAGCTGTGGGTGGTGGTGAGGACTGTCCATGAGCCAGCACCAACCACAACCAACTGACCCCAGGCCTGTGCTGTGTGTAAAGGCTCCGTCAGAGATCCTAGCGTCGACGGAACCAACCCCAGGAAACAGCGATTAAGTCTCAAAATCAATTTGTGTTGCTATTAATATTAATTTCTAAATTTGATTATGCTGCACATTGCTTCATAACACATGCCTAAACGGGAATAAACCTTCAAGCCTTTCAGAATAAGCGCTACATTAACTAGAATTGCACTCAGTAAGTGCAGACCTCGACCCAGACAGATCAATTTCACCGTCTGGTGCTTTGTACTGAATTTAGAAAAAAGTTCCCAATGTATGTCTTATCTGGCGATGGTGATTAGTCACTCAAAATTGCATGTGCAATTGATGGCTCAATAACATGGAAGTTCCTCACTGATCAATGCACACAATTACAGCTTATACAAATATACAGACAGAACAGTTGACCATTTACATATTTGACAAGACATCACACAGTTAATACTAATTAGGGTTTGCCTGATAGGACACACACTTCAGCGTAGAATAATGCAACCACTGGCATAAGCCAATTAAGCTCTTGACTTTGCTACACAGATTGCTTTTCACATTACGATATCTCACTCCAGTGCCAAATGAGTATGTATGGTAATAGGATCCACAGAGAGTGCATACATTTTCTGATGACTATTGAATCAGCATATTTTCTGATGGCTATCAATGCGTCACTGTTCAAAGATTAACGTCAAAGGCTTCCCCTTCATCACTTCATTATTTAATTATTTCCACTGTTGACCACTGTTCTGCAATTCCAATGCAATTAAACTCACGTTTAACCAACACATTTATTCCAAATGTATAACCGCCAGCAGTTCGGTGGCAGCTCTGCGGCACAATATTGGATGTGCAGTATAACACTTCACTCTGCATACTGTATGCTCGTTCAGATGCTCATGCTTACCTCGCAGCAGCTAAGATCTATTGAAACCTCTTTAACGTTTACGTTACTGGCTAACCCCAGGAGAAGAGCTCTGTGGAGAAGAGAAAGTGAATGTAAATACAAACATGCAGCCAATTCCCGAATACTTATACTTCAAACTGTATAACTACAACAGACATACTACTACAGTAGAAGATGTTAACACACATTTAGCTAAATGTATGTAAATGTGGGCTACATTTTTCACATGTTAAATATGTATGTAATGTCTTGTGTACCGTGTATTTGTGTATGATACAAGACACCTTACTTTTCTTTCAGAACTAATAAACGATTAGTTGATGATTAGTTAATAAATGTTACTCTACTACTCTATTCTATTATATGCTCTGCTTATCATTATATACTCTGATTCTCACTACAAGGAAAACATTATGTAGTGGGTTACAGTAAGAGACTCTTAATTGGCTTCTCCCACAAGTGACAAGTAGAAATGCAACTCAAAGAGAGAAGATGGAGTATAGAGGATATTAGTGCTCTCACTTTAAGGCCTCTGGTGGTAGTTT
>NC_085858.1:30366016-30376016 GCF_034702125.1 Engraulis encrasicolus | reverse complement strand
GTAAAGAGTGGGAGCCCTACTTGGCTTACAGTTCAATAACTCACCCTATTGTACTACATTAAATACTGCAGCAGAGGGAATGGGAGCTATGGCTGGCTGCACTGCTGTGACTACTGAGCTGGAGAGGTAGAGCTGAGCACAGCCCAGCTACACAAACAACACTGGACAGTAGGCCAGCTGTGTCCACCGTGCAGTGAGTGAGCACACATTGCGTGTACGAGTGTGTTTCAACTCGTGCCTAATTTTGCACGTTTGTTGGTGTAAAAAAGCAAAGCCATGCCCCATTTGTACAGGCATTTGTAGAGTACAGGTACATTTTGTTGGATTTCTCTCTCTTGGTGTTGAATTAAAGCAACACTGTAAAATGTACTGCACACGCACGCACGCACGCACGCACGCACGCACGCACACACACGTTTTAGGGCATGATTCTGCAATGATGGTGTACATGTTTACACTGTGTACGTACGTATATATAACCAATGGGTTTGTAGGGGTGGTCCTATGAATGCTGCACACATGTTTTGGGGTATGATTCTGCATGACTATGTAAATGTTTCTATATATTCTATATGTGACCAATGGCTTCGTAGGGGCGGTGCAGTGCCTACCGTGAGGTCATCTCCCCGCAGTATATTCCCTGAGAGGTTGAGGTGGGTGAGGGTGCTGGGGATGGATGGGTTGGCACTGAGCGACTGGGCAAGGCTGTTCACACCTGCAGAGAGAGAGAGAGAGAGAGAGAGAGAGAGAGAGAGAGAGAGAGAGAGAGAGAGAGAGAGAGAGAGAAAGAGAGAAAAGACACAGATGCATAGCCAAAGGATTAGACATTAACGTGACAGCCCTTTAACATCCAAACCAAATCTGGTGAAGGGTAGAACGCCACATGGCTGCTGCTGAGTAATTTCAGATCACTTGGCAGCCACTGACTCTGTGTGAAACATGCACTGATAAACTGTAAACCCCACTGCAGGGCAATACACAGAGCCACCTCAGCCCTAAACAAAAACAAGCACCCCATCATTTAATAACGCTGTCCACAGTAGAAAAATAGGACTTTCAGAAAATGTACTACACAGACATAGATAGGAAATAGGTGGAAAAACACATAAAAAGACAGAAAGAAAGAATGAGATAAAGAAAGAAAGGAGATAAAGAAAGAAAGGAAAGAAAGAAAGAAATAAAGAAAGAAAGAAAGAAAGAAAGAGAGCAGGAAAAAGCGGGAGGGTAAGAGGAGAATTCGATGAATATTTCAGCGTCTGAGGAAAGTCTGCAGCGATGTTTATTAACGTTCCTCACGAGGCATCTGCTGGCCGTAAGTTTTTTTAAAAAGGACATTCTCTGCCGGTGTCCTGTAATTGTTTCACCATAAATACAACAGATTCCTCACAACAGTGTCTGGCAGAGGTACAGCGTGCGTGTGTGGAAAGCCAAGACTTGTTCTCAGCCACATGTTAGGAGAGAGGGAAGAGAGGGAGAGGGAGAGGAAGAGGAAGATGAAGAGGAAGAGAGAGAGAGAGAGGGAGAGAGAGGGAGAGGGAGAGAGAGAGAGAGAGAGAGAGAGAGAGAGAGAGAGAGAGAGAGAGAGAGAGAGAGAGAGAGAGAGAGAGAGAGAGAGAAAGAATTCTCTGATCCACCCCCACTCACTGGAGCGAGGCGGAGGAGTAGAATAGACTGAGTGTGGCCATCCAGCCAACATCAGTCTAAAAAGAGACCTGTGAAACGCACACTGAAATTCAGGAGCTAATTCAATTCATTCAAGGGCATTTTTGTAGCTAGCGCTTCTTGTGGACTGTGGCTTCAAAGCGCAGCGGAGGACAACGGGAGAGAGAGGAGGAGAAAAAAAGAGAGAGTAGAAACACTGTTAGGCACGAGGGACGCACAGCATTCCCTGCTGTGACCCTGCTTAGCCTAAATGCATTAAAATAATACAGAACAAAAGCAGATTATGCACAACGAATGGAAATAATGGCTAGTCCTTCAGCTGAACTCCATCAGATTGAAGATTCTACCTTGGACATACTTTATAATACATTCACTGCTCCTGGGTTGGTATGGTGAGCTAATATATGAGCAGTGATACTCATATAAGAAGAATATCTAATCCTACAGACTGGTTGCCACCAGAGCTTTTATAGATTTAATTTAAAGAATAACCAAAACCATAAAACCATTATTGGGTTATATAACCCAAAGATGTGCAAAAGCCAATAACTGTTCTCTTCCATACTGATGAAATGATGATCCAGTAATCTGTAGGAAAGTCAACATACTGCATTTGATGTGCAGTGAGTGATACATTGCTTATGCATGGCTCTCGTAATGCAAAACAAATATGTGGATACACACACATGCGCGCAAGCACACACACATGCGCGCAAGCACACACACACACGCACACAATAACACAGTTACATAGACATGCAAACGCACACACACACACACCCACAATCTCACTCTCTCGTGCACACGCACGCAGACAGGCACGCATGCACGCACGCACCACCAGCCAGGCTCTTTTAACTGCTGGATAATTTCAGGTTGAAAAAGGTCAAGTTCTGCCTTCTTCCCATAAACGGCACTACAGTAGGTCCAACTGTCTGTCATCAGCTGCACAGGTCGAGGAGAGGAGAGGGGAGGTCGAGGAGAGGAGAGGAGAGGAGAGGAGAGGAGAGCTGCTCTGTTCTCATTAAGATAGGACTCTCCCATCTCACCTCACCTCAGCAGATCTACTCATTAGCACCTCATTAGCCTCGCCCAGCAGCATGGGGGAGACAGGAGACGACACACACACACACATGCGCACACACACCATGTCTATGTCGCACACACACACACACATACAGTACAGTGCATGTGCACATAAGTGCATGCACCTACACACAGAGACGGACAAATGCACGCACGTATGCACGCACGCACACAGACACACACACCAGCAGGCAGACACACAAACAAGCAGGCAGACACCTGCACATGACGCACATACAGGTTGTGACATTAGGGAAGAACTGAGAGGGTGGGAGAGGGAGTGTGAGGGAAGAGAAAGCGGTAGAGATATTCCAGCTCATTGAACACCAGGACTTTCATTTAGGCTGAGGAAATGAGCAGCCACACAGCAAAACAGACCCCGCATCCATTTCCGCATTTCTCTCGGAAAGAGACACAGCAGCTGTAGCTGCTAAATAAATACCATCAAAGACATGCTGAACTTAGTGAAATGCGGCATAGTTAAGGAGCTGCGTTCCACAGGTATTTTTGATGTTGGCTTCATCAACGTGACTTCCAATGAGATGACAGTATACCCTCCATGTAAAGGTACATAATGACATTTAATCTATACCATCCAGTAAAGAAAACAAAAAGCATCCGTGAAATCCTTTTTGTTCTTGTTTGCTTCACAGAAAAACAATAATCACAATTCAACCATGTGGTTATCCACCGATTCTGTGATTCCTCATATCCTTACCTTTTGGCGTGATTGAGGTCTTGGAGAAATTGAGATGCGTGAGGCCCTTACGGAGTTTGGCAAACTGGGCACCCAGAGAGGCGATTCCTGGCAGTGCACAAACAAAAATGTACCTCAGGTAAATGCTTCATGTCAGAAATTTAAACACTTGTTACAAAATACTGTATACAGGGACTCAACTCAACTCAACTCCTAAAGTGATTCATGCTTCGATCCTATTATTTTCTATTCTATTCTACTCTATTCTATTGAGTACAAAGTTGGCTTCTGCTGCTACAGCAAGATGGTAATATTTACTTCCACCTGAATAATAGTGTTCTCTCTCTTGGCTTCCCAGCCATGAAAGAAGTGTTTTTGTCTGCCCCACTGATTCCCATAACTACCTGTCTGTGTATGAGTCCTGTCTGCCACTTCTTTCAAAATACATCCCCCTTTTTTCTTTCTGTCTTCTTTAGCTCCTATCCCTCCTCTCCTGTTTCCCCCCACACATGTCTACTTCTAGCTCAGAGCCAAGATTCAAAAGCATGTCTCTTATGCAAATGAAGAGGGGATTTCTTTGTTATCAGAAGTGACAAAATATCCAGCAGTGTCTGTTCTGCTGCTACATTAAAATGATTCTACAGGTTGGCTGTGTGTGTGTGTGTGTGTGTGTGTGTGTGTGTGTGTGTGTGTGTGTGTGTGTGTGTGTGTGTGTGTGTGTGTGTGTGTGTGTGTGTGTGTGTGTGTGTGTGTGTGTGTTGTGTGTGTGTCTGTGTGTGTCTGTGTCTGTGTGTGTGTCTGTGTGTGTGTGTGTCTGTGTGTGTGTGTGTGTGTGTGTGTGTGTCTGTGTGTGTGTCTGTGTGTGTGTCTGTGTGTGTGTCTGTGTGTGTGTCTGTGTGTGTCTGTGTGTGTCTGTGTCTGTGTCTGTGTCTGTGTCTGTGTCTGTGTCTGTGTCTGTGTCTGTGTGTGTGTGTGTGTGTGTGTGTGTGTGCAGTCATCAATCTTTCATAAAATGTTTAAATAATTTGCTTTCTTCCCTCATCCCAACGCATCCCCTAAGAAAAGTGAAGAACATTCTGATATACAGAAGAGTAGGGAGGAAAATGCCCCATAATATAATCAGTCCAGTATCAGTTAGGAATTCAAATACAAATTCAAGGCTGCAAAATAAATGAATGTCATAAATACTTAAGAACTGGGTATTCGTGGAAAAGAACCCCCCGCCCCCCGACTGGATTGTGGCATGGTTTCTTACATGCAGTCTAGACATGCATACACCAGAATCAGCTTTACCGGCCAAGTACACATACAGATACAAGGAATTTGGTGGCACTACACACGTTATCGCTCCATACACCCCAGTGGGCACTAGGCACTAGGCATATAGACATTTGAGGAGAAATTCACTGTAAAATGGTAGTTGCCAAGTTAGACCCTGGCATATCAAAGTTGACCATTTTTAACATTTGGTCAAGAACACAATACAACAAATATTTTCACAATGCATCAAATTGCAAGTTTAGTCAGAAATGCATGAAAGGTGAAAAAAAACAACTATTCCTTTTACACTACTTCCTTTTACACTAAGAGTTTTAATAAAAAAGAAGTTAGAAAAAAATAAATGCATGAAAGGCATTGGTGCCATTCGTACCTCTGTCCTCTAGGGGGTTGTTGGCAAGGTTGAGGGTGTGAAGCCCTGAGCTGGAGTTATGGGCCAGTGCATATGCCAGCTTCTGTGCAAAATCCCTACAGGACAGAAACGAGAGAGAGAGAGAGAGAGAGAGAGAGAGAGAGAGAGAGAGAGAGAGAGAGAGAGAGAGAGAGAGAGAGAGAGAGAGAGAGAGAGAGAGAGAGAGAGTCAGACAGAGAGTCAGACAGACAGACAGACAGACAGACAGACAGACAGACAGACAGACAGACAGACAGACAGACAGACAGACAGACAGACAGACAGACAGAAACAAAATACATGTAAAATAATTATGTAAAATACAGTAAGGAACAAACAAGCAAATCAATCAGATAGCTACCAGTGCATACAGAGTGATGTAAAACCATCAATTTACAACAATTAAAACTGATGCAGAGTAATGTATTACTCCCTGACCCTGCTTTTTATTTATTTTTTGGGTGGGGGGTCTGTCTGGGTCTTGACTGAACTGCACTGTACAACATGGGCCTCTGCATACAACCCAACTCACGTCTTGAGTCCCGCGTTGTCCAGTACCAGCTCCTCCAGCCGACTGGACCGGGCCACCACCTTCAGAATCTGGTCCGACACCTCCGGAGACTGAACAGGACAGAGAGGGCAAGAGGGAGTCAGAGGAAACAAAAATATATACTAAACACCACGCAAGTATATTCACCACCTTCCACACTAGACAACTAAAACCCATTGTGTGTATATTCCAAGAAAGCAAGAGGTAAAGAGAGTGAAGAGCTGTACAATAAATTATGAAGCCCACCTGTGAAACTCCCATTGTCATTGTGACACAGCACTCCACAGCACACAAGTGAACACTGCACACAATGAAGTTGCATTTATGCCCCATCCGCACAAGGGGGCAGAACCAATGGCGCCTCAAGGGAGCAGTGCGGCAGGATGGTACCATGCTCAGGTTACCTCAGTCATAGCGGAGGATGGGGGAGAGCACTGGTTAATTACTCCACTCACCAACCTGGTGGGTCGGGAGTCGAACCGGCAACCTTTGACGCCCTAGCCACTTATCCATGACTCCTCTCAAAACATGGAAACATGGAGATGGTGTGTCTTGGGTTGGTTAGTGTGAGGAAATCTTAACACTTGGCAGTCTTGATCAAAACATAATGGTTGTGTAAAGACAGTGGTTTTGGCTAGCAAGATGGTGTGTGGCCTCAAGAGAGATGGCATCAGGAGCACTGACCACAGCACCCAATCATCACGGCACCCTGGGCAACGCTGCTACACATTTCTACAGATGGATCCATCCAAGCCATGAGACTGTAGGAACAGACAGTAGGCGTTGAAAGAGCTAGAAAGCTGCTGAATCCCATCTGGACTGCACAGATCAGGAACAATGAACGTGACGAAAGATTAACATGTGATCAGGGAGCGCGACCAACCAAACCTTGAGTTGAATGTATACATTCCATCGGCCGGCCGCCGAACTCCGTCAACTTCTCTTTCGCTTTTGCGGCTTTCGCCGCTTCTGCCGTTTGCTCTTCTATGCAAAGTCAATTATTTATTTCCGTTACTTTCCACACCTACAACGCCTGTTGTCTGTTCCCACAGTGACACTCGCCTCATGTGACTTCCACACAACGCTCAGTGACAGCAAAAGTGGCCAAGTGAAGCCAAAAGTGAACACTCTAAAGTTGCATTTCCTCACACATCCATTAAGGTGGACTTCAGAATCGAGCAGCTTTTCATGCTACTGTGAGGTATAAAATGTTGAGAATTCGCTTAATTACTTGGCAGATAATTTAAGTTGGCAAAATGATGAATCGGTAACGATGGTGGTGCATGGAATATTCAATAAGGCTTCATTTTGTTGGTCTGTGAGAAAGCCTATGCATGAGGTCACAGGGTTTGTCCAAATGCCATGCATAGTGTACGACCAAAACAGTGTTCCCCAGACAGTCAGTGAACCGTGACAGGCACCAAGAAACCCAAGTACTCTTCTGTCAGCAGTGTGAGTTGGAGAGGAGAGGACAGGAGAGGAGAGGAGAGGAGAGGAGAGGACAGGAGAGGACAGGAGAGGACAGGAGAGGACAGGAGAGGACAGGACAGGACAGGACAGGACAGGACAGGACAAGAGACGAGACGAGACGAGACGAGACGAGACGAGACGAGACGAGACGAGACGAGACGAGACGAGACGAGACGAGACAATAGGCAAGGAGGGGCAAAAAGAGGAGAGGAGAAGTGAAATAGGAGAGCAGGCTAAAGGGGAACAGAACAGGAGAGAAGAGAGGAGTGAAAAGGCAGAGTAGGGAAAGGGGCGAGGGAGAGTAAATGAGAAATGATGACTGCTGCTTTACTGATGACTGCTGGTTTACTGCTTTGGCGGTGCCGGCCCCATCGCAGAGAGTGGTAGACGGGCGACTGAGGTTAGTCAGAGCACTGCGAATGCTGGAGACTGAGGGAGGTGGCGGCCGTGCGAGTGTGGGGTTCTGCTGGGGCCCAGAGACAAAAATAAATTAGGGGGTGGATTAAAAATTTAAACTCCTGACGAGCTCTGACCCAGTTCTTCTTGGCTGGGCCGCGTTCTCTCAAGTCTCTCTCAGCACTCTTCAGCACTCAGGCTAAAAACATCCTAGTCTGTTTGTGTTTAGGCAAGACTGTGGCACTGACTCATACCACTCACATACATACCAATCACCCATTATCCACACAGGCCACCCACCCACCCACACATCGAACCCACCACAGACCCCTGGGCTAACTATTGCTTAAATGTTGTTGGATGGCACATAAACGGCACATTCTGTCTGACCATTTACTGTTTGTGTTGCCACCCCAGAAAATGACAATGCAGTTATTGTGTGAGGCCTGTATTCTGTACTGTTGTCCCCGTGGGTAAAAGAGGAGGGAGGGGGGAGGAGAGAAGAGAGAGGAGGGGGTAGAAGAGGAGGGGATAGGGAGGAGAGAGGAGAAGAGAGAGAGGTGGCTGGGAGGATGGGTTGGGAAGCGGCGTAATGAATGGTCAAGGGGGGGGGAGGGGGTTACGGCTAGTGGGGAGGGCTGGGAGAGTAGGGGCAGGAGGTGGAGGGGTAGGGAGGAGAGACGAGCGACGAGCAGAGAGGAGAGGGGTAGGGAGGAGAGACGAGCGACGAGCAGAGAGGAGAGGGGTAGGGAGGAGAGAGGAGCGACGAGCAGAGAGGAGAGGGGTAGGGAGGAGAGAGGAGGAGGAGGGGGCAGGAGATGGGAACAGAGAGAGAGGAGAAGGGGTGGATGCATTCTGGGTCACGAGACTAGCGGTGTGGGCGACCACAGTGGAATGTGGAGACAGAGAGAGGAGAGGAGAGGAGGCGGGGAGGCATTGGACTAATACACACCACAGCTCGGTTTGGCCTTAACTAGAGCCTCGTAGAGTGAAGAATACAAGCAGACACAACCACCACGCACAGACAACGAAGCAGACAGTCCTGCACAGGCCCAGATGAAACATTGTAATAGTATAACGGTAGCCTGGGAACTCCCATACTGCCTTTAGTTCTACACAATCGTTTCGATCTGAAAGACATCTCACGTTTGATTAGGTCTGGTGTTAACCAGGCAAGTATAACGGCACATTCTAAAAGCTTTGAAACATACAGTATGGACATGTAAAAACAAAGCAGATACGCACTCCGCGCTTCTAGACTGACAATCCAGTGCAACCAGAGCAGGACTAAATAATCAGTGCAAAGGGAAAAGAACCTGGTGCCACACGGATGTCTATTTTCTGTTATTTATTTTTTCGAATCAAAAAATAAATAGCAGAAAATAGACATCCGTGTGACACCAGATTCTTTTCCCTTTATACAGTATGGACAGTTTGAGGATGGCCTCTTAACCCATTGATGCCTGATGTTGCGTTGCGCAACATTGGCCCTGGTGCCTGGAGCTGCATTACGCAACATTCAGGCTCATGAGATTTGAGACAACTTTATTAAAAATCTCTGTTTGTTTGAGATGGACGAACACATTCTAATGAAAGATGAGAGTCTTCGCATTTAAATGCAACTTAGAGCATATTTTTATGTGCTTCAGAAGCTGAGATATTTAGGTTTTTATGGGCTGAGGGCAGCTTTTCTTAAAAAGGGCTCAGGCATTCAGCACCCTTTTTTGCAGGTGCCTTAGGCGTCAATGGGTTAATAGAAAAGTTTTGTCATGATAATGCATAGACACATGGACATGCACACATAAGTACTCATTTGGTGCTATTAGAGTCACTTCATACTATTAAACCACTAACCCACCACTGTGTGTGTGTGTGTGTGTGCCTTTGTCTCTGTGTGTATCAGTACCACACACACACAGTGACAGCAGGTCCAAAGTACCGTGAAGAGTATCACTGGCTTCAAGCCACAGTGTTAATCCACTGGACACTTTAATACATCTGAATCGGTGCCAATGATTCACAACTACACTTGCCGATACAGCAGTTTGTGTGCCGATTTAACGTCTTGCTCGCTCAACCACCTTCCCCATCCGACTCACAAAAAACGTTGTCTTTGTTTTTGTTGCTTTTCTTTTTTCTCTTTTCCTGTCCTGTGGCAGTCTTTTATTCTAAGACAGGGATTGAGGCCCACGTAAGGAGGTGTGTGTGTGTGTGTGTGTGTGTGTGTGTGTGTGTGTGTGTGTGTGTGTGTGTGTGTGTGTGTGTGTGTGTGTGTGTGTGTGTGTGTGTGTGTGTGTGTGTGTGTGTGTGTGTGTCTGTGTGTGTGTGTGTGTCTGTGTGTGTGTGTCTGTGTGTCTGTGTGTCTGTGTGTCTGTGTGTCTGTGTGTCTGTGTGTCTGTGTGTCTGTGTGTCTGTGTGTCTGTGTGTCTGTGTGTCTGTGTGTCTGTGTGTCTGTGTGTCTGTGTGTGTG
>NC_085858.1:30318516-30353516 GCF_034702125.1 Engraulis encrasicolus | reverse complement strand
GGTAGTTACGGCCATGGTAGCAAATGACAGAGTAACACTTCCTATGTGTTTACCCTTCTGTATTCATTCCATTGATCTATGCCGTTGCTGGCATCTGTGTCAAATGGTCATGAGGTTAGCGGGGTCACCAGGGTCGCCTACATGACAACTAGTAATAGTAATACAGTAGTAGTGCTGGTGAAAAGTAATAGTTATAATACCTGGCAAATGGACTGCAGGATAGAGGAAAGCCAAGGCACTCAATATATATATATATATAAACTTTATTACAGGCTCAGGGCCCACATTGGACACATTACAATACACTCATCAACAATACAATAATAATAATAAAATAAATAAAAAAATACACATACAATAAAAGGAAGCTAGTGAAGGCTTTCATGCCAGTGTTCCCAGATAGTAGACATATATCTTACAGAGCTACGACTTGGATCAACCAATTGAGTGATGAGCTCATTTCTTGCACAATCAAGCCTGCTCATGAACTTGAAGGTAAGATTTCTTAACAGTGCCATAAAAGTAGTTAGACCAAATTTGCAGAATAACCCACTTGCTCTAGTACTCCTTGGTTTCTTTAGGAGGATCCTTAGACAATCATTGTAAGCTACCTTCAGTTTCAGTAGACCATAGGTGGCTAACCCGCGGCTCTCGAGCCGCATGCGGCTCTTTGCCTGGTGTCTTGCGGCTCTTGCGTTCACGTCCAAGTTTGTGTTTATTTCCCCCATAGGCAATATGCATTAGAATTGCGCACACAAAGTTGATTAGAACTATGGCAAATAAGTGCCCTGTGGTCTTGGTACTGTAGTAGGCCTTGCCTAAATGTGTCCTGAATGATCACGTTGATGTGTGACATTTGTTACTGCAAATAGCCTACAAGACGCGATTTAAGCCTATGTTCTAAAAATAGCGCTTTCAAAAAGTGACCGCGTCTTTCGCTGACTAAACAAAATATCGGCAAAAAATGTTTTAACCTGAAATTTTGCCATCACTCCTCAATAAGGTCAAGAAAATGTGCTGTCCATATTAGATTCTATCGCTCGGGATATGGCGGTTATAAAATGTGCAAATGATATGAAGAGAAAGGTGTCTGGAGCAGAGATGCGCTGAGAATCTCTGTCCTGCGTAGCCATCTCTGCGCTCTGTTAGGAGGAGTGTTTCATCATGCTATTGACCCGAATGTGAAATTATGTTTTTTGGTTTAAAATCGTGTTATTTTCGCGGGCTATAGACAAAATAGCGCCAAAAATAATGTTCCACCCTGGTTTATCAGCCATTGTCCAAAGCGGCGCTGGCAGACAGCGTGCAGGTGGGAAACAATTTCAGTTTAGTCTCAAAAAGAAAACTTGGTCTTTTCCCCTGGCCCCCTGTCAGCACCCGCTGAAACATTAATGTGGAAAATGAACGGCGATTTGACGAACCACCTTGTTAATTTCGGATGGTGTTGTCGTCAGGCATTCAATGATCATCTCATCTGTGCGCAAGAAAGCGGTGCCTGTGCGCCTAACCCCCGAATGAGCTAAAAGAGGCGGAGAATCTTTAGGCCGCGTTACTTCGTGTTCTGTTATAAAGAGTGCTCATGGAAATTATGATGTGAAACGTGTTTTATTAAAATATGAAAGAATGTATTAAATAATTTTGACCTGTGTACCTTGTCTTCTTATGTAAAACAACATTTTTATCTTGAAAAAACATTTTTCCCACAAAAAATTGAAGCAGTAAAAAAAAAAAGTGTGGGGGGGGGGTCATCTATTATTCAGGATTGTCTTGTAGTCCAGGCCATTAAAGTTGAAGTGTAACATCAATCTGACACTTTGTGTGTGTGTGTGTGTGTGTGTGTGTGTGTGTGTGTGTGTGTGTGTGTGTGTGTGTGTGTGTGTGTGTGTGTGGTGTGTGTGTGTGTGTGTGTGTGTGTGTGTCTGTGTGTGAAAGGAAGAGATGGTTGATGTTCATACCCATGTGTTGTTGTGTATGCTGGTCTGTGGTGCGAGAAGGATGGGTGATGCCCATGTTGGTGGGTGTGCGCATGTTTATATGCCCGCGTGATGTTTGTGTGCCGATGTGGCTCTTTGCTGTGACACATTACAAAATTTGGCTCTTGGTCTCCGACTGGTTGGCCACCCCTGCAGTAGACTCTCCTTCTTGTATCTGATCCATGTTGTAATGTTTCTACTATTTTAACCTTGAGTGCCTCAGACTTCCTCTGTGTGTGTGTGTGTGTGTGTGTGTGTGTGTGTGTGTGTGTGTGTGTGTGTGTGTGTGTGTGTGTGTGTGTGTGTGTGTGTGTGTGTGTGTGTGTGTGTGTGTGTGTGTGTGTGTGTGTGTGTGTGTGTGTGTGTGTGTGTGTGTGTTCTCACTTGTGCAGTGATTTATTTGAGCTAACGTGTAGACTAATAAACCTATTTATGATAGTCTAAGATTGTATGTGATGTTTTAATGAAAAAAATGATCAGTAATCAGGCGACCCCATTAGAATTCCCGGCGACCTCACGTGGGGTCCCGACCCCAAGGTTGAAACCACTGGCCTAGTGTGTATATGTAGCATATGTGAGGCTAGTGTGTTGTATGTGTGTAGAGTACTGTATGTGAGAGGCTAGTGTGTTGTATGTGTGTAGAGTACTGTATGTGAGAGGCTAGTGTGTTGTATGTGTGTAGACCCTAGAGTATTGTATGCGAGAGGCTAGTTAGGTGTGTAGCATGTGTGTACACTATTGTAAGTGTGAGGCTATTGTGTAGCATGTGTGTAGAGCAGTGATTCTCAAAGTGTGGTCCAGGGACCACTGGTGGTCCACGACAGAGCTCAGGTGGTCCGCAAGGGGATTTCTACTTTTCCAAGATGAGCTAGCAGTAGGCTATATTAGTAACATAATTACAAAGCTAAATATAGCTGAAGTCTTATTTTCACCACAATAAGACAGACTTGAAATGTGCATTAAAAAGTGAGTGATCGGCATCAAAATTAGCAGTGTCAAATTAGCACCCCTCAACTGTTAATTCATTTGACAGGTGGTCCCTGAAAATTGTTTAGGGGGAGAAAGTGCTCCTCGGTCTGAAAAAGTTTGAGAAACACTGGCGTGGAATATTGTATTGTGTGAGGCTCCTCTGAATGTGCTGGGAGTGGATAGGTATGGTGGCCAGCTGAGTGCTCTTACCTTGGAGGGGATCCGTGCTGTTAGGATGTAGACCCGGTGAGAAGCCAGAGCCTGTGGACGAGAGAGGGGACAGGTCAGACGCTAGTAATACAGGGTGTTGACAAGATACAGCATTCATTCATCACAATACAGCCTTATCCAAATGTTAGAGAGCCTACGATATCGGGGGTTCTGAGGAAATGTAAAAAAATCTTAAAATGCAATATGGGCTTCAGGGGCCCCCCTGGCTCGTGAGCCCCTGGGTCTGGGCCCGGTAGGCCAGTGCAGTTATCCATCCTTTGCTGTCATCATCATGTGATTATATTGCAATACCATGCACATTCTGATACATTTGCAATATTACACATATTTGACAGGAAATCTAAAAATTGAGCAGTTTTAACTAATGTATTCAGTTTGGGTAATGACTTTGCTATTGCAAATATAATACTGTAATCAGAAATGAATAACTTACACAGTTTGATTTAATTGCAAAAATGTCACAATACTGCATGTTACAGTTGCTGCACCACTACTTGTACAGAACATGACAAAAGGATGAGGCATGGTTAAATGTGTTTGATTATGCTGTCAGGGTATTATTTAGTGTGTGTATGAGAGAGAGAGAGAGAGAGAGAGAGAGAGAGAGAGAGAGAGAGAGAGAGAGAGAGAGAGAGAGAGACAGACAGACAGACAGACAGACAGACAGACAGACAGACAGACAGACAGACTGAAAGACAGAAAGACAGACAGAGAAACAGACAGACAGACAGACAGACAGACAGACAGACAGACAGACAGACAGACAGACAGACAGACAGACAGACAGACAGACAGACAGACAGAGCATGTTTATCCTGAGCTTATGTTGGTGTGAGCATTTCGACTCCGTCCTCTTCACTGGATATGAAACCCTTTAGGATCACCTGAACTGTTTGACATTGATCCATGATGTCATGGCTCACCACCCAGTACACATCACTCACTGGCTCACAGTTGCTGTACACGCACGCACACACACACGCACGCACGCACACACACACGCACGCACGCACGCACACACCCACTCACCCACGCACACACCCACTCAAACATGCACGCAAACACACACGCACACACACACACAGACACCTTTAAATGAAAGGTCAGACATGGCAGCCGTTTACAAGAAAAAAAAAACTTTTCTTGTAAACTGTTCTTGTAAACTTCAACAGCTTTAATAACATCCTCCTGTCCTAAAGAGCTTTTGTACAACTATTTCTATTTCAGAATGTGAGCCCTTTCCGTGTTCTTTGAATTTACTGGCCATTTCTCACCCAGACTATATATCTCAATATCTGAAATCACTTCGGATGGAACATCTTGCCATCTTCAGCGGAACACCTGACATCCTCTTTAAACATCTGATCTAAAGCACTAAATAAAACGCAGTCATGTTACATCTGGCACTCATTTACAACCAAAAATAGATCAGCAATTTTCCTCATCGTCCCCATTGCCTACTGTTCCTTAAATCCCTTTCCACAAGGACCCTGTGAATCACAGACGCTCAGAATTAGCTTTAGCAATGTTCGCTTCGGCATAAATTAGGTCATTCATACAGTATAAATGGGAACCTTCCAAATTTAGCCTCTGTACCACGGAGCGGAGCTCCATCACTGGGACCCAGAAATAGACTAGAAACCGCCACGAAACGAAATGGACTCCAGAACAAGGCCAGCCTTGAGGAGTTTTGCACATTTAGATGACTGTAGAGATACCCACGAACATCCCTGTTCCAGACTAAACCACACTATGAGGGGGTGGTGGAAGAGAAATATTTATATTTGCAAGTGGAAATTTTATCTGATGAAGACCAAAATGTATTTTCAGCATGGAAAAAGGGTCAATGTGTGCCGGATACTGCCCAATAATGTCAGATCAGAATGTAGCCTGTCCATTCCACAAGCAATAATTGTGTTTTGGTCTCAGCTTCATTCACAGTACACATTTCATCTCCAAAAGCACTTCATGTCGTGTCTAGGGATGCAAATTATCGATTAATTCATTAATCATTAGTTGATAGCCTTATCGATCGACTTACGATTAATTGATAAGCAGCGTTTTCCCCCCCGAAATCTCAATGTTTGTAAAAAAAAACCTACTAAATCTAAAAACTTTAATTAAAATTTTGATAAAATACCACATTTAAATGAATTCTATTTCAATTCTTTAATCCAAAGGTGATTTAAATATTTCCACTATTCACACCCCTTTTCACACACACTCTTCACATGCCCATTTCACCTGGGTCTCTTGTCAGTTGAATTGTCGATTAATTGCGATTAATGTTTTTTAATTGATCAATGCATTGATCGATTAAAGTCGATTAATCGATTAATCGTTTTCATCCCTAGTCGTGTCAGCCATCCCTGTTCCAGACTCAAAGGCTAAGATCCATCTCCCCTGCGAGACAGCACAAAACACACACACGAGTCTACACAAGAGCTTTCAGAAAAACCACTTGATGACAACTCCTGAAGTTCACTTCCTGTAGAAGGTCAAGCCAAGTGCTGTATACGGGTATATTGTTGCGGCAAAACGGGTGGAAAATAGTCTTTAAATATCCAGCCTGAGGCCTGCAGTAATTAAATGCCCGAGGATAATGACTGGTCTTTGGGGCCAACCTACTGAATGTGCATCCCGAGAGGACTTGTTATATGTTGGAGCTCACAAAAAAGAGCTGTTGTGGTTTCTCTGCATATAACAAAAAAAGAGAGAGGTCCTCTTGAATTTAGTCAAGATAATAACTAACTACGGTATAGCCTGTTGAAGTGTGTGTGAGTGTGAGTGTGAGTGTGAGTGTGTGTGTGTGTGTGTGTGTGTGTGTGTGTGTAATGTACATGTATCTTCAAGACACTCAGTGAGCAGTTTCTTTTAGTTTTGAGTAAACCATGAAATTTGGATGGTGCTATGATAAACATCTATCTGTCAATCCAGAAACTTCCAAAAGAAGTAAACTGTGTGTGTGTGCGTGTGCGCGCGTGCGTGTGCCTGTGTGTGCGTGTGCAGATGTAACCCATTTTGCATTGCATAGGTAACCTATTCTGCCTGATCAGCTTAAAGAAACATTAGTCATTTGGTTTTTCTTGCCAAGATTATTACACATTTACACAAGACAAAGCACACAGAGACAACCGCCCCAACAGCAAATTGTTACAAAACGTTCCTATTCAGTAGACAATGTGCCGGCATGGGCCGTGTATACATTAACTGGAGCACACGCTGACTACGACGGTCTATATTTAACCGGAATAGGCAGCGGCAGGCCAGAGTGGGAGGGGGAGAAGGAAATATGCAGAGGGAGAAGAAGAAAGAGAACAAGAAAAAGAATAAGGCCACTGTGGAAAGGCTCAGGCAGTGCAGAGACTAATGTCTGTCTGTCTGTCTGTCTGTCTGTCTGTCTGTCTGTCTGTCTGTCTGTCTGTCTGTCTGTCTGTCTGTCTGTCTGTCTGTCTGTCTGTCTGTCTGTCTGTCTGTCTGTCTGTCTGTCTGTCTGTCTGTCTGTCTGTCTGTCTCCATAACAGAAGACTGTGAGTTATGTGTTGTACAGTAGTACTGAATGTTGTTCAGGAGTATTGTACAATTCTGACAATTAAACAGGATAATGCAAGAATAACAAAAAGGTTGTCTGTGTGTGTGTGTGTGTGTGTGTGTGTGTGTGTGTGTGTGTGTGTGTGTGTGTGTGTGTGTGTGTGTGTGTGTGTGTGTGTGTGTGCGTGTGTGTGTGTGCGTGCGTGCGTGCGCGTGCGTGTTCATGTGTGTGCATGTTTTTGCCCAAATATTTCACCTGACTTGGTTGGCTGGTTGGCAGTAGGGTCATTTCACGTGAAATCAGACACTTTGGGACCCGACCGACCCGGATTTCAATCATACTTGGTGTGCCTTTTCAGTAGCAAGGTAGCACCCCAGAACTGCATTGGTTTGAATCTGACACTAATATTAAGGGAGAAACAGACTAGGAAAGGTTCACATGTGAGGGTAGGACACTATACATTCAGCCTTGAATATATCAGTCAGTGTTAGTCACAAAAAGATGCCTGTGGTGTTGTTTGAAAGCTCTTTTCTGGCTCTACATATTACACAATCACCTTGGAATACAACTACTCTCAGAATATGAATTATGATAAATTGAAAAATTAAAAATTGAATATCTAAAAAACTCATATTTTAAAATGGCCAGTTCCTTGTCCAAACGTAGCCGGCAATGTCATGAGCAGCACCTAAAATGCTGGTGTTCGGTTTGTTATTCATTTCAGAGAGAAGTTGACTCACAAATATGGCATCATACAGACCACTTACTAATAATATGGTAATACCATAGTAGCATCACATGACAAAAACAAAAACAAAACAAAAATGGTCAGTGTCCATGGTCCCAGGTTTCAGAAACTAAGGCAGATGTCCATTTATACACACCAAATGATGATATGTGAATGTTTGAACATTCCTTCTCTGTGTACCTGTGCCATCTTCCCTTTACCGTACTTTAAAGAGATAATCAATGGCTACACTCTCATTTTGTACTCTACCAGTGCATTTGAAGCAGCAGCTGTGTCTTTTGTAGATAATGTATAAGTACCTCCCGTCGCAGTTACAGGTTCCACTACCTAGCACATAGTAGCACATCCTGATGATCCATGACAAGTCTATCTGGTCTGAAGGGAAAAGTGAAGGATGGAGATGGCCCATGAGGATGCAGGAAGTTCAGTTTCACCTCTCCAGTGCTCGGCATACATTCCTCAGCACATGCTAGCCACCAGTTGCCATCATATACAGCTACAACATACCCTTTGATGCTTGAAAATGTAACACATTCCTTTACTGAGCTCACTCTTTCAACTCTGCCTTCTCTAAATGCTGAAAATGGCCTAACTTCCACTGTGTCCATTGACAATGGGCAGAAGCGGTGTAGTTTTTGAGTACCTGGAATAGTTCTTGCAGATTCAAACCTTTTCAACAGGTTCTCAGCTTCATGATGGTACATCTCTGTTGTGTCAAACTGGCAATGGATGTTCTTGACATTATCCTTCACAAATTCAAACAGTTGGTATGGCGTTACAATTTAATTGTCAATAGGACGTTGCAGACTTGCTCGTGCAGCAAGCCATTTAACTGTCCCTCCAACGCCATCACATGGACCTTTGCCATGTGATGTGGCAAAAAAGTGCCACTCTGCAGGTATGTGAAAATCTGCCTCGTGGTGCACAAATTTGTTTGTGTTTTTAAGGTTCTTATATTGTGCAGCACAGCCATCAGAAAAAATATAGGATCTTCTTTGGACGTTCTGTCATTGATGAAGTGTCACTGAGGAACTGAATTAGGAGCTTCTGAAACAGATGTACAGCAATTGTATCATGAATGTTGCAGTCTGAAATAACAACAAAACAGATTTTTTTCCCAGTTTCAACTGATCTTGGTAGTAGCATACAAATGGATGGATTGTGGCCTGCACTGGTTGTTCCAGTGAAATGATTGAATAGCATCTTGAATTACAAAACTATAGTTTTAAAAACGTTCCTGGTTCAAGGGAGTCAGTCAAGGATAATGTCAAGAACATCCATTGCCAGTTTGCCACAACAGAGATACCATCATGAAGCTGAGAACCTGTTGAAAAGGTTTGAATCTGCAAGAACTATTCCAGGTACTCAAAAACTACACAGCTTCTGCCCATTGTCAATGGACACAGTGGAAGTTAGGCCATTTTCAGCATTCAGAGAAGGCAGAGTTGAAAGAGTGAGCTCAGTAAAGGAATGTGTTACATTTCAAGCATCAAAGGGTATGTTGTAGCTGAATATGATGGCAACTTGTGGCTAGCATGTGTTGAGGAATGTATGTCGAGCACTGGAGAGGTGAAACTGAACTTCCTGCATCCTCATGGGCCATCTCCATCCTTCACTTTTCCCTTCAGACCAGATAGACTTGTCATGGATCATCAGGATGTGCTTCTGGTAGTGGAACCTGTAACTGCAACGGGACGTACTTATACATTATCTACAAAAGACACAGCTGTTGCTTCAAATGCACTGGTAGAGTACAAAATGAGAGTGTAGCCATTGATTATCTCTTTAAAGTACGGTAAAGGGAAGATGGCACAGGTACACAGAGAAGGAATGTTCAAACATTCACATATCATCATTTGGTATGTATATATGGACATCTGCCTTAGTTTCTGAAACCTGGGACCATGGAAACTGACCATTTTTGTTTTGTTTTTTTGTTTTGTCATGTGATGCTACTATGGTATTACCATATTATTAGTAAGTGGTCTGTATGATGCCATATTTGTGAGTCAAATTCTCTCTGAAATGAATAACAAACCGAACACCAGCATTTTAGGTGCTGCTCATGACATTGCCGGCTACGTTTGGACAAGGAACTGGCCATTTTAAAATATGAGTTTTTTAGATATTCAATTTTTAATTTTTCAATTTATCATAATTCATATTCTGACAGTAGTTGTATTCCAAGGTGCTTATGTAATATGTAGAGCCAGAAAAGAGCTTTCAAACAACACCACAGGCATTTTTTTGTGACTAACACTGACTGATATATTCAAGGCTGAATGTATAGTGTCCTACCCTCACATGTGAACCTTTCCTAGTCTGTTTCTCCCTTAATATTAGTGTCAGATTCAAACCAATGCAGTTCTGGGGTGCTACCTTGCTACTGAAAAGGCACACCAAGTATGATCGAAATCCGGGTCGGTCGGGTCCCAAAGTGTCTGATTTCACGTGAAATGACCCAGTACCAAAAGTCCATCTGTCTATCTGTCTGTTTGTCCATACGCCACCCTGTGCAGCTCGCTACCCTGAGCATGTTGCTGCTTCCCATTTCTCAGTCAGGCCTATGGGATTATCCACAATGTTGGAGAGGTCTCATTTGGCTCATAGTGTGCCATCATGTCAGTGTGTCATATTGGCAATAGCATGGTCCAGCATTGGGGAAAAGAAATATACAACGATCAAAACCTAGATAGCTTATATTACATTATATTAAACCTAAAACCCCAAGCAAAAGGCAATTTTCTGCTTTCCTGAGCCGAAATGTGAAATCAATAAATAAACAGACTTGATCTGATTGATCTGTCACATTGCATACCAATCACATATGCGATGAACGACGTACAGTAACGCGTGTGGATGAAAAATGGGGTGGATTTAATGAATGTGGAATGGGTTTTTTTGGTGTTTGTATTTTATTATTTCGCCTTCATCTCCCCTCTGGCTGCCATATTAATGGAGCTTGTGCCTCTGTGGTGCTACTGAGGCTTGTCAAATAGAGACTCCAGATTTCCCCAACAGCTTGTAGAGCTGGGAGGAAGCAGAGTCCCACTGCCATATACTGGGCTTGTACTCGCCGCTACTCTTGCCAAGCCACTGACCTGGAACAAAGGCCTCAAGCGACCACTACCGCTGTTTTTGATGTACAATCTTCACTTCACTCACTTTCAGCTAGCAGCGACGCGGATTTGTCTCACTTTGGGGTCTATCTGTCAACACCGTCCACACACAATACACATGTATCCATCCACTCACGCTCTGGGTGGCAAGGTCTGCTGAA
The DNA here is from genome assembly GCF_034702125.1 of Engraulis encrasicolus. Taxonomy (NCBI): domain Eukaryota; kingdom Metazoa; phylum Chordata; class Actinopteri; order Clupeiformes; family Engraulidae; genus Engraulis; species Engraulis encrasicolus. The sequence goes on along the minus strand of NC_085858.1, from coordinate 30,342,783 downwards.
ACGGAACACTGCACATGGCCATTGCCTTACACGCTCAACTGGAGTTATTAATACGGAAGGAAAAGAAAATTGACTAGAGACACAAAAAAAAAATCAATGCAATGCTATGAGAATCGATATGGTGAAAACGGAAAAACATTGTTGGGGAAACGTTCCCATGTGTATCACAAGATACAAGATTGGCTTCATCAAATGCTGAGCCTGCGAGAGCAGCCGTGAGGTTATTAATATCATTTAATTGCTGCGTCACTTAAACTACATTGTCTCTAGTAAAGCGGATTCTTCATGAAGGAAATATAACAGAGGACAGGAAAGAGACTAATTTGGCCACTCCACCTCTCAGTGTTCATCGGTACGGCTGTCGTCTTTTACCAACTGCTCCATTTATAACTCACAGATCAATAGCTTTGCACAGGCGGCGGCCAGCACTGTTCAATTACGTACTATTCATGACTCAGAAATAAAAAGTAGTTGACCGGTGCCTGATGTTATAAGGCAGTAGAGATGACCACAAACACTAATGACAGGCTGGCTACAGGCATGAAGCCTTTGTTGTGTTGCAGTGCTGCTCTGTAAACGACGGAGGAATGACGAGGCTCGTCTTGGGGTTGTGTTCCTACTCACCCCACCCTTGTCCAACCCCTCCCCCAAACGCCAGCTGCCCCCAGGGCTGTGAGGAGAGGAGAGGAGAGGAGAGGAGAGGAGAGGAGAGGAGAGGAGAGGAGAGGAGAGGAGAGGAGAGGAGAGGAGGGGAGGGGAGAGGAGAGGAGAGGAGAGGGCGACAGGAGACGAGAGGAGACGACATGAGAAGAGGGGAGAGGAGAGGAGAGGACATGAGAAGAGGGGAGAGGAGAGGAGAGGAGAGGAGAGGAGAGGAGAGGAGAGGAGAGGAGAGGAGAGGACGACAGGAGACGACAGCAGACGAGATGAAGGGGAGAGGAGAGGAGAGGAGAGGAGGCAATGGGAGACGAGACCAGATGAGGGGAGGGGAGGGGAGAAGAGAGGAGAGGCGATGACAGGAAGAGGTTGTGACCTGCTGCCTTGACATTAGCCTCTCAGCACTGCAACACAATCATCAATTAGGCTGGCGGGATGGTGTGTGTGCGTGTGCGTGTGCGTGTGCGTGTGCGTGTGCGTGTGCGGGTGCGGGTGCGGGTGCGATTGTGCGTGTGCATGTGTGGGTGGCGGTCTGCAGGCTGAAGGCTGAAGGCTGGAGTGTGCGTGTGACAGGGCTAGAGGCTGAAGGCTAGAGACTGAGCAAGACAGGCAAGGCAGTCTCGTACATGTACACACAGCCTCACATGTACTACACCCACATGGCCTCCATACACAGTGGCTACGGATTCAAAACACTCGTTCCACTCGCACAAGCCGTAGATGACAGATTGCGACGCTGTAGGTTTGCGTGACATCACACTCATCAATCAGACAGGGAAGCGAATGGGGAGGGACTGGAGGATGAAGGCAGCTGCCTGAGTGAGAGGCACACACGACCTCACATGCCGGCCCACATGATATGACCTCCTCATTAGGGATGCAAACGATTAATCGATTAATCGACTTTAATCGATCAATGCGTCAATCGATTAAAAAACATGAATCGCAATTAATCGACAATTCAACTGACAAGAGACCCAGAGTGTGTGTGAAGAGGGGTGTGAATAGTGGGAATATTTAAATCATCTTGGGATGAAAGAATTGAAATAGAATTAATTTAAATGTGGTATTTTATCTCAATTTTTAATTCAAATGTTTAGATTTTTCGAGAAACATTGAGATTTCAGGGGGGGGGCGGAAACGCCGCTTATCAATTAATCGTAAGTCGATCGATAAGGCTATCAACTAATGATTAATGAATTAATCGATAATTTGCATCCCTACTCCTCATACATAGAGAGAGTAGAGAGTACTGTCGGGTGGAAGACAAATACTGTATGTTACATCTGACATACAAAGAGCAGGTGTCCACAAGGGAACATCATACATTTACACACACTGCACACATGGGCACAGAGACATATGACATATGCAGACACATAAGACAGAAGTGGAAAGGAAGACATCAATTGCAAGACATCATGACAACTAGGGGTGTGAAAAAAATGGTCATGACAATGCATCCCGATAATTGTTTTCACAATATACCTCATCGATTTTAAAATGACAATCGATTATTTCCTCTGCCAAGGAGGTTATGTTTACGGTCGCCTTGGTTTGTCTGTTTGTTTGTTTGTTTGTCTGTCAGCTCCTCGGATTGCTCCTCGGATTTGGATGAAACTTTGTGGAGTTGTTGGAAATGAAAAAAGGAACAAGTGATTCAATTTTGATGGTGATCTGGATCACGCTCCGGAACCAGGAATCTTTTTTTAGAGATTCTTCACCATTGTGGCAGAAAATAGGGTGTAACATAGTCAAATGCTCCATCAAACAGCTTCCATGGCGGAGGTCTGCACTCTCTGAGTGCAATTCTAGCTTAATAATAATACAATTGAAGAGCTCTTTTCCAAAATGAGATATATCCATTTTATAGAATGTTGGGAAATTGACATTTTTGTATTGGGCATTCCATTGAAATGCATTGCAAAAGGCATTTTATAGAGGTTTTAAAGTATGTTCTCAAAATATTTAAATGGGAAGAATTCTCACATAGATGATAGGACATCTTAACTGTCAATTCCAATATTAAAATGCAAAAAGTCAAAAATGGTGGATATAGCGTTTTGGAAAAGAGCTCTTCAATTATTAGATGGTCACTTGGTGGCATCATGTGCATCAAGATGCACATTGAATCGTGAACCCTTTGCAAATATCCACCCCTAATGACAACAACATTGGTTAATGCGTACTCCTGATGAGCCTTGAGCACAGCGCTCTGCTAGCCTACTGCTGAACTTTGGGCCGTGACTCAAGAGTTGACCAGGACAGAGCATGACTCACTTTGGCTACTGCACCCATGATTAAAAATGAGCTAAATAAACAGGAACTAAAACTAAAAACTAAAACTAAAAAAGGAGTAATTCCAATTCCTTGGTTCCACATTAGAAGACACACCCTATGGCTAGTCACTGCTTGGCCCAGATGAGGGGGATGGGGATATTGGGCATAGCATGTTTGGAGCCAGTTACTTTTGAGGGCATGGAGAGCATGGAGAGGTACTATGTTTTCCACAAGGTCATTTATGACCACCCACACGCCACACCCTAGTGCCTGCAACATGTCATTACTTCATTTAAAATCAGCATTTGTCCTGCTGTTGCCTCGGAAATCTGGGGCCTGGTGCTCACATAGACCCAAGTCTGACTGCTCCTGTGTCGTCTGTCTTGGTGGCAGTGCTGCATGTTACTGCTTCTGCTCTCTCTGTCTCTCTCTGTGTCTCTCTCTCTGTGTCTCTCTCTCTCTCTCTCTCTCTCTCTCTCTCTCTCTCTCTCTCTCTCTCTCTCTCTCTCTCTCTCTCTCTCTCTCTCTCTCTCTCTCTCTCTCTCTCTCTCTCTCTCTCTCTCTCTCTCTCTCTCTCTCTCTCTCCTTCCCTCTCCATCCTTCCCTCTCCCCTTCCCTCTCCCCTTCCCTCTCCCCTTCCCCTCCTCCTCCTCCTCCTCCTCTGGCTCTCTACATTAACCTACTTTAGCAGGGGGCTGCCAGCACAGACTGCTGTGACTAATGTCACTCTCGCTGCATTCAGCCACGTGTGCATGCCCCTCAGAGGGAGTGGAGTACACACACATAGGCCTGCACAGGGACCTTTGTTTGGGAGCAAGACGGTGGCAACTGAGGACAACTGCCACAGCACTGCTCTCTACCAGACACTACATTCAATAGTACCATTAAAACATGATGATGGTAGATGCTAATCTGTCAGGGCCTCTGATTTGGAAGGGAGATCATTTGAACTAGGCCTTCTTCTTTAAAGCTGTGTGGTTGGTTATGAACATTCCATAATAGCAACACATTCTACAGTAAAGGGAGATTCTGAAATTCACCACATTTCCTATGAATGTCAACATATTTCAGAATTCCTTCCTCAATATGCCAATTGCTACTACGGTAGCTAAGACGGTAGCATACACCTTAAAAGATAATCCATAACTTTACCAGGTGGCAATTTGCACAGTCACAGCTTCTGTTGCCATGACACAGTAATAATGTAATAATAGTAGGCCTATTAGTGTTAATGGTGTATGGCTGAACCGGCAAGAGACTCATGGGACCGCTTTTACATGTGCAATCGCGGCAGCAGCAGCAGCAGCATCTGAGAAAACCGGTCACGCTTTCCTTGGAAGAGCATCCATCCACAGTCACACAATACATGCATAATTCCCAGTCATCTCTGTAAGTAGGCTAGACACCAACGCGGCAACGTGGCTTTCATGTGCCTCAAAGAAAGCATCTCATTTCCTCCTCTCTTATCGCTACATAAAAACACATGCGACTGCAAAATTACAGCTCGGGAGCAGGGTGCGGATTATGACTCCAAGGGCCCCTCGGCCAGACAACAAGAAAGGCCCCCGACTCCCGTCCATGGGTGTTGCTTGTTAACAAAAAATAATTGGGGTTTTAAACGAGGGACTTAAAACCTTATGTTGTTGGGATTTCGAGGGTTTGTCCACTTAGAAAGTGTGAAAATACAGTTGTTAAAAGTGCGATTTTTGCGCAACATGAGAATGGAAACATAGAGGTTTGGGCTTCAGGGCCCCCTTCGATTCTTGGGCCCCTGGGCCTTGGCCCGGTAGGTCCGTGAAGTAATCTGTCCTTGCCCAGGAGGCTGGCAACCAGGTAATATGATAGCAATATACTCCCTGCAGCAGCGAAAAATAAGAGCAAACCGCTGGAGGGAAACAAATGATTTGAGTTATGCTACCTCCTGTTGTCTTACACTACATGTAGCTGACGATAAGACAATTGTAATATGATATTGCAGCGCAATCAAAATACAAAGAAACCAGAGCTGGGAACTGCAACCTGCAGTAACAGCAGCCTGTAGTAATTGCACTCAACAAACAAACAAAAAATCTGTACATGCAGTAATAAAACCTTTACATACTGTACAGATCATTACAGGCTGACTGGGTGCCTCTTAAAGAAATACAAAACACAAGGTTCATCTGAAATGGAAAGGAATGGAATGGAATGGAAGTGTATGGAGCACAGTTTCAATGGAGCCACACAGCTCAAGCCCAGTCTGACTGCATGATGAGGTGTTGGCTTTTGGGCAGGCAGGCAGGCAGACAGGACAAAGCCGTTTCCCCATCCATGGTGACAGTGCTCCTCCTCCCTCAAGGCTCTGCAATGGGAAGGGGCGATACAGCACTACCCCCCACACACAGCAACGCCCACTGTCACCGCCCACCCACCTCCTCCACCACCACCTCTCCAGCGGCGTACGTCCTGCTGACACGGCACCTTTCCCCCACAGCAATGTCCACACCACACCACAGCATTCCTCCTCTACTGGCCCTTCCACTGCAAAACCTCCGGTGTCTACAGTGCACAGCAAATACTACCAGAAAGAATACGGGAATGTAAAATATCTTTGACACTACTGTGTCCACACAGCCACATCCACTTTAAGCAGGGCTCAATATAAATGCTGCTGTTGTGATGTCCTGAGTGGAACAGAGTGAGAATAATAACTGAGGAACAAACATATTTTGCCTGGAAATGACACAGAGAATGTAATGCAAGATTTCCCAAATCTATTCTCTTAAAACAATGCCAGACTACCATTATTTCATACCGTAAGTCATTTGGGTACACACACATCATTAATTTGTCATTTGGAATGATCCCCCATTGCACACTCACATTAGTTCCACACACTGCAGCTTTCAGAGTCGTATTCTCCATTCAAAAACACAGAATAGTAGAACTACTAGACTGTTGGTTTCAAATAGGGATATCAACAATTAATCGACTAATCAACTTAAGTCCTGAGAGACCCAGGTGAAATGGGCATGACGAAGTGTATGTGTGAAGAGGCCAGGGTGTAAAGAGTGGGAATATTTCAACCGCCTTTGGATTAAATACTTTAATTAGAAGTAATTTAAATTGAGCATTTTATCTCATTTTGATTAAAATGTTTAGATTTAATCACTTTTTTTGGGAAACTCTAAGATTTGAGAGTGAAAACGCAGATTATCAACTACTATAAGTCGATCAATAAGGTCAATCAACAAACAATTACTGAATTAATCAATAATTTGCATCCCTAGTTGCAAATAATGGAATGAAACAATAGGAGCATGGATGGAAGTTTATTAAATGGGAAGCAAGCGCTGGACTAAATTATTTCAAATCATTTTGGAGCGATCTTTTCATGCATCGACAATACCTCCACAGCTCCCCAGAAAACCTACACATTCCCTGGGGGGAAACGCTGTAATACCGCCTCCATTGATTGCAATTCCACCAATGGTTCATCGCCGGAGCCTCTTTCCATTGTCTCCTCTGGCATTGCAGAAATGCTTTGTTTCCCTTGCATGTCAGTTTTAGTACATTTTAATTAAGTGCTCATGGATATAAATCAGGCATTTCCATAGCGTTTAGCCTCCCACTCCCTTTACAAAGCATCCTGCACTATCGACAGCCAAGTATGCCAGTCTAACCAGCAACCCAGACAAAGAAGCCAGCCTCCCCACACACTAACACACACTAACAAACACTAACACACACACACTAACACACACACACACACACACACTAACATACACGCACAGAGGGTGAGGGGGCAAAGTGGGGATTTCGCGATGGATTTTCCCATTGCCTGATGCTTCCATCCATAACACCCCCCTTTCAGCTAGTGCTGCTTCCACTCATATACGCACACATACACGTGCACACACACACACACACACGTACACACACACACACACACGTACACACACACACACACACACACACACACACACACAGACACACAGACACACAGACACACACAGACACACACACACACACACACACACACACACCACACACACACACACCACACACACACACACACACACACACACACACACACACACACACACACACACACACACACACACACACACACACACACACACACACACACACACGGCTGGCAGGATCTGGCCAGCTGCCAAAACTCACAGCCTCGTCGCCCACTCCTCTGTCCTCACAGAGCTGGATGAGAGGCACACTAATGGGAGCAGCACAGCTGAATCTGCACGCACACACACATCACATATGGCTGTCAAATAACAAAATCAGTCTGACTGAGGCCACTGTTTCCCTAAAGAACTCACTCTAGGGCAGATCACATGACTAGAGTTTTTGGTAGCCCTCGGAAAAACAGTGGTTGACGACAAGGAACGAAATATATCATTTTGACAAGCAGTGAAAAAAACTGCTCAATTACTGCTCCCTCCCTTTTAGTTTTTTAAAATGTCTGTTCGTCCTGTTTGCAGGCCAAGACGGAGATTTATTTATGAGATTAATTTAAGGGATTACATAGGGTGGCATATGCCACACAAATCTGGACTGGTCACATAGGCCCAATATGCCTTCTGTTAATAACCATGTTCCACAAATACCTCACATTACCACTCTGGTTTAATAATGAAACACAGCACTTAAAAATTACCAAACAATTACAAAAGCAACCTCAATACTTAATTTTTCGCCAATACTTTCGACAAATATTGAATATGACATTTTAAAAAATAAACACTATAACCATATCCGTTGACAATTTAATAAACACACTGACACTTTCCTACTAGCTTTCTTATTCAATACATATCTCCATAAGGGATTCTTTGACATCGGGGATGATGCAAATGATTAGTACCTGGGCCTGAATGCCCTCAGAAGCTTATGTACCGTACATGCCAGATTAAGATGACTAACAGTGCAGTACAGGGCAGGGCAGGGCAGGGCAGGGCAGGGCAGGGCAGGGCAGGGCAGGGCAGGGCAGGGCAGGGCAGGGCAGGGCAGGGCAGCACGCATGACTGGAAGATGAGGTTTGGGGGAAAGGCAGCTGGATGTGATTGTGGAAAGGCAGTTGAAGGAGAGAGTGAGTGGGGCAGGGGTGGACTGGTCACCTGGCATACAGGGCATTTTCCCAGTGGGACAACAGTCCGTTGCAGATGCTGTTAGTTAGTTAGTTCGTTCGTTTGCTTGTTTCCCTTAGATACTGGCACACAATTTAAATGGGATGGCCCACTCTGGCCTATCTTTACAGTAACATAGACAATGGACTGAGGACTGAGCTGATCATAATATCCTAGAATACAATTTCAAATCAAATCAGAAAAGCAGGGGGCTGTGTGATGAGCTGGTCTGTGCCAAAAGTGCCCGGGGGCTGTTTTTCAATTCCAGTCCAGCCCTGGAGTGAGGAAAAGGCATCTGGAGGTGAGTGGCTGGGCAAAGGCAGCTGGAGACTGGCGATAAACATCAGCCTCAGCCACAGGACAACACTCACTTGCAACTCAGTCAGCCTGGCACGCACGGCAGCAGCCCCTTCAAACGCCCCAGCAATCACCCACCACTTCAGAGAGCACCCAGCGCTCACACACTCTTTCATCTGTGGAGGAGTGCGCATACACGCAGGCACCCACGCACGCACGCACACATACAGTTGAGGACGATATTATTAGCCCCCCCTCCTGAAATTAGACATTTCTCTTGATTTCTCAGTAAGAATGACCATTATTATTGTTTCTGTTATTCTGGAAACAAATACACTGATGGAGATAATGTTCAATGAGTTGAATTTGGATTTTTCTATTGTTACGATGAGTTTAAACAAAAAAGGGCAAAAATGACAAGGACAAAATTATTAGCCCCCTGATCATTAATAGTCAATATGGCGGCATTTATGAACCAAAACTGACAACAGGCTCTGATAAGTTGCTACCTAGGTTGGCACATGCCCCACTAGGGATTTTGGCCCATTTCTTCACTGCAAAGTGTTCTAGCTGGTCCAAATCGCATGGATGCTGAGCATAGACATTAACCACAGACTCTCAGTGGGATTGAGGACTGGACTATGAGCGGGTGATTCCAATATCATGGTTTTAGTGTCCTTGAAGAACCTCTGAACTAATCTAAATGTATGCTTTGGGTTATAATGTTGTTGGAAGACCCAGCAATCCAGATTCAGACCCAGACTCCCTGTGTCTGAGGCTGAATAACAGACTAAACTTGATGCCCCGCCACTGTGTGTAACTGTAGAAACTGCTTGGCCTCATTAGACCAAAGAAGCATTAGACACCTGCCTAGATGATTGTTATTGACCTGGCCTCACCTGGAGTTTTTTCCCCCACCAAGAAAGACAGTTGTTAGGGCTTGTCATCATATTGGGCTTTGGGGCCATCATCACAGAAGAACCCCTTTACTAAAGGCAGTGCATATCAGAGTGTTATTGAGCTTTGCCTGTGAACATTTGAAAGTCAAAAATGAGTTTTGAACATCTCTGCTTTCATCTGATGATATTCAATTGCACCTGCTTTGATGCATGAATTCTGCTTCTGTCAGGTGAAGAAAGGGATAGGCCTTGAATCATTATAAGATGGTTTCCACAATTAAACATGGTGGTGGATGCATCATTCTGTGGCAGCCTCAGCCACAGGAAACCTTGTTTGGGTGTACGGAACCATAAAGACTGAAAATTATAATAGAATGTGGAAAGTGACCGTGCAAAAATATGCTCATAGAGGGAGCTAAGATCTTCACTGGATCTTTCAATAAGATAATAACCCAAAACTTGCATCCAAAATAGTTCAAATGTTCCTCAAGGATACTAAAACCATGGTCATGGAGTGGTTCAGACCTCAATCCTTTAGATAGTATTTGAAGAGTGCTGAAAATGAATGTCCATCCCCAACATCCATGCCATTTGGACCAGCTTAACTATTTGCGATGAAAAAAATGGGCCAAAATCCCTGGTAGGACATGTGCCAACATAGTTAACAACTAAGCAAAGTGCCTGGTGTCAATTTTTGTTCATAAATGGCACTGTATTGACTATTAATGATAAGGGGGCTAATAATTTTGTCCTTGCCATTTTTACACTTTTTTGTTTAAACTCATTGTGAAAATGGAAAAGTCCAAATTTAACTTATTGGATACTATCTCCATGGTGTATTTGTTTCCAGAATAACACACATTAATTAATAATGATCATTCTCAATGATCAATGAAGAGATGTGTCTAATTTCAGGAGGGGGGCTAGTAATATCGTCCTCAACTGTATGTGCACACACACACACACACACACACACACACACACGCACACACACGGACAGGCATACATGGACACACAGACACACACACGCACACACTCCTTTCTGTTCCACTGCCTTGGCAATCCCCTCACGTGGCACAGATGACAGGATAAGAGTGCTAGCATTAGCTATCGGATCGAGATCGTAGCCCTGCAGCATGGCACAAACACAGGCCAGCCATCCCTCACCAGTGACCAGAAACAGACAGGAAGTGAAGAAGAAAAACACCACCATGTTAGACTGATTAGTTGGATAACTTGACTTAAACTATCTTCTCAAATTAAATTTTGTAGTCAATTGTAGTTAATACATAGTATGTGGAGGTCATAAAGTACACACTCATAGGCGAGATGGGAGGGTAAAACCACTATTGAAATGGGGCATGCATGACAGAAGGAGAGGCCATTCTCCATGCCAGCATGCATCACACATGAACAGAGAGGTGGGGTCTAACCACCTGGAAGGCAGAAGAGACCGGAGTGTGATTTACTGTCAAATATCCTTATGCGCTTAACCGAGGTACAAATCAATGCAGGAACAATCTGTTGAGTAAACTCCCGTTTTACTATAATCAATACCTGACGGAAAAAATCAGGATTATGTACATGCAATACATTCAGAGAGGGACCTCATACACTCTAGAACAGGCAACATTGATGATTTGGAGGGCCACATTTTTTCATCGCCACCATCGGAGGGCCATGTGACTGTGGATCTGACTGTAGCTCATGGAATTTGAGGTGCAGTTGGTTGTTCACTGACTGCTGATCCTGTCTGGAAGGAATAGAATGCTCTAGAATGAATTTTCCCTAGTAGGTGCTGAATTAAAAGTGCAAAATGCCAGGGCCTTGGCAGTGGCTCAAACGGCTAAGGCGCCACAGTGGCTAGAGACCAGGGTTCCATTCCGGCCCCAAGGTCATTTCCCGATCCTTCCCTATCTCTCTCTTCCACTCGCTTCCCGTCTCCTCTCACACTGCCCTGTCAAAAAAAATCAGGTCCAAAAAGCCCCTCCACAAGTTATTTTATTATCGTAAGGTATCGCTTGTAGTAAATCGGGAGTTTCCACCGACATAATAGGACAAGGCCATCTGGCTCGTCTGGACACATGAACAGGTGTCCAGGCTCCCTGTAGCGCTCAGGCCTCACTGCTTCACACAGACACAGACACAGACACACAGACACACAGACACACAGACACAGACACAGACACAGACACAGACACAGACACAGACACAGACACAGACACACACACGCACACGCACACGCACACGCACACGCACACCTGGCACTACACCAGTGACTGAAGAGAGCGTATCCCTTGGGCAGACGACCCGTCTGACACACAAAACCACACAAGCATTCATAATGCGCTATAGGACCCGCCACAGGACTTATGTCATATAGAGCGACACCAGTTGGCTATTGCAGTCATTCATAATTCAAGCATACTCTAGGCCTACTATGAAGTCATCCGAGGACGCCAACCATACAGTACTCTCCTCTGCTCGGCTCTATCCTGACTGGACATGCCATTTATAAGACAGACATTGATCATTCAGGAACACCAGAGACCTAATGATCTTAGGACCACCATACATAGTGTACGTACATGCCCTCTTTTCTGAACACGTAATGTTGTTAACCACAGTGAATAATAATCACCTCTCGTGCCATGCCTCGTGAATGTGTATGGCATTTTCGTATCCATGTCATTTAGTACAGAAAACATAATCACTCCCCACATCCTCACAGCTCGTTTCTGACAGCTAATTTATCAGGGAGATGGAATCTGGCATTTGCAGTACCCAACTGATCAATGAAGCCATTCGTCATGGACAAATGTTTGCGTGGCAGGCATAGGTGTTGCCCTTTCTCGTAGCGATGATTTATCACAGGAATATTTCAACACATGCAATACAAATCAGAATCGCTTAACAAATGAGAACAACTCTATAACACATCAAATGGGTGTTTACAGCAAATTTCTTGATCAAAGCTTTGGCTTTGGTCCTGGAATATGCTGAAAGGAAGCGCATCTGTTCAGCCAAACGGGACAAAACCCACACATTTTCATTCACGCGCATGTGACCATCTCAATGTAGAGTCAAACAAGCATTGCGGCAAAAATGCACTGAGCATTCAGCTGTGCAGTACTGCTGTCTCAGGGTATCTGCATGTCTTTTCCACTGATCCCAAGGGCTTTTACCATGCTTGTTCGATGTCTGTGAGGGAACACAGAAACACAAAGAGGAAAAACAAAGAGAGGAAAAACAGAAAGAGAGACAGTTGAATGCAAGAGAGAGAGATCGAAAGAGTTGGAGCGGAAAAGAGCAAACAAAGAAGAAAGAAAGCAAATAGCAACATGATCTCTCAGAATACGCAGCCGATTTGATAAATAAACTCTACCGGGAAGACTAACCCCCAGTGCCCTCTTCAGCTATCTAATTAAGCCCTACAAGCTGCTCTCTCTGTTCCTGGTGAACTTCAGTGCATAACCTGAGCAGAAATCCAGTAGTTTTGTGGGGCAGCAGTCACAGCTGACTAGAGAGGGAATGGAGTATGGTAGCCAGAGAGGGACATGAGGGACTACTGCATGCAGGCACACTGAGTACCTATAAGGTTTTACCTGATGAGACTGTCTCACCTGAATACCATTTTAATGTATACATTTCTACAGAGTGTCATGCACATCTGCTAAATGGGTCTTTTATTAGGGAAATTTAGTCTATTTTTACCTATCAATGCATTTTTGAGTGAAGTATAACTTACAGTGAGTCCAATATGTATTTGATCCCTTGCTGATTTTGTTTGTTTGCCTACTAAAAAAGACATGATCAGTCAATAAATGTTATGATAATATGTATTCTAATATGGAGAGACAGAATATCAAAAAGAAAATCCAGAAATTAACTGAAGAGAATATATATTAATTTATTTCCATTTCATCTAGCAAAATAAGTATTTGATCCCCTGCCAACTGATTACAGTTCCGGGCCCACAGACCAGATGGGCAATTCCGATCAACTTGTCATCTGAATTAAAGACACCTGTACATACTAACATGCATAAAAGACAAATTGAATCAGCAGAATCAGTCCATAGTATGAGTGAATCAGTCACACTCCAACCTCACCAGCATGGGAAAGACCAAAGAGTGGTCAAATGATATCAGGGACACGATTTTAGACCTGAACAAAGATTAAATGGACTGCAAAGCCACAAGAAAGAGACTGGGTATTAATGACCCAGCTGTTGATGCATTTCTTCCAAAATGTGAGGAATACAAAATGACTATCCATCAGCCTGTCTGGGGTTCTATACAAGATTTGACCTTTTGTAGGGATTTGATAATCATGAGAACAGAAAGAAATCACCCTAGAGCTGTACGGGATGAACTAGGCAATGATATCAAAGCTACTGGGACCAAAATCACTGATAAAACTACTGGTAGCACTTAATGCCACAGAGGTTTAAAATCCTGTAGTGCACACATGGTACCTCTACTTCAGAAGGAACCGGCGCAGTCCCACTTGAGGTTTGCCAACAGACATCAGACTGGTTTAGGATATGATAAGGAGGTGCTGTAGTCAGATGAAACCAAAATCAAGCTGTTTGACATTATCACAATTCAATGTGTTTTGAGAAAGAGTACTGCTGTCTATGATCCCAAGAACACCCTCCTCACCATCATGCATGAAAGTGGTATCATTATGGTTTGAGGGTGTTTGTCTGGCCAAGGCACAGGACAACTTCGCATCGTCAATGAATGGATGGAGGGAGACATGTAATGTGCAATCCTGAGTGCAAACGTCCTTCCCTCCACCACTACACTGAAGGGTGGGCCATTTTTGGATCTCCCAACATGACAATAATACACAACATACAGTCAATGCAACAAAGGAGTGGCTCAATAAGAAGCATATTAAAGTCGTGAAGTGGCCTAGACAGTCTCCAAATATTAACCCTATAGTAATTCTATGGAGAGAACTGAACCTCCCATTTGCCAAGCTACAGCCACAAACTATTAATGTTTTAGAGATAATGTGCAAAGAAAAATGGGCAAAAAATATTTTCTACTATATGCACAAACATTGTCATTAACTAAAAGAAGCATCTAACCTCAGTGCTAGACATATAGGGCTTTGCCACAAAGCACTTTATCCTCTTTAGCTAGAGGGGTCAAATACTTATTGGCCTAAATTAAATACAAATAAATTAAAATATATTATTTTAAGTTATTTTCTGGAATTTCTTTTTGATATTCTGTCTCTCCATGTTTGAATACATATTATCATAAATGTATAGACTGATCATGTGTTTATTAGTGGGCAAACCGGCAAAATCAGCAAGGGATCAAATACATATTGGACTCACTGTACATCAATCAAGAGACATTGAATGAGGCGTGTGACATGCATGTGTGTGTGTGCGTGTGTGTGTGCCGTACATATCTACTAAAATATAGTGTAGTGGGGTGTTTGTATGCTCCTAGTGCAGTGAATGGTACGTGCATTGGCTCACATCATGTGTGCGATTCTCTGAAAAACAGGAGGGAAACTTAGTTTGTCCCAAGTCCAGGCCATGCTGCGAGTGACTACATGGAAAGTCCTGATAACGCACAGCAGGATGCCTCTCTTGCTCTCCGGGAGAACTAATGACATTTTCTGGAAACTCACCCCCCAGCTCCCTGACTCAGCCCAAGAACACTAGAGACACACTACAGGAAGTGACACAAAGCTCCTCAGGACTACTGACGGCTGTGTTGAGCTATGTGCTTCACACGGTTTCGGTTTTACGTCTGCAAAGATTCAGTTTGACTTTGCCTTTGACTTTTTCCTTATTCATAGCAATGAATCAGTTTTCTGAATTTCTGGTCAAAGGGAATAAGTAGTAATGATTCAGCGGACCATTCCCTTCTCCATTTGACTGTCAGAATCAGACTTGTACGACTCTTTACGAGTTTAAATACACCACATTTCTAAGGTTTGATATCGGAAAGGCATCTCATTCAGGTCATGTGCAGTATTACTGTACAAATGGCTGACTTTATCCTCAATCGGGAAAAAAAAACTAAGTTGCCTGTTTGTCTGGTAACAGGGAGTACAATGCAGTTACACTTTTCAAGTTATATCCAGATTGCTTCATTTTCCTGTATCCCATTAAAGCCTGATGCTGCTTATATGCTGCATTGATCTAGGCTCCTGGAGCGACATAGACGCTGCATTCAGACTCTTGAGATTGTAGGGTTTTTTATTTGAAATGTGGGAATGTTAGAGCTGAATGAACACATTCTAAATCAAGATGAGGATCCTACAGTAGCTTTTAAATGCAACTTATTTCATGTTTTATGTGCATCGGAGGCTGAGATATTTAGGTTTTTATATGCTGAGGGCACCTTCTCCCATTCAGCAGGTGTTTTTTTACAGGTGCCTTAGACTTAAATGAGTCAAACCCAGCAGCTGAAGAAGTTCTTCGGATGAGGAAGGAAAATGTCCCTCAAGCTCGGATTTGTGCGTCTTTGCAGTTCGATTAAGGAGAGCTAGTGTGAGATGAAAAAGCAGACAGTGTCACCTATTGCATGGTTGCATGCAGCGACGCCGGTGGAAATGTTCCACTCTTTTGGACAGTTATGAATCAATAACCTGGCTGACTCACTAATGAACTCATCTATCAGTGCAGTGATTTGTGTGGGAAAGTCTTGGATAACATACAGTACACTACAGTACATGGCAGAGTTACTAGATGTAAGGCTGCCATGGACTTCAAACGTCAACAGTATAAAGGAGTTACAGGCTGTATTAGAGAGAGAGAGAGAGAGAGAGAGAGAGAGAGAGAGAGAGAGAGAGAGAGAGAGAGAGAGAGAGAGAGAGAGAGAGAGAGAGAGAGAGAGAGAGAGAGAGTCACAGTACAGAATGGCAGATGAAAGAAGAACATGATGATGAGAGCTCCCATGGTGATGAGACAGATGAGTAAAAATTCCCTTTCAAGACAAAAGGGAAAGTAGAGAATTCTTTTTTAACTTCTCAAGGAGCAAAGTGATCTCTCCATAAAGATGATGAAAAAAATCTGCCAACCACAAAAAGGAATTCAGGGTTCAAGTTTTTTTTCTTTAAGAAATACAGAAAAATAAAAACAAAGCAATACTTGTACACTATAAAGAAGGACAATAACAGACTGCAGCTTAAACCTTGTCTTTTAGTCTGTGTCAGATGTGGTACAGTAACAGCATCGAAACGTTAGTCATGTGTTTGCACCAAATATTAAAACGTGCTCTAGGCTAGCTCTTCTTTTATATTAACATTGTGAGGCACCTGGCAACTGGAGGATAGTCCTCTCTTTACCTAGTAGACATAAGACTATTTGGTGACATCACATACTTCTGGTATGCCAATTAGCCTGGTTGCATCTGCCAACACACAGCCAAATGTCACACCTGCTTATCAATGGAAGATAGACAGTTGACAGCTCTCTAGTGGGACCGCATCACTACCGTTGCTGCATCAGAGGATCTAATTACAGTAGCAATGCATACTACTAATACTGTATTTAATACAGACGTTTAATGTGACAAAACGTCAACAAGACTGGGCTTATTATAAGAAGCCAGGGATGGTAGGAATAGAATAGAATAGAATAGAATAGAATAGAATAGAATAGAATAGAATAGAATAGAATAGATTAGGAATGGGTGGCTGGCCAGACCAGACTGAGGTCCAGACAGTTCAGTACAGTATGCCCAGGGCCACATGTGTTAGCTGTAGGCTCTGTGCCCCAGGGAGCTCATTAAGGCTCCGACGCTATGAGTTGGCTCCAGGAGTGGGAGGAGTGGAGTGTACAGTACTGGCCCACTCACTCACTCACTCACTCACACCTGAATCATACAGCTATATGAGCCTTTGCTCACGTTGGGCTACATTCTTTGAATTGAAGTCAAGAGGTGGTGTGCACATCCAAACCGTAGGTGTGGGACAAAAGGATATGTCTGCGCACACACTCCCATTTTGCTTCTTTCTCTTTTCAAAAACATACACTGGAATTTTTAAAGCAAAACGGGAGTGTGTGGATATTCCCTAATTTGTATGAAATGTGATGTAAAAGTCCATCTCTACTGAGGCCATTGCATACATATAACCAAAGATTCTTTTAATTCTCATAATGGGCCGTCTCTGATATAACATGTGCATACTGTAAGGCCAGATTAGGCCTGGATAATACAGGTACCTGTATGTCAAAATATGTATTTTTTCCAATACATTGTTCGATAGCCATGTTTCCTCACCATTCTTACGTATCCCTCAAAACAAAAAATGCAGTGGTAACAGTATTTCAACTTCCACCAATCAGGCTTTTCACCTTGATTCAAATACACTCCTCGGGCGGTAAATGGTTATTCATGGAGGTACGCCGAGACGAGACTGGTGCTGCCCAAAACAATCAAGATCATAACTGCCAACGTTTTTTTTTTTCTTCTTAAAATAATGAGAACAGGCAGATGTCGTAGTCTATTAATCTGATTAATGCACAGAAACATCTGTGGGAATCATGTGCAGCATTTCCCCTGCTGTCAATCACAGTGCCATTCTACCTGCTGCCTATGGGGATGCTTCCTATTGTTTACATAAAAGATGAGTAAAAACCAAGCCCTCTATTCAGTGTATTGGCAAACAAATGTTAGCATAGCAGAGAAAAGTAGATTACCTTATATTATCTTGGGTCATATTTGTGTGTCAATAACATTACATCACATTACACTTAGTTTTTATCCAAACTAACTTACTCTTACTGTATTCAGGAACAAGGTATTGCCGACAGTCCCTGGAGCAATGTGGGGTTAGGTGCCTTGCGTGAGGGCTCTTGAGCCATGGATTGAGGTTTAGGGAGATGTAACGTTGGGATTCAAAACTGCAACAGCAGCTGATCTGATTTTTTTTAAAAAATACCATCTCCCTAACCATTAGGTCACAGCAGCTAGCCTACTGCATGCTATGTTAATATGTTGGTACCACCAACCCTGGTATTTCATGACACAGTAAGACATGCATTCTAAACTATGGTGATGGTAGTATCCCCCCAGCAGTGGCCCATACCATATGGCATACATAATCTGGAGCAGTGTCCTGGTCACTGCTACAAGTGCAGACCTCTGAAAGGAAATTAATTTGGGGCCCCACCCCACCCCACCACCAAACTGTCCTGTGGATCCCTGCACCATTCTTAGGCCCCCGGAAATGTCCAATCCATCTCCCCTTAGGGGCTCTATGCTGAGGGGGCTCCCTGACTGTGAGTGAGAGACCCTAAGTTCAGACCTGCTGCTGTCTCTTTGCATAGCTCAGGAATCTCTGTCCTCAAGTCGAGACAAGTAGACGTCGGAAACTGTGAGAGCTCCACACACAAGCGTAGAATTTAGCATGAGATGCCCCCTGTCATTTGCCTTTACTCACATATGTTGAGAAAGAACAAGTGGGGGGAAGGGCCAAACCTATGGCTCCAACAGACTCGTAACAAATTCAGAAAAAAAAGAAAAGGAAAAAAAGGATAGCAAAAAGAAACCAACTAATTTTACAACTCAGTTGAACATAAATCTCTGTTTGTTAAAGCCTTGTTGATATTACCATTCATCTAACCATATTGAATAACCATCACCAGTAGGTTTTTGCCCACTCACATAATGTATGCGGAGTGAGCGTGGTCTGGCTATGCTTGGGGTGGGGTTGGGGTTGGGTTAGGCTGGGCTGGGCTGGGCTGGGCTGGGCGTGTTTGATGAATAGGGCAAGCCGCCCGGCTCAGCGAGTAGGAAATAATCACTCTCTCACCATTAATCACCAGCACGCCGCTATTAGTGTAAAGGCACACGCGACCACATCTCTTACTCAAACACACAGGGTTTTCAGGGGACTACACAGTAAATTCTGCAGTTAATTTAACACTTGGTTGTATCATTTAACACTTGGTGCTGGTTTGTTAAATTAACACTGCAGAATTTCCTCTGTAGGAAATATATTTATATCTTCCTCCTTTGTCTTTTTGTGGCTTGCAAGTCTTTTTCTCTCTAGCTCTGCTTCTCTCCCTCCTTTTTCCTCTTTTTCTTTTCTCCCTGGGTCTCTTTTTTAAGGAACGGACAGAACAATAGTCGTTATTGCCAACAAAAGGAATCTCATGGCTTTTCTACAGCCGGGTATCTCATTGGCTGAGTCTCCGCATCCTAAATCTTTTATCCCCGCGTGCCGGTCCCTTGGGATCCCATGGTGATGGAGAGCAGTTATTAAAACATCTGTTCTGCCTGATATCTGTGTCTGGGAGGCCTTGGGCGACCAGGAAGGATATTATTTGTCTTGTGTCCCACTGATGCCATGTAGCATTTCCTTAGGCTACACTACAGCTCTGCTGAAGTCTTGCATCTTGCTAAGACTGTAGGTGCTTAGAGCAAGCTTGTGTTCAGCCATAATAATTAATAAGTCATCATCAATATATTTCACTGCTCGTGTCTATGTAGTGATTGTTAAAATAACTACTTCATTTTTCGTCTGCTCTACAGAACAACAGAAACTAAGGCTTCAATCACCTCACAAAACACACACACACAATGCAAAACACAATACCATATCACACAATATTCTTGTTTATGGCATAAACAAGGTTTTTCACACCAGTTTCTATACATTGCATCACATGCACTGAGCAACCAAGTGACCAATGCTGTACATGCTCCTCTCAGTCTCACAGTGGGAAAACAATGCAGTGTAGTTTCACCGCACATGGCAGCACCCTGTCATCACTCAGCAATGAAAATAAGCACGCTGGTGACTACAAAACAGGAGGAAATTACAGCTGTCAATTCACAGTGCTGGCGAAGTACACCACCCGATATCATTGCACAAAGCAGGCATGATCACAACAATGGGCTGTGCTGAATCTTCCCAAACTAACATGAGATTGAGATGCCGGATTCAGAAAGAATAAGTAAGTGAAAGTGAAAGCCAACCTGGGAAACTCCCATTGTCATTGTGGCACAGCACTCCCCAAGGCACACTTAAAGTATGTGCCTCACACGCGCAAAGGGGGCAGCCCCAAAAAGCACCCCAAGGAAACAGTGCGGCAGAACGGTACCATGGCACAGGGTACCACTGCCATGGAGGAGGATAGGGGTGAGCACTGGTTAATTACTTCCCCCACTTAACTGGCAGGAAGGATGTTTATAGCTGATGCTCTTATATTTTCACACAAATCACTTAAGATAGCTTGTGCCGAATCCTCCCAAACTAAAATGAGATCCACATGGTGGCTTAAGAAAAAAGCCTGAGCTGAAACCATGTTCTGAAACTGACGATATTTGTAGTTGGTTTGCAAACACATTATAATGGAGTTTCCATGCAAATCTAGAGTAAAGCTAAAGTAGTGAAATTCATTTGTGTTGAAAAAAATAGCTTTAGACTACATTTACTGATTACCAGATGCACTGTAAAATAACCGATGTTAAAATGCAAAGGGATCATTTAGGGTGTATGAAATTCCGGTAATAAAATCCACTCTTATGAGGGCTTTCAGATTTTAAAAAGTTAAGTACCACCACCACCCAAAAAACTATTACCCAGCACTGATTTAATAAAACAAGTGGATGGGACGTGCTCCAAGATGAGCATCGCTGGCTGGCCAGCTTTCTGCAGTCGTGGTCCATCCCGTCCCATCCATCCATTAGCGCCCATTTTGTCCCGCAGAACCAGCGGATGGCCAGCACTCTTAGGCCAATCAATTGTTTAAATTAGCTAATGAAATGCAGACCACGCGCCCCGTTGGCCCGTACACACCGCTCCTCTGGAGCAAGGCATCTCCGCATCCTGAAGGGAGGTCATGGGCTTGTCAATGTGTCACAGTGCGGAAGAAAAACAAACAGAGGAGGCTGACTGGCTGATTGTGAGAGAGAGGCCTTTTGTATCCACACAGCAGAGACGGATGCAGCACATGTTGGTGACAGGGGAGAGAGAAGAGGAGAGGAGAGAGGAGAGGGGAGAGAGGAGAGGAGAGGAGAGGAGAGGAGAGGAGAGGAGAGGAGAGAAGAGAAGAGAAGAGAAGAGAAGAGAAGAGAAGAGAAGAGAAGAGAAGAGAAGAGAAGAGAAGAGAAGAGAAGAGAAGAGAAGAGAAGAGAAGAGAAGAGAAGAGAAGAGGCCTTGGACTACAAGTAAAATCACGGAGGATCCAAAAGGGCTTCCAGGCAGATCAGAGATGTTTACTTTCTCTCTCCCTGTGTTTTTTGTCACTTCCTCCCAAATGATTTTCTCCTCCTCTGCAACAACAAACACCCTGGCAGCCCTGTGTTTGCTCAGCCTTTTCAAGCCAAGCTGCGGTGCGGTGTAGTGCAGTGCGGTGTGGTGTGGTGCTGTGGGCCGAGCATTGTGCCGCTACGCTGCACGCTACCCGAGTCCCACTCACGGAATTCAGCGTGAACTCGGGGGAAATTCCGAGGATAATTCTGCCGTTCAATTTTTTTTCCTCTTTCTGCCGGAGAGTCACTCCTACACAGCACAGCACAGCACAGCACAGCACAGCACAGCACAGCACAGCACAGCACAGCACAGCACAGCACAGCACAGCACAGCACAGCACAGCACAGTATAGTATAGCATAGTACAGTTTGCGCTGCTCCGCAGGCCCCAACATAGAAAGCACAAGTGTTCCACTCCATGTGTGGGACGCCGGACCACACTGGGCCAATCACAAGCAAGGAAAACTGAGACCCTTGTCCTGGCCCTTGTGAGAGTGCCTGCCATCAGTCGCTGCAACAGAGACACAAAGATATATACAAGGATACACACAATCTGGGACATGCTCTTCCACTATGCCAATTTTGTGAATGTTTAGTTATGGTATATAATAGTTGTTTCCTGCACTGGTTCCTGTCAAACCAAGCAAGGTGAAATAGTAGTACAGGGAATAAAGCACTCTCCGATACCCTCATCTATGTATACAATACCCTTCAGCGAGGCATAAAGCCCCAGATTACTCCGTAGGAAAAAAGTCCCTTATGCCTCTTTTCCACTGCCGTTTTTCTGGTAGGCCTACAGCTCGACACAGCACGACTCGGCCGCCACGTTTAGCTTTTCGATTGAGCTGTGTTGTGGAGGCCGAGTCGCCCTGTGTCGAGCTGTAGGCCTACCAGAAAACCAGCAGTGGGAAAGAGCCTATAGCCTCAAGCACTGCTTGTTGTCCTCCTGGATAAGAGCTAGAGCTAAACGGACACTTACAGTAAATGTGTTCAGCCTTTGACTTGCACCTTGACCTTTTCAACAAACACGGACATTGTTAAGAAAACATGTATCTATACATCTATATCTATTCGGAAAGGAGTCCTTTGAATAGGCCTATGGACATCACTAAGGCATGTTCAAAGAGCCTTAAGGAACTTCCACAGCACCACAAACAAACAAATAGTCATGTGACAACGTATGCTCCAAGTCACAAGACAAGCACACAGTCAACTGAACTACCTCAAACCCCACACTTTCAAATTCACCCAAAGTGCTCAAACTGTCACTACAGATATGGACCTTAAAGACACTGCGATTACAAAACTCTGTCAGTCATGTGACAAACGCCTGTGATAAACACCTACGTTTTTGCAGTCTTAGTTTTTTTACTTAAAGATCACAACCAACTGTCAGAGACTTTGCTCGCTGTGCTTTTGCTCGCTGATATTTAATCGCAGAGGAAACACATTTGCTGACAGCAACGTTCAAGTGGGGCTCTAATTACATTTGGCAAAGTTGGATGCTTTGACTTGAGACCTCGCACACATGCAGCACAAGCAAGATGGGAGCAGAGAGAGAGAGAGAGAGAGAGAGAGAGAGAGAGAGAGAGAGAGAGAGAGAGAGACAGAGACAGAGACAGAGACAGAGACAGACAGATTTTGCGCATCCCTGCTCCTCTCTCCAGCACACAGTAGTTGTCATCATCATCATCATCATCATCATCATCATCTCTACTGCACTATTGCAAGCAAAGTTATTTTGAGCATCCAGCAGGAATCGAAATCGAGTTTGAATTATGTTAATTTTAGTGGATACATCTGAAAATGCCACCTTTGCATTGTGGTGTGTTCAGCGAAATACATATAGCCTAGTATTTATAATGTGTACACATCCACATTTAGTGAGTCACAAAAGAACAACATTCCACACCAGTCACTTCGCCCCTCACCCATGTGCAAATATGAAGGAATAGATATTGCCGTATTTGTAAAGGGTTTGCTGGAATGTGAGTGCTCTGTAGATACAGTAGTATTGATCAAATACAGTAACCTGGACAACCCTGAGAATGACCAAAACTGGGTCTAGCTTATCAATCCAAATAATGAGCTGAAGCTGAGTCATTCGTTTCAACATAAACACAGCAGACTATAAAAAATGTGAACAATGAAGCAAGACCTACTTTCAAGCTGAGGACTAAACACAAATGTACCGGATGAAAGCCTAAGTCCGAAACACAGTGAGTAAAAGTAAAAGCGAAACTGTCAGGTTTTTTCTGATTGGCAACCCAGGAGTCATCTCCAACGCACAGCTGATGTGTGTGAAAATTGTTGAATCAAGACTAAACAACTAATAATACTTCTGTTCAAAGACAACCACCTCTTCCCGTCGTTGGAAAGAGAATAAGTGGGGTAAAGGTAATACTTTAAAGCTGCTCAGAAAATAGCCATTTCAAATATACATCGGCTTGTTGTTGGCAATGCTTTCCCCCACACACACACACACACACACACACACACACACACACACACACACACACACACACACACACACACACACACACACACACACACACACACACACACACACACACACACACACACACACACACACACACACACACACACACACACACACACACACACACACACACACACCTAAAAGATAGCATCCTCAAGGAAAGGCCAAACATCTTCACTTCTCGACTTTGGCCAATAAGATAGTAACACAGTGGTAAAGTCTTAAGTTCTTCAGACAGGTTACAGAAAATCCGCAAAAAAACATGT
>NC_085858.1:30308516-30313516 GCF_034702125.1 Engraulis encrasicolus | reverse complement strand
AAAATCGTATTCTTAACAACTGTATTTTGAAATGTTCTCAGTGGACAAACCTCCAAGCTCCAAGCAACATGTGGTCTCCAGCATCTGGTCTAAAACCCAAAATATTTCTGTGAACTAGCAACACCCATGGAGGAGGGGGGTGCTTTCTTGCTGTCAGGCCCAGGGGCCCTTGGAGTCATGAACCGTCCCTGAGCACATTAACCTAATGAATGCAAAACGTAAAATGAGTCCACCTAGTAGTTCTACCACTACCTCTCAATTATGTAGGGGCAATTGACACATTACAGACAGGGGACATCACTGGGACATCACTGGTGCATGTGATGCATAAGTCATAGCCAGCTGGCAAGACTATTAGACGGTGCAACACCCCCCCCCCCCCCCCCCCCCATCATCACAATGATGTGCGAGGCCCTAAGATCACAGATGGATATGTAAACAATGTCTAAATAATTGTAGTACATTTTAAAAAGTCACAATCAGCTATCTCTGAGAATGTGAAAGAGTTCAAAGTCCTAACTAACCCTAACCTTATAGTGATAAGCACTGACTCACGGCGCCAGTCAGAGGTGCAGAGGGACTGTCAGAGGGACTGTCAGAGACAGTCACCGCACACGAGGCTGCTCAGCATCATCGCGCACAGCAAAGCATTTCCAAACAGGTCAGAATCTGAGGATTTTTACATCAAATGTACCCTATACACGAATAAGGACTCATGGGCTGCAGATACACGGTCTCTCATATATCCACATCCACATCTCGAATATATTGTTCAACGCCAAGATATTATCAGCATTTCAACGCCTACAGACAGAACTACTACTGTCATCCCACGGCGTTATGGACTGTTCATAATACAATGAGAGCAATTCAGAGCGGGATTACAGTAATTAAACTAGGCGTGAATACTGGCGATAGCACGGAATTATAACACTTTGCGAAATAAAGTATTTAATTATTAACAAACCCCAAAACAAAACAATAACAACTGCTCAATCTTCAACAAAGACAGTTACAGACAACACAGTCAGCAGACACGGCATAGCTGCCCAGAGTGCGCACGCATTTAGCGATTCTGGGATTGACAGAATTATGCACTGATTTACAGACAAGTGGAACTCAAAAACAAAAGGAATATGGTAAATTCGGCGCATTGAGGGTAATTATTTGAACATACTGAGCAAGCAAGAATGATTCTTTCTTACCAAGCAGTTCTTTTTGAACACCGCTGTCCTCAGTCATTCTGGACTCGGCTGGCTACTATATCCACATGAATAATATCCTGCCAGGAGCGAAAAGACAATGCGCTCTGGAAATGAGCGAAAATATAACGGAGTAGTAGTATGAGGAGGTAGGTTATTCCCTAATGCTTGTTCAATCAGTATCAGGTGCCGCTTAGGACACTTTACATGTCTTCCTCCCCCTGCGATGTCGGCGTTGTATATCCACGTTTGTCTCGGCGCATCTCCTTCTTTTAGCCAGCTTACAGTGAAGTTGACGAGGAAAATCATGTATTGAGAGATAACCAGAGACCAAGAGAAGGGCTCTCCCGATTTAAGCTTCGGTAGTATTGTAGGCTCGCCCGGAAGACTCACACACCCTCCTCATTCAAAGCCCCGTCTCTCACGGAGCCAGCGATAGCACGAGCCCTTCAATTGTCATGCGCCGCAGCGCGGTCGGATCAGGAGACAAGGCGGCCTCGGGTTAGTGGGACACGGACGGAGTGTGCAGACAGCGACATCTGCCTGCTTTGTTGTGAAATCACCACCGTTGGGTTTGCTTGAGGTGAGGTCCTGCAGCTATTTTTTCAAGAAAAGGTTTGTGAAAAAAAATACACTATATTACCACAAGTACCTGCCTTGGGCCTTAACTCACACACATCCATAGGGTTCAATATGTCCGTCCACCTTTTGCAGAGCTACTACACAGTCTAAACTGGAATGCTGTCCACATGGTTGAGGAGTGTGTCTAAATGTTTTTTTTTTTCAAAAGTCCATTGGTGAGGTGAGGTCACACAATGAAGTTTGTTGAGAAGGCCTGACTGTCAATCTCCGCTCTAAATCATCCCAAAGGTGTTCTATCACATTCTTTCACACCTGTCCCTGTCATCCATGTGATGTCTTTATGGACCTTGCTTTGTGTACTGGTGGACCGTCAGGTTGGAAGAGGAATTGTCCAGAGTGTTTTCACTGGAACTAAGGGGCCAAGCCCACATTCTGAAAAGCAACCCCGCACCATAAGTCCTCCTCCACCAAATGTTACTACAAGTGGCGGCACAACGCAGTTCGTGCTGTTTTCTTGGCAACGGCAACCTTCAAACCCAGGCTTATCCATCAGATTGCCAGATGCAAAAGAATGATTCATCACTCCATAGAACACATCTCCACTACTTTTGAGTCCAACAGCAGCATGCATTACACCACTGCATCCAACACTTTGCATTGTACTTAGTGATGTAGCCTATGGCTAAGATGCAGCTGCTCGACCATGGAAACCTATTCCATGAAGCACTCTGCATACTGTACTTGGGCTAATCTGAAGGTCACATGAAGTTTGGAGCTCTGTAGCAATTGACTGTGCAAAAGGTCGGTGACCTCTTTGCTCTATGTGCCTCAGCATCCGCTGACCCGTCTCCGTTAGTTTGCGTGGCCTACCACTTCACGGCGAAGTTGCTGTTGTTCCCAAACTCTTACATTTTCTTATGAAATTGACTGTGGAATATTTAGGAGAGAAGAACTTTCATGATGGGTTTTGTTGCACAAGTGACATCCTATGACAGCTCCAAACTAGAATTCACTACACTCCAGAGAGTGGCCTATTCTTTAGGTAATAATATGGTCTATATTTAGGTCAGTTTATGCTATGAAGTGCTATGGTAGTTCTATATATTTAGAGCTATTTGAAAAGATGAGTCTAAATAAACATCATTGCACCTTGTAAAATACACATCATCCATGACGTAGATGAAAAACCTAAGCCTCTGTCAAAGGTCAAAGGTGCACCGTGAAGGATGGAGTAGATATTGCAACTATGCTGCTCATTGAAACTGAAAGAAAGTGAAAGTGAAAGCCCAACTGGGAAACTCCAACTCCCATTGTCATTGTGACACAGCACTCCACAGCTCACTAATGTTCACTGCACACTGCATACAGCGAAATTGCATGTATGCCTCACCCGTGCAAGGGGTCAGCCCCCAATGGCACCCCAAGGGAGCAGTGCAGCACAATACCATGCTCCGGGTACCTCAATCATGGAGGAGGATGGGGGGGAGAGCTCCCCCCACCAACCTGTCAGGTCGGGAGTCGCACCGGCAACCTTTGGGCTACAAGTCTGACGCCCTAACCGCTTACCCATGACTGCCCAATAACTGTGCTGTCTACTGCCAAAATTTGATATTTTCATGAATAGTTACTAAATAATGAACCAACATCTCCCAAGACTGTCCAGTAAGGTACATTCTAAATGGCAGACAATGGAGAAGATCCCCCTTTTCATGTAAGAAAAATGTGATTTTCACAGTTATATAGAATACGTAGAATATGATGGCCGTAGTAAGTATTAATGAAAAAGGGTAACATTTGCGAATTGGCAGTCATAATTCTGGAAATAAATCACAAAAAATATTACTCAGTGCACCTTTAAGTTGAAGGCAACTGGAGCTCTTTTCTGAGCTGGAAGATTAATCTCTTCCACCATACTTCTTCAGTTCTAATTCTGATTCGGGGTTGCTGTTTATTTATTTTTTAATTGCTATCTCTGTACAGTGGACCTAGGCCAAGCCCTTTTTACCCGTCAATCGTAACATATCAAGGTGTGAGAAGGCCATGACACCCGTTGAAATGTTACTTTATATATTACAGTAGGCATATGTAGAAAAAAAAAACATATGTCGTTTGATATTCTCAAGCTTCTTTCTACAAATTCACAGGAAATATAATTTAGTAACCATACAACTGTTTTTGTTACTTTTATGGACTGGTTATATAATATGACAGTATATATTCAAAGATTTATGCAAACTTTCCCCGACCCCCCTACAATGCCTCTGTGAGTGTGACACCCCCCAAGGCTCCCAGCTCTCAGTTTGGGAACCACATTTTTGAGTATGGCGTTCATGACTGGTGCTGCATTTAATACTGTGCTAATACATTCACAATTCCACTAGGTGGCAATATCTGCTCATCTTTCGGGTCATTTGGACCCATAATAGTTGGGGAAAGATATGGGTTTTTACTTCAGAAGTTACAACCCATTCTTCATCCTTTTTATCAATGAGTCGGGTGTGTTCGGATTTGTAGCCTACATAGGCAGCCCAAATTTGACAGGGTTTCCAGAAGATTCCCATGAGATTTGGCCGTGGATAAATTGTAAGGTGTTTAGACACCTGTAAGAACACATGGGGGAAAAAAATCTATTGGTAAGAAATTCACAGATTTTCAGAAGGATCTTTCCCTGTGGGTCAATGCTGCCTGTGACTACAGTATGTTACAGATAAACGAGCTGTGGTGTTGGGACGAAAGTCTCAGTGGTGGCATCTGTATCTTTTCCTCGTGATTCTCTTTTGTGGAGTATTGAATTGAAACCAGCAGTTATATATGTATCTCAGTGATTGAAGCATATGGTATTCAAATTTAACTGACCATAAAATGAAGTAAGTCATTTGAAACATAGCCTGCTCTATGGCAGAAATCATGGTGATAAATGACTGTGTCTTGGGGAATTCACAAGAAGGTACAGTGTTATATTCATTACCTTATTTTTTTTTGCTAAGATGCAGATGGAAAAGCTCTCAGGGAAAATAAAATGTGAGTATGTAAATCCATACATGGCAGCAGAGTCCCATATGATCATTTCATTAATGTCTGAATTGAGTTCAGCTGCAGATGCTGTTAACCTCAAGGGCAAGAGATTCAAGATTCAAGATTTTTATTTGTCACATGCTTTCTTGTGCTAGCACAATTGCCAGTGAAATGAAGGTTGCATCTGCTCTCTGCTGTGTA
>NC_085858.1:30301016-30303516 GCF_034702125.1 Engraulis encrasicolus | reverse complement strand
TCAAGTTGGGTCTCCTAAGGGGGCGTTGTCCCCTATTTCTTCTTCTCTTTTTGAGGTGTTTGCGCAAGACGTGCGCTACCGCCATCTACAGCACTAAGGGGACTTCATTGATTCTCAACCTCAGGACTCCGAAGGTCTCCTAACCAAAAGTCTCCTAAGGGGGCGTTCACCCGACATAAAGTGATACCAGAAAAGAAACAAAATGTTAGATCCACCTTTTTTGATCACACTATGCTACATGAAAAGCTTTCAAGTGAGGAGTCTGCACACTTAAAATACAGGGAAGGTGACAAGGGGTGGACAAAGGTGTCAATTGTTTCGGGCCCAAGGAGAGGTGAGGGCCCAGAATTGTATCATCGTTACATTGCATGTTTTTGGGAGGGGGCCTTTTCAGATGGATTTTGTCCCAGGCCCAGCCTAAGCTGTCATAAGCCTTCGTCATAAACCTATTGTGATGGTCGCTCCATCATAGTCTGTACGTACTAAGTGGTCCTCATTTTTTAAAATATAACTCTTTTCATCGCTTTTTGCCTTTATTTCAGGGCTTTGAACCGGTTCAAGGAACGAAAATGAAAACCGGGAACTTTTTGAATTTTACAGGGAACAGAAACGAAACTGGAAACGTTTTATGTTCTGGAACGGGAACACTTATTTAAAAATAATGGTAACCGGTTAAAACCGGTTAATACCGTTCCTCAAATAAAAAAAAAAAAAAGTAACTATTTTCCTGCGCAGGTTACCATGACGGCTGATATTCACGTCCTGTGTGACATCCGACATTCTCTTCCTGAATGGAGAGAGAGATGTGGATTACAAAGTCTCACTCCGCATCTTAACCCCTTAAGACGCGGCTTTATAAATTAGCTGTTACCAGAATGGCAAT
The DNA here is from genome assembly GCF_034702125.1 of Engraulis encrasicolus. Lineage (NCBI taxonomy): Eukaryota > Metazoa > Chordata > Actinopteri > Clupeiformes > Engraulidae > Engraulis > Engraulis encrasicolus. The sequence goes on along the minus strand of NC_085858.1, from coordinate 30,302,633 downwards.
AACCAAGTTGTAGTGTATTACTAAAGGCCCCGTGCACTGGCATAGTAGTGTAGTACTATAGTAGTTAACTTTCAATGTCTATTACAGCGTGCCACAGGAGGTACGGCGCGCATTAAGGGGCTAAATAAGACAAAACACTGTCATACATTTCCATTGCATCATTGTAAGACATTGCAGAGAAGCGCGTGTAAAGCGCACCGAGAATGTTCTACGTTATTGGGCATCCATGGCCTTCAAATATGCACAAACTCCCAATGTCCATCATAGCGCTCTCTGTGACCCAAGTCAACGTGAAGCGTGCATTTTCGTAATTGAGGTTTATTCTCCGCTTCTCCGCTTAGGTCGTCCCTGAATGACAAAATTCTGGAGGATATTCTTTTCATCCACTTGAATAAACAGTTTGGAATGTAGGCTGACTCATTTGCACTTCCGTCTTTCTTGGTTAATTAACGTCAGTTAGGCCTATGGGGAGTAATCAGCTGACAGGAACGAAATTAACCGTTCCGGGAACAATATTTTTTTGTTCTAACCGGTTCGGGAACGTCAATTTATTGGTGGAACTGATAACCGGAAACGTTATAATTCCGTTTCTGTTCGGAACGGAACGTTTGGAAAAAAAATAACGGTTCAAAGCCCTGCTTTATTTTATTTTTACTTTTTTGAGTGGAAGAGAGACATGACACAAGTGGAGAGAGAAAGGTCAGCAAATGTCCCAGGCCGGAATTGAACCCAGGTTGTTGCCAGCGTAGTAACCCAGTGCCCTACCGTTAGGCCACGGCAGGGCCAAATGCTGCTCAATTCAAAACCCATTGAGAATGACTACCCTGGGCTGTGCTTACATCAGCGTGCAGGCACGTGTGCTCCTGGCGCCCCATGCAGCCAGTGCAGTGTGGTGGTATGGTCCTCATCAACAGGAAGCCTCTGGATTCTCCATAGCAAAGCCGCACATAGCTGGGTACCTACCGCTCATAAAACATTGCTTTGGGCTGAAGTCACGAGTACACCACACCACACCACACCACAGTGCAGCGCAGTGCAGTGCAGTGCAGTGTAGTGAGTGGGGAAGCCTAGGTGGGTGGTACAGCGTTCCCCATGCAGAGTGATGGAGGTAATAATCCTGACTTGCACACAGGGTTGCTGACAGCTTTGGCTGGACCCAGGACAACATGATCTAAGGATCCCCCCCCTCACACACACACACACACACACACACACACACACACACACACACACACACACACACACACACACACACACACACACACACACACACACACACACACACACACACACACACACACACACAATACATACTGTACAATGCAATGAGAACCCAATTTTGCCCCCCTCTCTCACTTAAGGTGTGCGCCTCCTTTTTTCATTCCATTAAGGGTCATTCCACGCCAAATCAACAAGAGCCAGCGCACTTAGGTCTCAAAAAATTCTGAAAATATTACTGAGTGTACCCATGGTACTTAAGAGAAACACTGTACATTTATTTGAATGTAAGATGTATACTCTCCATGTTACAGCCAATTTCACTGGGGGAGGGGGGTGCCCATTTTGTTCACACTCTTTTTTTTGTCAAAGTTCACAAGCCCGTAGCTCAAGAACTAA
>NC_085858.1:30251016-30291016 GCF_034702125.1 Engraulis encrasicolus | reverse complement strand
TAAAAATGACTATTTTTGGAAATTCAAAATGGCTGACCATGGAGAAGATCCCCCTTTTCATGTATGAAAAGTGCATTTTTTCCAGTCATAATGAATACTTAGAATTTGATGGTGGTGGTAAGTATTCATGAAAAAGGTAGCATTAGTGAATGGGCAGCATGAATTCTGGAAATAAACAACTAAAAATCTCACACAGTGTCCTTTTAAGCCTACGTAGTACTTCAGTATGAGGTGCCCCTTTGGCAATACAATAGAAATAGAAAAACTTATACGTACACTGTTTTAACTATTCAAATATTGTATGTTGGCCTATAAAATGACTGCATGTAAAAAAAAAACCTTCTAGTGATGTGATATATTGCCTAGGGGGCACCATATACTGAAGCACTACTTAGGGTGAAGTTTCTGGGAAACGCAGCCCTGTCTATTAGAGGGCTATTGACTTAGTGTCTTGATAGGATGTTGCCATACACCGTATACATTCACACTGCCAACTCATGTGGCACAAACCTCTAATTCTGTGAAAAATAGTACACATAATACAAATTCATTGAAAATCACCTCACATTACAAAAATCATAAAAACCAAAATGAACAGACAAAAACTGGCTTTGAAAAGCACACAAGTTTGATGTGTGACTTGCAGCATTCACATTCCAGCTTCCTGACAAATCCACACATATAAGCGCTAGAACTTTCTGGTAGAAAAAAATAAACACTTAAATAAACAAACAATAATTGCACTCCACTTCACTGTACATTCATGTCAACTAATGTCTTTTTTGCATTTTAACAGAACTTTACATTAATTTACTATTTTATACTGAGCTTAGCAGTCCAAACCATAAAAAAGGGAATTGTTAAAAAAAGAGGATCTAGCCTCTCTTTTCCGTCCTGAAAGACATCGAAGCCACAGCCCCAACCAACCACTCTGAAATACAAACCCACCCCACCCCACCCCACCCAACCAACAACGCTGAAATACAAACCCACCCCATCCCAACCTCAACCACTCTAAAATACAAACCCACCCCACCCCTTCCCACCCCATCCTTCCCTCTTTTTTGAGATTCAACTATGTACAACTTCTTTTTTTTTAAATAACTCTGCAAATAATATGAAAAAAAAACTCTGGTCTAGTTCTAGTCCACAGTAGCCGTGGAGACTAGTCGTTGTACGTTTTGGATTTGAAGCACGAGCTGTCCTGGATCATGTTGAAGAACATCTTCTCGTAGAGGCGGTACATGGTGGAGGCGCCTATGATGCGCGCGATGCGCTTGAGGCTCTTGAGCAGGCGTTTGGACACGCCCTGGCCCCGCAGGCGCCTCTGGCTCTGGGCCAGGGCCTTGCCCACGTCGCGCTCGCTGTTGCGGCTCTTCCACAGGTGCAGCAGCTGCAGGATGTGCTGCTGGGACGGGCAGGAGACCACCAGCGTGTGCACCTCCTCCTCGCTCACGCGCACCCCCGGCAGGCTGTGGGTCACGGCCAGCAGGTCGCCCAGGGTTAGGTTCTTCAGGCCCGCGCAGCGCAGCACCTTGCGCTCGCACACGTTCACTCCTGGGGGCAGAAGAAGAAGAAGACGCGTAGACTTTGGTCAAATAAGTGTGTCTAATAATACTGTACCTAATAGAACTGTACGTCATCATTACATCACACTCGACAGTAAAGCACCTTACACTCACACACATTCACTCTTGGGCAGAACTTAGAGTTCACTTTTTTCATCACCAGCCAAAATGGCAAGTAGATGCGATTTACCAGACAATGGATCAAAGTGGCTAGTAAGTTGTACTTTTCTACCAGTCAAACTGGTAGCATTTGGCCGGTTAGCTGGTGTTAATTCAGAGCCCTGCTCTTGGGGCAGATGAAGAAGACATATAGACTTGGGTCAAACTGGTGTGCCTAAAAATCAAGTCAAATGTACTTCTTCAAATGTACAGTATTTCTTATGACATTCTGTACGTTTACATCGTGGGAAGAAGAAACGGAAGAACAAGCATACTACACAAAGGTCAGATAATGTTGCAATGTATGTTGTAATGTGTGTTATAATGTTTTAGTGAAGATTTTTCAGGCAACAGTGAAGCGTTCAATGGCTGGAACAGACGTTAAGAACTCTGCATGCTGAACTCAGTATTGTGAATGGAACAAACAGAGTGTTGGCTGTGAGCATTTAAGAACACCACACTATTTAACTCCACTTAAGAGGGAAAGGAGCATGTGGTGTTGTAGCAGGATGTTGACAACAGCAGGTAATTGACTACTAGTGAAATGACTCCTCCTCCTTTCCCAGCTTTCCAGATTTGCAGACACTGATGGTTGCCACACACTGTTTACTAGGGCTGTGACGATACGGTCAACTCACGGTCCAGTTAATATCACCATTTATGACCTACGGTTCGATAAATGCCAGGATTCTGCAATATAAAATAAAATTATGAATAAAAACTAAGATCGTTTATTGGTAGAATAGGCTAATTTTTTATTGGTTGGAAAGGCTAATTTTTGAAAGTTTAAATATAATAATAATGATGATTTGAAGCTTAGAAGCACTATGACTTCATATCATGTGGTTGTTTTTTGGACTGATGGGTAACAAAACAATATCGTGAGTCTGTGTATCTCGATTTCTCGATTCGATACAATATCGTTACAGCCCTACTGTTTACAGACCAGTCTACTGCACGTCTGTTTGTTCCCTGTTTGCTGTAGCCACAGTTTATAACGATGCCAAACACTTTCAATTTTAAACCACAACAATCGTAATTATCTAAGCACACCCTACTCTCCTGTGGTGAGTTCTCTCTTTTGCTGCTACAAACGTAAAAGAAGTTGAAGAGTGCGACGTCACTAATTGGAGCGCTGCAAGAGCCTATTATGAAAACTGTGGATTGCCACTGAATTGAATAAAAAAAAACAATGTAGGGGATTCATACCAACACCCAACACTTGATTTTACACATTTATCAGACAATCAGAGATGAGGTGAGAACGATACTGAATTTCATTTTTAAAAGTTGGGTTTAAAATAATCAGTAAATAAGCAATCAAAATAAGTGACGAAAAAAGCAAAAATTATAGCAATGATATAAAATTAACCTGTTTGATTTATCATTTGAGTTATCATTCCTTTTATTGTGACTGATTGTGTGTGTCGTGCTGTGCATTTTTTTTGCAATGCTACTATATTAAAAATAATGTATTTTCTGAAAGCCTCCCCTCATGACGCAACAAGCCGACTACTGTGCGTGTGTGTGTGTGTGTGTGTGTGTGTGTGTGTGTGTGTGTGTGTGTGTGTGTGTGTGTGTGTGTGTGTGTGTGTGTGTGTGTGTGTGTGTGTGTGCGTGTGTGTCTCAGCGTGTGTGTGTCTCAGCCTGTGTGTGTCAGCGCGCGCGTGTGTGTGATGTTATTATTGGTATGGACCCACAGAACCATACCCTTTACTGTAATCCCAGACTCGTATGGTTATGGTCAGTCTGCCTGACATTTCCTTGCTCTGCATTGCTCTGTGGGTTACTATAAGAGCGAGGAGGGAGAATCCACAGAGAGGGAAACACTGACTGACTTCTTGGAAGCGCAACCCTGTGCTTAGGAGACCCTCCGAGGAACAATTCTTTGAGCAGGCTGTTAAGGGCAGATCAGCACCTTCACCGACTGTTCTACTAATCTGAAACAGTTGTGCTTCAAAAAAAAAAAAACCCCACCAAAAACAACGTCTCCGCAAAGTCTGTCCCTCGGAGTGTCGGGGACCAATCAGAGGGCTGTTTTTTTCCCTGAGAAAACACTTCTGTTTTCTTACTGAAATGACCCCAAATTTCTTACAGGGAATTTCTGTTCCCAGTTAAATGTGTCTGTTTACTGTGTAATGAGTAATTTGTTGGCTCCCCTCATGGAAGGAAAGTGAAAGCCCAAAACTACACCGCTGAGTCATTACCAGCTAATGAAAATGAATGCGAAACGCAGTGTGACACACGGAGTGCGTGCGGCTCAACAGAAGGCGACAGTCGGTAGTATTCACCAGCAGCCGGTGCAGGCAAAATATCCCTAGCTGCCCGCTCCAACAAACCAAATGACCTGGAGGTAAACTGAGGGTAACAAAACACATTGAGGCGACAACAAGCACCTTCTCTTTTTTTCATACACTTCTCCATCACACATCCTGTCATTTAGGCACCTCGTAAGTGTCACAGCTCTGGTGAGTCACCCCACAGAGAGATGTATTTGGTTCGCTATGTCTTCCTGAGTCAGTGAAGTGGGACACCGCTGTGGACCCCACAACCACACGGCAGGAATGTGGGGCGGAAGGTGATGATGATGCACAGGACGGGGTAACTTGTTAGGCAATGTTGCCTGGCAACAACATGATAGGCAATGTTGCCTGGAAACAACATGATAGGCGCCAAAATGTTCTAATTGGATAAAGAGCACTGGTGAAAGGCTTTGATTGATATTTGTGTTGACCTGCACAATGAGCAAAGGGCTAGAAATATGTCCATATAAAGATAGGAAAAAAACGAGCTAACCCAGAGTCACGCTAGAGCCTTTAAGCGTGTTGTTATCGTAATAGTAATGACCCAATCTTTTTTATATAGCTTTTGTGGTTTATTTGGCATAGCATAGTGGCAGAGGGACAGGAAACGAGTGGGGAGAGAGAGACGGGGAAGGACCGGCAAATGACCCAGGCCGGAACCAAACCTGGTTCGTTGGTGTTGTAAACTAGTGCTCTACCGTCAGGCCACGGTAGGGGAATAATGACCCAATCTTAATTGGTTGCTTTCTTACGTAATTTTCCAATGGCATCAATGAAGGCTCACCACTCTACTACTTAACACTCTCGTGAAGGTCACATCAATGCTATTCTGATGTAGATTCGATTTTTCCAAGAAAAAGTCAGTGAATCAAACCGCACTACATGTAAAAGGAAGCAAAACAGTCATACTACTCAATCTAATATGCTGTAAGTATAGTCCGTATTGTGTGTGTGTGTGTGTGTGTATGTGTGTGCGTGCCGTGGGTGCATGCGTGTGTGCTTGCATGTGTGTGCATGCGTCCGCACGTGTGTGCGCGAGCACGTGTGTGTAATTGCACATGATGTGTGTGTTTCCGTTACCTTGTATGATGCTGAACATCTTGTCCTGGTCCTTGTTCTGCTCCCTCCAGAGCCTCAGGAGCTGCAGCATCTGCTGCTGGGGGCTGCAGGCCTTCTTCAGACGCTCCACACTCTTCCAGTCCACGGGGCGGCCGGGCAGGCTCTCCAGCAGCCGCTCCAGCGGGATGGAGGCCAGCCGGGGGGACGCCAGGAACTGGAAGATGGCCTCCTCACACAGCAACGTGTCTGGAGGGGGAGAGAGAGAGAGAGAGAGAGAGAGAGAGAGAGAGAGAGAGAGAGAGAGAGAGAGAGAGAGAGAGAGAGAGAGAGAGAGAGAGAGAGGGGTGGAAATATGGGTTAGATTAGACTACGCAGGATCTGGAGAGAGTCAGAGAGAGAGAGAGATATGACCTCTTCACACAGCGACATGTCTGGGGAGAGAGAGAGAGAGAGAGAGAGAGAGAGAGAGAGAGAGAGAGAGAGAGAGAGAGAGAGAGAGAGAGAGAGAGAGAAAGAGAAAGAGAAAGAGAAAGAGATATGGGCTGAGTTGTATAAAGTAGAGGTAGAAGTACTCTTACAGATGTAATTACAACACTAGTGGTTTCAATTATGTAACATAATACTAGTGTTGTAATTACACTTTTAAGAGTACATCTACTTCTGCTTCATACAACTCGGGATGTGGATTACACAGAACAGTAACGTGTCGGGATTGAAAAGGGTTACATGGGGAGGACAGCACAGCAACATGTCTGGAAAGAGAGAGTAAGAGAGGAGAGAGGTGAAGAGAGATATGGACTGCACAGCAGTATGTCTGGGGAGACAAATAGAGAGATGGGGAGAGATGGAGAGAGAGAGAGAGAGAGAGAGAGAGAGAGAGAGAGAGAGAGAGAGAGAGAGAGAGAGAGAGAGAGAGAGAGAGAGAGAGAGAGAGAGAGAGAGAGAGATGGGTTGCAAAGCACAGCACAGCAACATGTTTGGAGAGGTATGGGTTGCACAGTGTCTGGGGAAAGAAAGAGGTGGAGAGAGAGAGAGATATGGTTTACAAAGCACAGAAGAACAGCAACGCATCTGGAGGGGGAAATTGAGAAACGAAGATAACACATTGCAGCAATGTGGACAGAGAAAGAAAGATGTGTGGATAACATTGTACAGCAATGTGCCTGGGGGGGGAGAGAGAGAGAGAGAGAGAGAGAGAGAGAGAGAGAGAGAGAGAGAGAGAGAGAGAGAGAGACAGAGAGAGAGAGAGAGAGAGAGAGAGAGAGAGAGAGAGAGAGACAGAGACAGAGACAGAGACAGAGACAGAGATAGAGAATGAAGAGGTATAATGGAGCCATGATGGGTTAAATAGGATAGTTTTTCAAGAAAGAGGCAGCACTTTGTATGTATATTTTTGGCTTTTGTGCCTTTATTTGTGACAAGACAGTTGGAGAGTGACAGGAAACGAGTGAGGAGAGAGATGGGGAAGGATCGGAAATGAGTATGAATGTACAGTATGTATGAGTTAATGTATGTTAGTGTATGCACATGGACCAATACTACAGGAATATTGTATATTTATATACTGATATTTTAGATATATGAGATTTTTCTAACCACATGCAGCTGGGTGTTTAATGAGAGGCACCAGGGGAATTAATGGGCCACACTTAAATGAAATGATTACATACTCTTGTTCCATATTAGAGGGAGATGAACATGTTAGATACATGACATGTGTCTGTCAAGAGGAGACATGTCTGGGAAGAAGACAGGGTATGATTAATACAATGTATATCGCACTTCATTTGAAGTCAATGATGATATTATCCTTATTGAAGTCAGTGAAGTTATTGAAGTGACTGCATAAAAAGTGCCAGAGAGCATGTTATAATAAATATTACATAACGTATGAAAGATGATTTGGAATTTGATATATCTGTTTGGCCTATTCACACAGAAGTGTGTCTGGGTACAGAAAAACATGGAGAGACTAATAGAATAGATTAGGGTTTACTCAAATGTGTACTGTTTTAGAGAGGAAAATACTGGGCTAAAAAACTGCCATGTGGACGCTGCTCCTCAAACAGAAGCAGAGTCTGACCAGAAGCACCCGGAGATTTACTACTAATGGCCTCACACACAATGCTGTGATTGCGGGTATCGACTTTCCATCATGGTCTACTGTTCTAGACAGGAAAATACTGTTATACTTCTTTTTTTTCAACTTCTTTTCATTGAAAACACTGTTGTACTTCCACAAATGGATTATTGATTTGTATAGGAGATAGATTAATGGGAAGCACTTTATTTGAGTCTACATATGGGTGACATGAGCATCATCAACATGTTAACGTTTGTGTCATTTTGTCTTCCTGCATGGCACAACATGGTGTCTGAGGACTTCACACACAAAATGTCAAGAGCATCGATTTTCCTGCCAATGTAATTTCTTTCCGAGAGGCAAATACTGGCACACTAGCGTGAATAGTGATACATATTGGAAGAGTTAAGCTTGGTCCAGGAGATATTTCTGTTATATACCAAATATAATCACTGCAAGATGAGAGACGACGTGTCTCTCTGTTAAGTGCATTAAATAAACTTTCAGATAAAGTGTCTTTCAAACATAATATTCCTTCTGCCTTCCGTGATTCATAACATATTCCAGAGTTTTTCAAAATAAAGTAACAGTAGAATAAAAAATAAACAACCTTTATCCAGACACTATTCAGAGCTACCTAACAGCGCAACCACCAACAGTGATAACCTACAGTATACACACCATATTGCATGGCTCAAGATGTGTCTAGATATCGTACCACACACACACACACAGGCAGTATGTCGGAAACGCCGTGTCCCTGGAGCATTAGCCACCAGTGATTTACAATGTTGTGATATACCACACTATGTAATATGCATAATTATCCCCTGTGGAGCTGATGTATGTATGGATGCGGTCAGGCATGCTATATGTGTTTCATATGTGTGCCATGGCTTATGCATGTGATGTCAGCGCTGTGTTTGATGCCGTATTAGATGACTCTCTGGAGTATAGGCCGAGCAAAGTTTCCAGGCAAAAGATCTCGATAAGACCGAAGGTCCCAAAAACAACACGGCCAGAGAGGCATGAATCAAAAGCACATTTTTCTGGTGGGAAACCAAAAAGTACACCCTACACCCCTTAAAAGAGGGCCAACGTTGTCGTTGTAAATTTTATTGTGTAAAAGAACCCTCATTACTAGCCGGTAGCAAAATGGCTTTCACAGAGCTTTTCAAGGAAGGGGGTGGGGGGGGTTCAAGAGTTGGCAAGAGTTACCCGTACCTCATCACTGTTAGGAGGGATGCTGTAGCCCTCCCGACATTTTGTTTAAAATGGCCTCTATCATCAAGGGCCGGAAATTCTTAGCACATGATGGCGGTCAGGTAGTCATGGTTTTATCAGGAATTAAAACAAACATCCTCCCAAAACGCTAATTAAGTGCAGGGTTGATTGTAAAAGTGACTCAAGGGTGAGTTGCAGTGATAAATTGCCATAGACCACCAAGCATTCAAAAGGAAAACACCCACCAACATTAGCACACTTTCACATGTTGGGGATCAACTTTTGCTAATTGTCAGCACATGAGGATGCAGCACTGCGCTTTGCTTGATTATGGATGTCAACGATGCATTAAATCCAGTTAAGCTAACTCAACAACGCAATACCCAGTAGAGTGCATGCTGATTCCCAGAATCAGATATGAGGCCTTCAACAAGAACATCTTTCACTCTCATAACATTATGTGTCCTCTCACTCTTTCTTCAGTTCTCTTTTGATAAATCGGCCTGTGAATGAAATCATTCTATATTTGGAGCTATATTTAGGGCCTCAAACTTTCAGATCCATTTTCAAATATGTCCTACCTCATATTAGAAAACAAAAAGCGTGTGTGTGTGTGTGTGTGTGTGCGTTTGTGTGTGTGCGTGCGTGCGTGTGTGTGCGTGCGTGAGTGCGTGCAGCATGTGTGCACACGCATACGTAAGTCTGCGTCTACACATTTCATTGCTAAAAAATGAGTAATATGTCCGTACTGAGTGACTGAATGTGTTAGCACCATTTAATACTTAAAACTGAGCACTGATCCAGAAGGAACTCCTTGGGTTGCCATTGATGTGACTCAGTTTCCTCTCTGGTCGTCTCTAGGATATGATGTCACCATTAAAACATTTCCTCCAGGATCCGAGCACATGTCCATTTCTATATTTCAGGTCTCTCTCTCTCGCTTCGCTAATAGGAGTTGTCTTGAGAGGACAGGAGAAGGGAGATGATTTTTTCCTGTACTGTGCTATCCATTTCTCTCAAACCACACGCGAGAGCAGTATGGACATTTCTTCAGCAAATTAAACAGTGGGTGTTCTGTGTTGCTGTCACGCTAACAAATGTATCTAATAAAACTGTAGCATTGAGTGGCAGTTACAGTGTGGCTGTTCTAAATCATTCCCTTGGTTGCTTGACTTTGCTCTCATCTGACAGTGATATGTTTTATGGATCCATTTGCGTCACTGAAGAAAATACTAATAAATTCTAACTTTCATTCAGCTTTTTCCTGTCAAATCTAGGTCTTTTTTGATGGCAGCATGAAATGAACATCAAGCTCACCTTGAATATTACACAAATGGCTTTTGCGAACTTGATGACAGGTGATCACACTTGTTTTTTTTAATCTAGCCTAGGCTATTCCATCTTGTGATTTTGTTTCAGAGAGCACATACAGTATGAAACGTATAACTGGATGTCCAGTATTGCATTACCACTAACGGTATTGCATTGCCATAGCTGTAAAACGTAGTGAAATGGCAGCCCCCTTTCCTTCATCCGTTTTTCCTCCTAATTTCCTCCTTTCTCACCCTGCAATCCATTTATATTTATTATTTCATCAATGAAGAGAGACACATAACAGTGTACAATGCAAGCACTCCAATCTGACAATGCCGGTCGAATGTGAACCTGAATATTTACATACACAGTAGCTGCAGGAATACAGGGGAGTCACATTCCCCCTTTTTCAAGATGAAATGAATAATAATGCAGAATGCCAATACCAACCAATATTGAACTTTGCATCACTGAACCAGCATGAGACCATACCACTATAAGATAACTGTAACAAATCTGATGTGATCAATAGTAATCACTTTGCTTAGAAAGGTTCACAAATGCAATGCATTCAACAGAAACTCAGACTGTGTCTACAGACTCGTATATAACAGCATGTGATAAACAAGTGATCTCCTAAATGTTTATAAAAGTCCTCAATCTCCAAAGCAGATGGTGAGTGGTGTTACTTCCATACAATAGTCCACCTGTTAACACAGCTGGCCTGCAGCTGGACTGTAATGTTGATTTTTAAAGGCTTTCTTCCTCCAGTTTCACACTCTGTCGAGCTAAAGGTGTTTTGCCTATGCAGTACAGTACAGAGATTTAACACGTAACATAGGGATGCAAATCTGTGATTTGGGAAGGAAGTTTAAACAGGACACAAGTGAGTGAATAGCAGGCATGTTTTGTTCCGAGTATAGAATAGAAAGGTGCAATGGAACTAAGCATAGAGGTCACAATGTTTCAAGCTGTAAGTCACTTTGGTGACTCATTTATGGTGAGATCCTACCTGCGTGGCATTGGATGTCATGACTGGTGCACCAGATGTTATGGAGATGTAGTGTTATGGAGTATAGAAAGGAAGTGTTTTAGAAGATGGTATGGTCCCAAGCCCTCCCCCCCCCCCCCCAATATTTTTGGGGATTTTTGGGACTTTTTGTGCGAAATGACAGTCGAGACAGACAGGGAGCAAGTTGAGAGAGAGAGACGGGGAAGGGTCGGCAAAGGACCCGGGCCGGAATCAGACCCGGGTCGCCGGTGTAGCAGTGCAATACCCTACCGTACCTACTGTACCTGTTGCATGTCGTGGTTTGTGTATCAGGGGGTTATGGTGGCCATACTACCTGTCGTGGCACTGCCTATCATGGCTGGTGCACTGGGTGACGGAGGATGTGTTTTGGAGAAGGTAGAGCCTACCTGTACCGTAACCGTGTGGCATAGAACCCCTTAAGACACTAACTACCCCTGTTATAAATGAGCTGTTACCAGAATGGAAATGACCAAGTCGTAAAAGGACTACTAAAGTCCCTGTGCACTGCCATAGTGGTGTAGTACTATGGTAGTCACGTTTTTTTCAGTGACTATTACAACATCCCAGTGGCGGGACAGTGTCTGGTAAGGGGCTATGTATTTTAGGGGGCGTTCAATGACCACCCTACCTGTGTGGCACTGCATGCCATGGTTTGTGTTTTTGGGGGATGTTAGTGTTTTAGGTTATGGTGTCCATGCTGTGTGGCACTGCACTTCCTGACTGGTGCACTCGGTGTGTGTGTGTGTGTTTGTGTGTGTGTGTGTGTGTGTGTGTGTGTGTGTGTGTGTGTGTGTGTGTGTGTGTGTGTGTGTGTGTGTGTGTGTGTGTGTGTGCGTGCGTTTCTGTGTTGGGGGCGGGCGTTGCTATGGCTTTGCTCCTACCTGTGTGGCACTGCATGTCGTGGCTGGTGCACTCGGTGGAGACGACGGCGTCGTTGTCACACACCACGTCCTGCGTGCTGGTGCCGCGCTGCAGGGTGCGGTGGCCCAGCAGGCTGCAGTTGCGGTGCGGGATGCACGGCTCCGTGGCCGACGCCACGCCCGAGTAGTAGCCCTTGGGGCACGCCGCGCACACCGTGTCACTCGCCGGCGTGCCTGGACACACACACGCACACACACAGGCATACACACACACAGGCATACGCACACACACACACACACACACACACACAGGCATACACACGCACAGGCAAACACACACACACACAGGCAAACACACACACACACACACACACACACACACACACACACACACACACACACACACACACACACACACACACACACACACACACACACACACACACACACACACACACACAAGCACACACACACACGCACACACACACACACAGAGTAAAACATCACTTGAGATGTACAGTACGGTTTGCGACTGATTTGAAAAGCAGACAGTTACATCCCGAAATGTATACATGTCAGCAGCATGATGGTTAGCTTGAACCTCAACCTCCACGGCATTACAAGCAGCATTACGGTACATGGTGTCATTATGATGAAATGTGGCCCCTCTCAGTCGAGGGGTATAAAGTAGAACTTTAGGGAGTTGACATACACACAAATGATGATGCCTTTCTGTCTAAGTATCGACATCCTGTATATAATACTGTATGTATATAGGGTCTCTCTGAATCGTTTCCAGCTGCTCCGAACTGACGGGAATGTTTTCATGATGGGCAGACAAATGATCTGCCTGTGAAAAAGATTTTTTTTTTCCCTGAACTATTGGCACCGATAAAAAAAAGCAGCTCAGAAAATGGACCACCAACTGATGCACGTTCGCGTCTGATAGTTGTGGGAGAGGATGTGCAGTGCAGTGCAGTCAATGGTGGTCTGGCTTTCAGTAATCGCCCATATGGTTTGAGGGTTTTATTGATGACAGTAAAAGTCATCAGGAACAGAAACCCTCACGCAGCAGATTTGAAAAAGGTCAGTTTCTGATGTGGGAGATGCATAGTTCCCCCCCTCCGCTACGGGTCACATGAGATACTACACACACATGCACGCATGCATGCACACACACACACACACGCGCACACACACACACACACACACACACACACACACACACACACACACACACACACACACACACACACACACACACACACACACACACACACACGCACACACACCACATGCTGTGCAGAAACACCCTTGTCATATTGCCATGTCATCGTAATGTTATGTTTATCGTCTTTCAGTCACAGCATGACACGGGTCATTGAAAAATCTATAAACGAAAACAAACATACACAGTCAGCAGACTGTCTGATGTCAATAATTGGTTTGAAGTTGGATTGATGTCCCTTCACCCGTTTTATATAAATTGCTTTCAGAGAAGTCCTTAATCTCTTTCATTTCTTTTTCGGGTGAACAAAGCATCTGCAGTAAATTACCATAATATATCAATGTCAACAATTTTATTTTTTAATGTCTGTTTATTGTTCTATTTTTGCCTATGGAGTCAGGTTGTGAAACAAGAAAGCTCCTGCACACTTTTCACATTTGCAGCCTTTTACTTATGACGTTTCGGTCTATTGACTTTCTTCAAGCAATTCCTATGAGTCTGTAAAATACACACCTTCACCAGGAACGACATTGCCATCTTCTGGTGACTACTAACTATGGATTTGACACTGGTCTTCAAGTTCTGCTTTTTGTTGTTTACATTTTAAATCCAAACAAAACAAAATATTTAGTCTACACCCTGTTGGCAAATAACGTGTCACGGCCCAGTTTTCCACGGTTCTACTACAGCAAGGAAATGTACCTATGAACATGACCCATTCCAATATTATTCTAAGTCTATAAAAACGTCAATGTGTTTTGACATATCGGGGCCATACCTAGTAATGTATGCTATTCCACATTATGTAAGACAAGTAAAAGTGTAATTCTTGTGTAAACTGTGGAAAAGGCCAGCGTCTGAGGGAGGGAGTCTTGAGGCTGGAGCTGTCAGTGTGCCACAGCAGAACCGCTATTCCTCATCTGTTATGGAGACACGGGCGGGCGGCCTGTTGATGGGAAGGCTTGGCCTGGGGAATACCCCCTTGGAGGCCGGCCATCACCTTAGTTTGGATGTGCGGAGCCGCCTCACAGCGCTCGCTCGGTTCACCCACAGCGGGCCGGGCTGGCCAGGCAGGCCAGGCAGGCCGCAGGGATGAAGCGGCGGTGCCCTGATTAAAAAGCGAGACGGAGGAAAGAATCCCGAAAACAAACGCGAAAATTAAACCACCATAACAGATGGTTCCCGCTTCTCTCCTCGCCTCCACGCTCTGCTCCACACTGCTCTCTCCCTGAGCTACCCCGGGGTCTGGATGCGAGAGCGGGAGAGGGAGAGAGGGGGAGGGAGAGAGAGAGAGAGAGAGAGAGAGAGAGAGAGAGAGAGAGAGAGAGAGAGAGAGAGAGAGAGAGAGAGAGGAAGAGAAAGAGAGCAAGAGGACCTGAGCCAATCGCAGCCAGTGTAAGCGAGGCCGATCTTCGGCTAACTCCACAGTGATGAATGATGCTGTCGCTCAGCACCACCGCCGAATGCCAGAGCAGTTATTACCCTTGCACAGGGGAGCGCTCTCATTCAACTCTCTATAAACCCCCACTCTCTCCCTCTCTCTCTCTCTTTACTCCTACCTCACTGCCTTTCTCTCTCTCTCTCTCTCCTTTTCTCTCTCTACCCCTACCTCACTGCCTCTCTCTATCTCTCTCTCCTCCCTCCTCTCCTCCAGTGCTCTATTACCTTCTCCCCCCTTCTCTACCCCTGTCTGCCTCCCTGCCTCACTACCTCACTGCTCTGTCACTCACACACTGCATTTCAATGGCCTGTTCAATGGTGGCTAAGCACACAAACACACAGACACGCACACAACCACACACACGCACACACACACACACGCACACACACACACACACACACACACACACACACAGACACACAAACACACGCACACATGCACATATGCACACACACAGACACACAACCACACACACACACACACACACACACACACACACACACACACACACACACACACACACACACACACACACACACACACACACACACACACACACACACACACACACACACACACACACACACACACGCATGTGGCACAAGTGCTAGCCGCCAGGACGCCCCGCTGCCAGGGATAACACTGGTGTGATATTGGCACATTGTCACCGGTTGTTCCCACTGTTATCGTACGGCTGTAGCTTATACAAGGCGTGAAACGGGAGTTTTGGGAGAGCGGCAGAACTCATGCTCCCTTCAAAAGGCAGCTGTTCTGCTCGCTGTGTAATGGGTTTAGGCCCGAGCCGTGACAGGCGGGGAAATTGTCCGAGAAAATGAAGGGGTGGTTGGAGGAGGGGGTGCAGGGGAGCGCTTTGGACAGCTGGGTCTGCTAAGGCCGGTACCCTGTAGTCTAGACTCTAGAGCAACATGCACCTGCTGAAGGCCAAATGTTATTCACCGGCCCAAATGAGAGAGAAATATACTGCTGATGTAATTGCATTACTCACATCAGAGAAGCCGAGAATGCGCCAGACAGAAAGTTTTATATATGTATATAGCAATATACAGTAAATATATGTGCATATGCAAGTGTAAGGTACTACAAAGACACACCCACACCCACACACCCACACCCACACACATGAGATAATACAAAGACACACAGACACAGACTCAGACACACACACACAGAAACGCGCACTCACACAAACACACACACACTCTTTCTCTCCATTTCTCTCTCCCCTTCTCTCTCTGTCTCTCAAACTCACCCAGGGCGATGACTCCGCTGCCGGGCAGGCACGGCGTGTGGCGCACGCAGAACTCCACCTCCAGGTGGTAGCCGGGCAGGCACTCGCACACCTGGTCGTGCGTGGCGTTGCAGACCTGCCGCACCAGCTGCTTCTCCTTGCAGACGGCCGTGCAGTACTGGCAGCTCTCCCCCCAGTGCCACTGCTCGGCAAAGTGCTGCGGGGGGCACGGGCTGCACTCGGTGGGGCCGTGCGGGCCGCAGTGCCGCCTCACCGCCGTGCCCGGCGGGCACTGAGTGCACAGGTGCAGCTCGAAGGTCACGGGGTCGCGGTGCTGGTACTGGTGCTGCAGGTGGGCATCGTGAAGGGCCCAGGTGATGGAGGCAGTCAGGAGCTGTGACGGGAGGGAGGAGAGAGATGACAATACGTTATTATTATGTAATATGATATCACTTTACACTAGAAGATAATGCAGGTGATGGAGGCAGCCAGGAGCTGACGGGAGGAGAGAGATGATAATATGTTAATATTATGTAATATAATATCACTTTACACTAGAAGATAACGCAGGTGATGGAGGCAGTCAGGAGCTGTGACGGGACGAGAGGAGAGATTATAATATGTTATTATTTTGTAATATGTGATTACTTTACACTAGAAGATAATGTTATGGCCACCTCCAGGTGACAGAGACAATAAGCAACTGTGACGGGGCAGAAGGATGATAATTGTTAGTTGATTTACCTTATCGATCGGCTTATGATTAATGAATACAGTACAAGTAATGCAGTTGAGAGTACCACTTTTCGGGCAGTCATGGGTAAGGGGTTAGGGCAGGGCAGGGGTGGGGAACCTATGTCTCGAGGGCCGTTTGCGGCCCTTGAGGCCGTTTTATCCGGCCCTCGACATTGTTTTAATGTTATGCAGCTTCACATGAAATATGACATATTTTGTTAAGGAATCTTAGAAAATACATTTGCAATACAAGTAAGTTATATTCCTAGAGAAAGAGGGGTCTGTTTTAAAGGTGGCTGCCTACATTATAGGCCTAAAGTCCATGGGGAAATCCTGGTTTGTGTTCGTAGTATGGCCCTCGGATGACTTTTACAGTACGGTCGTCGGATGAATTTGAAGTGGCCCCTCAAATGAAAAAGGTTCCTCACCACTGTGTTAAGGCATCAGACTTGTAACCCAAAGGCTGCCGGTTTGACTCCCGACCCCACAGGTTGGTAGGGGGAGTAATTAACCTCTCTCCCATCCTCCTCTATGACTGAGGTACCCTGAGCATGGTGCCGTCCCGCTGCACTGCTCCCTTGGGGTGCCATTGGGGGCTGCCCCCTTTGCACAGGTGAGGCATAGCTGCAATTTTGTTGTGTGCGGTGTGCACCTGTGTGCTGTGGAGTGCTGTGTCACAATGACAATGGGAGTTAGAGTTTCCCAGGTGGCCTTTCACTTTCATATACTGTATATAACTTTATACTAGTAAGCCGTGGCAGTCAATGTCCAGCAGGTGATGCTCATTACATTACACTAGCAGAGAACATTATATGGTCATAAGGAATTATGAAGATGAGGAGATGACATACAAATATTGCATTATATAGGGCTGCACAATTAATCGAAAATAATCGAAAATTGGGATCTCGAAATCGGGATTCACTCAGGATTTAATCGTGGTAATAGCGACCTGCTTTCAAGTGTCCTTGAAGCCAGAACATACTGACAATCTGGTGTTTCTGGCCAGAAATCTGTCCCCTTAAGTTTCATGTTATTGCCTTTTACATAATTATTACAATTCATTTTTCTTTTGCACTCTTGGTTATATTTCTTTTTTATATAATTTTAAATAGAATTCAGCAAAAAAACAAAAAACAATAATCGTGAATAATAATCGTGATTCCGATTTTGACCCAAATAATCGTGATCATGATTTTTTTCCATAATCGTGCAGCCCTAGCATTATACTAGCAGACAGGCAGTCAGCACAGCAGCTGTGACCGGAGGAGAAAGATAAATAATTTTGGGGGGGGGCTTTGCCTTTATCTCAACAGGACAGTGTAGTAATGACAGGAAGTGAGTTGGGAGACAGAGACGGTGGACGGTGGTGCAAAGGACCCGAGCCAGACTCGGGTCGGCCGCGTAGTAGACGAGTGCCCCACCATTAAGCCACGGCAGGGACAGGAGGAGAGAGATTACATTGTACTAGCAGACAATGTTATCCAAAATGAGAGGCGAGGGCTTGCCTTAGTTTGATTCAAACATTTGTTGCACTTTGACTCGATACGTTACACAGCACAGATGTGTCACTGTGAGACAATGCTACCCAAAGTGATAGTCAGGAGACGTACATGACAGAGATAACATTCTACTCAGTGGTGGACAATGTTATCCAAAATGGCAGTTAGGAGCTACGAGGGGAGAGATATTATGGTATTGTTTAGAGTAGGGAGGAGATGGAGGGAGACAGACTGATACAACAGTTGGTCAATATACTGGGTCAACATTGGGTCTGTATCGAGTGGTGTTGTGAGTCTCAGTTATGGGTGTTTTTTTATATCTGGCGGCTGACTTGATCTTAGAGCAGCCTTTAAATATCCTACTTGCATCAGTGGAGAGCTGCTAACGAGTGTGCAATATATAAAAACATTGCAATTCATACAATGGAGACGGACGGTCAGTGCTTTGGACGACTAAGATGACATTACACTACACTACACTGCACTAGCGGGCACAACATGGCAGTCATGAGCTACGTGAGACATGACAGCATCGGATAGAGAATGGATTCTACGAGGAGTCTACACACTTAAAATCCTTTTTTTCTTTGATTTTTCATTCCTGCCATGGAATAAAAAATCAAAGAAAAAAGGATTTTAAGTGTGCAGACTACTCACTCCAAACTCGCAAGTTCAAATCCCAAATCAGCCAGAACAATACGCAACTAGGCCTAACAGAAAGACAAATATGGCAATTGCTGAAAGAAGAATATGGCCATACATAAACTATCAGTAACTAATCGATCAATAACTAATAAATAATGTATGCTCAGCTGCACACCTGCTCCAGGGACTACACCCTGATGTGGATCAGACTGTCAGCTAAGTGCAATTCACGTAGAAACGGTGAGTTTCTATAGCATAATAGTCATTAACGGAGGAAGGAAGGGAGCCCTATAAAGGCAAAGTGCAGTAACTACGGAAATATTACAGCGGAGAAAATTGCCGGCAAAGCCTTGGTATTAAGTTGGATATTGCCATCACTGCAAATTTGACAGAGCAATATCTCAAACAGGACACATTTGGACCATAAAGTTTTGTCGCAAGATACAGAAGGTGTAATGAAGACCATGCATACACACATAACACTTAGGTGACGATTGTATCCAAAGCAGTCACCTTCAGTCTAAATTCAATTTTGGCAATGTACAATATATGTAGTTATTGATATGTAGTTAGTGATATATAGTTACTGCACTTTGCCTTTGTAGGGAGGGAGCTGCTCAACTCTGGCTTCAGCAGACACACACAAACCCACATGGGCAGCACGTGCCAAACAGCACCGCGGCCATGCAGCTGAGGCCCCGACACCTCTGCAAGGCAAACACGCTGCTTCGTGTCAATATTTGCTCGATGTAGAATTAAAGTGCTAACCAGCAGACGTAAATCCAGTAAATCAGTGTGTGAGTGTGTGCATGTGTGCATGTGTGTGTGCGTGTGTGTGTGCGTGTGTGTGTGTGTGTGTGTGTGTGTGTGTATGCATCCTCTGTGTCTGTACTGGGTGGAGATTTCTTCCATTCTCATTTGATGAAAGCTAGAGAGAGAGAGAGAGAGAGAGAGAGAGAGAGAGAGAGAGAGAGAGAGAGAGAGGAAGAGAGAGAGAGGAAGAGAGAGAGAATTGCAGTGAAGAACATGCAGGATTCCGGGCCGCTTGGCCCGTGCCGTGGTGGATTTTCCCGAAACCCGGCTGCCATAACAAAACAACAACAATAACGGCAAACAGAACAGAACAGAAGAGGACAACGGAGAGGAGAGGAGAGGAGAGGAGAGAACGGAACAGAGTGTTTTCCGGATCTCCCAGTTGCCCTGGAGTGACTTCTCCTTGGCGCGCACTCAAACACGCATTTCAACTTCACACAAGGGACGGAGAATGTGACAGTGGCTGACAAATCTCAACCCACAGCCTCCCCGAGACCGAGACTCAAACGCCACTCAACCTCTCCATGGCAGGTGGCAGCAAGTCATTAGGTCCCCCTCCGTGCGCTTCCCTGCAGGGGGAATGCCATCGGCAGGGAGGAGGGACAGGCGACGGGCAGGGGAGGAAAAGCCATTGAACTTTTAGCCTTTTCAGTGTTCAGTGGGAGCATGCCATTTGATGACATACTGCTCAACGCTCGAGACCATAATTATACGGCAGTATAGGGCCTCTGACGACCATAATTGCACCATTGAAATGATCTGAAGGAAACTCACAAAGGATGACTCTTGTGGCCCATCGCCAGTTAAAAATTGAAACGCTTGATTTCAAGGTATGTTGCATTCATCTCTGTCAAAACGCACTGCACAGCTAGTCGCATGTCGTTTCAAATTCAAAGGCAAAGGCGAAAGGGCCTGTTGCAGGATTCCCGACAGTCAAGGGCCACAGCGGTCATAACGGCCACTGTGGCCCGCACTGGGTCAGGATAATGTAAACAAAGACCTCAGGAAACAGCAAAGGCCGTAACATCTATATGATCACATAACCAAGTCGTTGATCCACTGACAGAACTACACACAGCAAAATATTTCCAAACTCACTGGTAGCCATTTTATATAGAATCTTGGAGATGGAATCTTGAGGGATGGAATCTTGCAAAGAATCTGACTTCATCTACTGTAGAGTATAATGTTTATTGCATGGTGGTGTATTGACCACAGTCACTGACTCAAGAATTTAATTGAGGACGAGTCATGGAGTCGGATTTAAGGTCGCTATGCACTGTCTGTGCAAGGACTGTCTGTCAAGAATTCACAACTGGACATTCTCGAACATTCACAGTCAAAGATTTACCACAGATGCCCAAACATGTCCTTCAGACAGATGACAAATTTACGACCAAATGCGTACTATGCCTATACTATATGTCCATGAAGTTTAACATTAATGCAAGTCCTGTAAGGGGGAGCCGTGACTCGGTGGGCTAATGAACCATACCATACGCCCAGGGACCCATGTTCGAGTCAGAGGTCCTGATCCAGATCCTGGTCCTGATCCTTCCTCATCTCCCTTCTCCCAGTGCTTTCCTGACACTCTCACTTACACTGTCCTTTCTAATGAAAGCCGACAGGTCATGTTATTCAACAGAGTTCAGTTGTAAGCAGCTTGCTACATGTGAGTGACTAAGCAAGGTCAACATCAAGGGCTAAAATCCATTTGCCTCTCCACGGACAGCTCAGTGGAGATGTTCACTTCAATCCCAGCACAGCCACACCACGCAAATATTGCAAAAGCATGTTCAGTGCTGCACAAAGTCAGCAGCACTAAGATCCTGACTGTCAATCAGTCAGACAGGCACACATGTAGATTGAGGCTACCATCCGGCTTACAACTCAACACAAAAGACAGCATCCCTCGGAGAGGCCACTGGCTGCTAAACTTAGATCCGGGTGATTCCTGTGATGTTCCTCTTGCCTGGAGGTCGAGCAGCAGA
The DNA here is from genome assembly GCF_034702125.1 of Engraulis encrasicolus. Classification (NCBI taxonomy): domain Eukaryota; kingdom Metazoa; phylum Chordata; class Actinopteri; order Clupeiformes; family Engraulidae; genus Engraulis; species Engraulis encrasicolus. The sequence continues at coordinate 30,269,809 of NC_085858.1, read as the reverse complement.
CACCCATGGCCTGCCAGGCCCGGCCCCGGCCCCAGACAACTGCCTCTCTGTCTCCATCCTCATCATAAAGACATCAGGACTTCAAACGGCATGCAGATGAGTAAGAGCACGTTATGTACACAAGCCATGCCTTTCAAGACACGGTCACGGGAGTTCCCAAGCCCACCTACAGTACGTACACTACAAGCTTTCTGTTTACCTGACCAAGAGCAAAGTGAATGGAGACATTGTGATTTTTGTTTTCAGGGAAAGTTAGGCAACATTTTGTTTCAATATATAAGCCCTAGGTAAATGAGAGAAAATTTGTTGGCGTGTTGATGATATTTTAAGACACTAGGCATGATCTCCTTCTCATTTGGCAACTCCACTGATGTTTGGGGTTTATCATGTTTAACAGGAAAAGTCTATGCCACAATACTGTTTAACCTGCCTGACATGTCTGATGCAATGCAGCCAAAATGAAAACATTTCACTTTTTATTAAAGTGAGCACGACCTATCAGTTTCATGAAAATGAAGGCACGATGCATGCCGTGCAATAATAAAGGCAAATGAATAAAATCTGAACTTTGCAAAGGACGAGGAAAACATCTAATCTCGGTCAGCTAATATCAGTTATCACTACCAATGCATGCAAAACAAAACATACAGTGATTTTCGGCGTGTAGGCTTAAACCAACGTTGGCAGAAATGAGGAAGTTGGTGTCCTTAGGCTACTTCCCACCGGCCTTATTGGTCGCAAACTAAACAAACGTTAACTTAACTGTAACACCGCCATTGGAAAACAGGGCTTATCTAGTCAGTTAAACCCGTTTAAAGCCGATCCACAACACTGACCACGGCTGCGGGGTCAGAATTGGGGAAGTGCGGCAACCCCCTCCCACCTGCCCCGCCGGGAGGAACAAAGACAGTAGATTTTAAAACGTGATAAATGACATCTGAACAGCAACGGTTTCACGGTTGTCACCCTGTGAGCACCCTTCACCTAATCTATATATTTATACACACACAAAGCTTTTTTGAAAATAAAATCATATGTAAAGTCCATTTAAATCGTGCCTGGTCATGTAGTTAGATACCCATCAAAACATAGATGTAGAGCTCTATGCAAATATCTACTGGAGTAGAGGCCAGCTTGAGCAACATGCAAAACACAGGACAGGGAACAACAGCTCTTTTCAGTAGTAATACTCTATGGAAGAATGCACCCTGCGCTCCTTGTTTGACAACTGCATAAGACCACCAGGCAGGTACACGACATGAGCCAAACAATTTTGTCATTTGCGTAAAATTTACCTATCCAAAGTACACTCGGCTTGCTCGCTGCTACCCACGGGGGCACGTTGAAACACTATGTAGTTCGGCTACCATTGACCCCGTTCTGTGATATTTTCGGCCGAATTTGTATTGCAGGGCTTCTTCGCATTGCAAACACACCGAAAAGTTCCACACATCTTCCAAGCCATTCATCGGAATCTAGAACGCGTTCTGCGTAAGATGAGCATCGTATCACACCTTCCAGTGGTAAAACCACCGAGACGGAATCCAATGCCGATGGCATCTTTCCTTTACAGTGGCACTGAGCACCATTCCACGGCAACGTGCTGTGCGCGGCTCTTGTGCCTTTAAAATGTGAGACAAATGTAAAGCGATTTGGATGACAGAAGGTAATAAAGATAATGCCTTAATTCCATTCCACAATGACATAACATAGTGTCGTAGTGATTTTAGTAAGATCGCCTTCTTTAGTAACTCCCAAAGGTATCGGCGACTGCGTAAATCTCCTCTCCACAAAACGCATAGGGAAGCCGGTGCTCTATCGCTCTTGCGCTCTCATCCGCATCATTCACCAGACTCTTCACCGGCGTGAAGCGAGGATGACTCTCACAGAATAGGTAACGCGTTGTTTAACTCCTCAGCCCTGTGTATAAAACTGCGCAGAAGGGAAATAAACACATGGATAGCACTCACCATGTATACTTTCATCGCTGTATGTGGTCTCATATTTGGGACAATGATCTCTCCTCTCAAGAAATCTCAGTTTGACTGTGAACAAGTCCGTTTCCATACTTATAGCTGCTACGTTGGGATAAGGGAAGAGGTCTGTGCCCACCCACTGCCTACGTTCTCAGAGGACTCCCTAAAACTACGAAGGGAAAAAAAATGAATCAATCTGTGCAGCCATTCTTACGCACAGAAGAAAGCGATATAAATAAACAAAAATATGGAAATATGACGTTATTTATTGAAAGTTATAGGCCAGTCCTCATTTACGTTCATGATGTAATTACTGGCATTGTTAATAAATAATTATTCACCATCCTAGTTTCCACCCATTCCAAGCACATTCAATTACTCTTGTGGATATTCATATAATGAGAACTTGGCACAGTATTCATTCATAACATCCCATATATCATGAGTTAAAATATTTATTGAGCTACTTATTCTGACCTCACAAATCCAGATAGCCATAGACAAGGACACTGAATATGGTTTATGGCATTGAAGTACCATGACATTGAACAACATAGGGCAATATTAATCAGGACAGGTCTTATATGACCACTATGTGCCAGTAATCAAGTAGTGTCAAAGCTTGTTGAAGATAGTAAGTACTCCTCTAAAGAGATCTAGACTCATTCCATAATTCAACTTCCTAACCTATATGCTACGGTCTAGTACACCCATTTGTGGAAAGGTATTTGCTCTTAATCGTTGAAATGATTGTAATCTAATTTATTAGGATGATCAGTTTATTTCGACTGACCGAATTGTAGCAGTACACAGTCAAAGAATGTAAAGGATCCTCTAAGAACCGTCAGCTTGATTGTGGAGAACCCTAAAAGTTCTCTAAGGAACTTAACCCGTTACTGTAATACACAGCGCTTTGAATTAGCTGTTACCAGAATGGCAATGACCAAGTCGTAGTGCATTACTAAAGGGCCAAGGCCATGCGTTATGTCATAGTAGTGTTGCACTATGGGTGTCAACTTCTCAATGACTTTTACCAGTCCCACTGATGACATTACATGCATTATGGGGCTACAAGTTACGGGAAGAACCCAAGGCTATGGGCAATGTTTAGCCCTTCTTCCGTAATGGTAATCAAAGGGTTTCAAGAACCTTGGGTTCCTGGATTATGGTCTCTACATTCTGATCTTGCTTTTATTTCATTTTAGAGGATGTAATTATATCATGACGTAATTATATAATTTCTCCTTCTATGCTCCATACCTTTGGAATGATCTTCAGAATAAACTACAGTTAGAGACACTTCCTACTGTAAATACTTTTAAACATCTTTTAAAGTCAGCTCTTTCAGAGCAGTGTAATTGCTTTTAAATATGGTGCTCACAGGTCGATGTTTCCTTTACCATTTTATTACTCAGTTTTAATCTTAGAAATGTGAGTTTTGTCTTCTTGTGATACATGTTACAGTACTTTTTGTAATGTTTTGTTGTTTTGCCTAGTGTTTTGGTAGTGTTGTTCCTTGTCTTTTGTGTTTTTCTTTTGCAACTTTTAACTTGCTGCCTCTTGGCCAGGACTCCCTGGAAGAAGAATCACTGTGACTCGACGGGACCCTTCCTGGTTAAATAAAGGATAAATAAAATTTAAAAAAGAAAATAAAATTACCCTTCTTATCTATCAACACATTGCCTCTACACATTATCACCCTACGTGAGAGCCACTAATGTCAGGTAGGATGCCTCAGTTCCACTTGGATGTGATGTGAATGTCATAGTCCATTTATAGCACAGCACATTTTATTTGGGAAGCAGCACACACACACAAAAATCCCACATAGATGTCATCCAAGATTTTTTTTAGCTTTCCTCTTCAATTCCCCCACACCCAGTCACAGGTCACAGGCCTGCTGTGCAAAACCCAGCTGCATGTAAAATGTTTTCACCAGTTACAGTTTTATGGCGGAGCCACAGAGTTACTCTCTCTCTCTCTCTCTCTCTCTCTCTCTCTCTCTCTCTCTCTCTCTCTCTCTCTCTCTCTCTCTCTCTCTCTCTCTCTTCTCTCTCTCTGCCCCTCTCTCTCTCACACACACACACACACACTCCCTTTCTTTCTCTCTCTCTCTCTCCTCTCTCTCTCTCTCTCTCTCTCTCTCTCTCTCTCTCTCTCTCTCTCTCTCTCACACACACACACACACACACACACACACACACACACACACACACACACACACACACACACACACACACACACACACACACACACACACACACACACACACACACACACAGACAAACACACACAGAGTTCTCTGTCTGGGCGCCCATTTCCCTGCCGGGTGATAGCAAAACCTCAGACTCGCTGGAGCTGCTGAGGACTTCCCAGAATGCTTCTAGTGCCGAGAGCATCTTCCCATTCTGGAAAAGCACAAACATAAACATGACAAACGCTTCCAAAGGACTCTCACAGGAAGGAGGAGAAGAGAGAGAAAAAAAATCAGTGATGCATCTGACAATACAGTACAGCAATATGTACCTTGAGATTGGCTGTACTATTACATCTGACTTCTAGAGTGTGGGTGTATGGAATCTGTCTGTGAAAGTTCCGAAAGTGCTGTTACGTTGCGTTACGTAGAGTAGTGTGAGAGGCACGCCATGCCTCCGTCACGAGGCGTAATAATAACACGCCCCAGCATCAGCCTCGCCTGTGCGTTTGGGGCCGCGGCCACATCTCCGCCAGCCGCTCCGGAAACCCACGCCAGTGCTGCTGGGTCACCACAGGCGCGGGCGGGCGGGCGGCCGACGCATGGCCGTTTACACTCAGACGACATCGGATGACGTGCGCTTGCTCGAGCCTTCGCCAGCCTGTGGCGAGAGGCCTGGGGCCTGCGGCGGACTCACGGCCTTCAGTCGAGGCCGACCGACGTGCACGCTGGGGTAAGATGTAGGTGTCCGGAGGTCAACCAGCAGAAAAACCTTGTGGCCTCTCAAGTGACCAGCCCAGCACTCCTCAGCCCACACGTACTCATCGTAAATAACCGTTAGCCAACTCCCCAGCCCACTGGCTGCTGCTGCTGCTTCTGCCGGCTAGGGCTGGCGTTTCCCCCCGCGCGACATCTTACTGTATGTGTGTGTGCATGTGGTTCCCTTTTCCCGAGCTTGGTGGAGTTAATCTAGCGCTCGTTGCCAGCAAATCACATATAAACGCCATGACATGTGGCAGCTGAGTGATTTAATACCTACCCATCCTCTCCCCTCCCCTCCTCCCTCTTCAAATCACAGCCTTGGTCTGAGTGTGTGTTGGAGTATCTGAGAGATTCTTGTCACTGGCTGTTTTTTTTACAGCGCCTGCTGGGAATTTTTTAAATGGCTTGGCTTGCTGAAGCGCTCACTCAATGATGATTGGCAAATGGAGTGCAACGCTGTCGAGCTGTGAAATTGTGCGGGCATTCTGCATCTCGGTCAGAAACCGTAGAACGGTGACTCCTCCCAGTAGCCCCATTGTGTCAGGACGGGTGACAGTAAGCGCATCTAAAGAGCCGTTTCCATGAAGGCATGGCCAACAAACAAACAAAAAACCCCACAAACAAAAAATCACATTCAATGCTTCCAGATGACTGACAGGCTGTTGAAAAGTTTATAGACAATTGTTTGCTAGTTTTTTGGTGGATTAAAAAACACACATTTTGGGTACTGACACATAACTCCTATTATAAAGGTAAGTATTGGGTTGTAATGCATTTGTTAAGAATATGTGTAATATTGCAGTAAAGCTGTAGTGAAGTTGTAGTCTGGCCTTGTGAAGCGTGCAGGCGGCAACATAAAAGAGTGGCGGTGTTGCTGATAATATTCATTGAAGACTTTTTTCCCATCATAAGCCCTGTGTGTGTGAGAGTCGTAAAAAAGGTTCCCACCGCGTGTTGTTGTTATTGTGCTTCATGTGGGTATAAACAGTTGTCCACAAAGGGATGTATTTCATACCGCTAAGTGCTAGTGACAACCCTGCAGGACACCTCTGTCAAAGCTTTAACACAAGCTGCAGAACCTGTTCCAAGACACTTCTAGTGCACACATCAGTCGGCGAGATGATGAACAAACATGCAATTCTGAGGAGAGCATTTTTATATAATGACCTAAATTTCCCAGATTTTGCTGTAATGTTATAATTGTTTGGCCGTTAGCAATGCGAGTTAGTGGCGAAAAGCCCTTCTCATCCAAACCCAATCTTGGCATGCAAGGTTGTATGTTTACTTTTCTCTGTTATTCTTTTGTTTCATGTGCATGTTAGAGACGATACAGCCTGTCCGCAGCCACCTTTTTTTATAGTTTCAAACTATCCTCGAGCTTTGCAACAAAAGCCATAAAAATGTATACATTAATTCAAGGAATGATTGCCAAGTCTGGTTACACTCCACCTTCTGAAAAAAAGTTTCTGTGATATGGGAGATGTAATGGAAACAGAGAAGTTGTCAGCCTGACCTCAGTGACACCACATCGATTTCCACAATTGAGTTGGAAAGTGATTAGGAGGTGGTAGCCTCTCTTTGGATGACTGAGATCGTTGTCAGGCTGTTAGAGGTTGCCAGGCCCTTGACAGCCCTTTTGTGACATCATCATCGGAAATGTGACATCATCAACACGGGACGAGATCCAGCATCAGGCCTCATCAAACAAAATTCCTCATGCCGCTCCTTAAGATCCAGCAGTCGTCACAAAGAAAGGTCACCCACCCACCAAAACATCTAGTATCACCTCTGTATATATACACAGCTTGCATACGCACACACAAACTTGTGACATCTCTGTGAGTCAGTTGACCTCACAAAAAGCAAGAGTGACGTTGGGGACAGAGGGGGAAGTTGTGGCTAGAAGTTGTGATGAGAGAGAGAAAGGACATTCGGAGAGATGGGACATTCAGTGGCCCAGCCGTGACTCAAACGGCAGGGCACTGGACCTCTACGCCAGCGACCCGGGTTCAAGTCTGGCCCTTGTCATTTGCCGATCCTTCCCCATCTCTCTCTCCTATCTCATTCCCTGTCCCACTGTCACTATGCTCTCTGACAAATAATAGAAATTCCCCCAAAATATCTTAAAAATAATAAAACAAGAAAGGACATTATGTGCCCATCAGTGGACTGGGCTGAACCAGTCTTGTGTGTTGAATAGGGCCAGGGAACGGGGATGTCCCACGCTCAAGAAAAAAAGGGATAGAAATGGCATATGAGGTGTGGGCGTGAGAAAATGTGAAGAGCTGTCATCAACTGTGTGAAAAAAGTCTGGTGTGTGGTGACGAGGGACCTGTCATTATGCAGTGAAATGGTCAGTTAGACTGGACTGAACTTCAGCACTGGTGTGTGACCCTGACCCCAGCGAGAGACCTGCCGCAGCCACGCAGATCCGGGAAGTAATGGCTGCCGACACAAGATATCACAGACAACACGGCACCTCAGAGGTAACAAACAAAGCGTGAGAAAAAAATCCCACCATTTCTAAACATCTCACTGTCTTCTTGAGTTGTTTTGACAGTTTCTTAACCAATACATCTGAATACTGGACATGGTTTCACAAGTAATAAATAAATCACTTAGGTTTCACGGTAATTACACTTTCACATTATCCACTGTGGTCTCTCTTTGATATTGCTTTTACATTCAATTTGTTTTCAGAGATCTCGTAGACAAAATAGTGAAATCATTGGTTTTGGAGCCGTGTACAGAGAGAGGCTGTGCGGACGAATCGATGAAGCCCTGGAGCATAGCCCAGAGGTTGCCTTTGAGTTATAACTTGTTGCATGGACTAGGCCTACGTCTTTTGTGAAGGAAGGACCACCAAATTGCTATTTGCACTTTAAAAACGCTACAGTGCTGTATATGCGCATTTGTTTTCGTGGTGCTGTCGTTTGGTTCAATGAGCTGACGTACAAGCGTTCAGATGAGTCTGTCAGCTTCTTGGCACCACTGTGAGTCAAGGCACTGATGATATTTACAGCTGCGCGGCTTTGGGGCTGATCTGAGAGGGTCTGGTGAGAAGCAGCATCACGCTGCGTTTGAAAGAAAAACAGACGTCCCAATCAAACGGCCCAACTCCGCTATTGTCAAACAGAGTTGCTTTGAGACGCTGCAAAACAGCGCTCAGTGCGGAGTGAAGCTTTTCGAGCCTTTTAATGCTGCCGCTGCCCCTATACTGTCCCACCCAGGCGGTGGTCGCCTGCAGAGGCAGTCATGTGCAAAATCCAACAACATTACTCAACGCAGTGATCAACTGTTCCTCAATGTCAACTCAAAATCTGGCATGCTGACCTAACTGTCCTAACTGACCGCTAACATTTAATGAAAGAGAAGAAATAAAATTATGGTAAATTGGGTTAGAATGTAGCCTGGTCTTTCTATACCTTCATATTAATTTAATTTGTGCAGAGGGTGTGGAACGAACAGCTGACCTGAGAAACCATTGCAGATGGAGGGGTGGATGTTTTTCTAAAAATGTGTCTAATTGCCAACATTTTCATGACATTAAGAAATGATTACTGGTGGGTGGGATGAACTCCGTTGAAGTTTGAAATGTGCTTCTCCCGTCCCGCGTCCCTCCCACCCCTGTTGGCTGATTGGCCGATTGTCTGTCAACAAAAATAATCTCGTCTGTCCAGATGGAGAGAATGGAGGGATCGGAGGGAAATGAACATGGTTGGAGCATACGATGGATTGCAACGACAGGTTAGTTAGGATAGACAGCCACTGTAGTTACAGCTCTGACACATCAGTCCAGATATTGATTTGGTGTGACGTGTGGAGCCATTCATCAAACAATGCCATAATCACACCAGGTAGATCAAACAATGCCATAATCACACCAGGTAGATCAAACAATGCCATAATCACACCAGGTAGATCAAACAATGCCATAATCACACCAGGTAGAATTTCCCCAAAAGTGGTATCAGTGCTTAAAAAGTGAAAGCGCTAAGGCACCTGGCCACAAATGGGCTTGGATGCCCATGGGGACCCAGGTTCGAGTTCGACCTGGGCCACTTTCCAGTCCTACCCCATCTCTCTCTCCCAGTTTCTTCCTGTATTATCTACTGCCATATCCTCAATATAAAGCACAGACACCCATACAAATATATATAAACAAGACAAAGGTGTTAAATGGTGTTACATATATGTAACAAACCTGTGAATTCTATAGCAGATGAGAGATATCATGAAACTCCATACAGTAACTGAAACAGCTCTTGAACTGTCTCCAGAGTGTCTACATGGGTAAATCCTTACAAAGGTCAGGCTTTGGGCACAGCGCAGCTATTAAAAGTAGGCCCTGATTCCTTACTCCCCCTCTTCAAACTGAATATTAAATGACTTCCAGACAATTCTTGACGGGAATTCACCAATACGAAATATAAACAAACTCCCGCTCTGCTTCACAAGAGCTCACTTCATGTGTTTAGCCGTTAGCCGCCAGGAGCTCAAAACTTTTGCCCCGAAAGGGTAAACAAATTGGGGGCAAAGTGTTTGTTTTCAGTTTGTTTTATCCGCTTTCCCGGGGAAAGGCAGCACAAATGTCTGTGTTGTACGCGTCCCGGTGTTTGCAATCCAAAACGAGCATGCGGTGGTGTGGGGGTGAACAGTTTCCTCCTCTACTCCTGTGTGGAGGGAAAGGAGAGGAGGCCCAAAGGCCCAAATACAGACACCCTTACTGTACACAGTATGTGCTGAGGCATCGCGACCATCCCCAGGCAAAGCCCTCCGACATCCTAATTACCGCTCTCTGAGGGCACTCTTGCACAAACACAGAAACACATGCCAACAGAGCTCCCTGTGGAGCCTGAGGATGGGGGTTAGAAATAGCATTTTCAACCTTCAGTTCAAGCAAGAGTGGAAGACTGGGGGGGGGGGGGGAGTGGGAATGTTGAATCATCACTATTTGCTGGCTATCCTCAAGATGCTGAAATAATTTCAGGCATTTCCATGGAAAGTGCTAAGGGCTAACTGCCTGACAGGCAGAGGCACGAGAATGAGCAATATACTCCCCCAAGGGTTGCTGAAATCACTAATCAGTGTTTTATAGAAAGTTGGGGACAGAGGGTTTAGAAATCAATGTAACTTTCCACACAACTTCTGTTTTTTATGTTTTTAAATGTCTGCTTTGTTTTCATGACAGCTATTATAACTGTAAGTATTTCCCCCATGTCCTGCTAAAATCACTAATCAGTGTTTTATAGAGAGTGGGGGACAGGGGGTTTAGAAATTGATGTAACTTTCCACATGACTTGTTTTTTTTTAATGTCATCTCCTTTTGTTTTCAAGACTGCTTATTATCACAGTGAGCATGTTTCCATTTACAAAAGTCCCCCCCACAGCAGTTGTTTTCACTGGAAAAGATGACAAGTGGCAACAGCAGACTGGGATGACAGATCAGACATCAGATCAGCTCTCCCGGCCAGCTCAGTCGAGACACACCGCAGCCAGCCAACCAGCCTCCTGAGTGACACACTCCATCATGACATCATGTTGTAGATAGCGAACACTCGCGTGTGGCATCATGGCGCACTCAACCAACAACACAATCAAACAGTGTTTTCCTCCCCTTCAAATAAAAATCAAAACAAATGAAGTCCGATCTGCTGAAACGGTGACATCACTGTTGTTATGTCTGCTTCTCACTTTCCCCCAGTGTCATTGTGAGTCTCTGTGTGTGTGTGTGAGTCTGTAGGTGTGTGTGTGCTGTGCGTGTGTGTACTGCACCAATCTACCTTCGTGAGGCCACTGCTATTGGAGCATACCAACAAGGTGGGGCCCTCACTCCATGTGGGGCCCAAATCCTGGACCCTTGTTGTGACCCCTTTTGCTGGGGTAGTTGTGGTAAAAGTAAAAGTGTAAAAACTTTACCTCACTGACAGGTTAAGGTTAGGGATTGTTTTGGTTTGGGCACAGTTTAGCATTCTTTAGCTATTGTTAAATGGAAGTCAATGGGAGGGCCCCACAAAGATATTAAGGTGGGGCTGTGTGTGTGTGCGTGTGCGTGGGCATGCATACACTGTAAGTGCTAATGTGTTTCTGTGTGTGTCTGTGTGTCTGTCTGTGTAGCTATCATTTGGGAATGTGATGTCCCCATTCTGAAAACACTTTCTGCTTTGTTTGATCCCCAACATGAAGTGGTTACAAAATGTCATCAGATAAGGAGGATTGCAGTTACATAATTCTTTCTTTTAAAACAAAACAGACACACAATACATCTTTTATGGATCAAATCATCATTGTAAGGTTGCCATGGCCTAGGGGGCATCTATGAGCTAGTTTTGAGGGAGTTGGACTTCAAAATTGGGGATCATAGGTTTGAATCACACCTGACCTCTCCCTTCACCTCCATCCATGGCTGAAGTGCCCTTCAGCAAGGCATTTAACCCCTAATTGCCCCAGGGACTGTAACCAATACCCTGAAAAATAATAACTGTAAGTCATTTTGGATAAAAGAGTTGCCTCCGCCAAGCCATTACTTTTGTGGAACCTGTCGACCTCGAAGGCCGTTATCCGCTTATCTGCTGTTAGGGTAGGGTACTTTTTAAATCTATTACTATCTGTAAAGTTGCCATGAAAACTGCACCAGAATCTTGTGAGCAAGATAGACGCGTTGCTACGTAGGCGTCTAACTTAGAAGTGTGTAGAATCTTTGTTTGGAATGCAGATGTTGTGAATTTCTGTAGATGATTTCTACAGCGTTATCCCTTAGATACCGTCAGCATTCCAAACTAAGATTACAGTATGCGCGTCTAACTTAGGGGCCGTTAATATGAGAGAACGATTGCGAAGGACGACGACGACACAATATTTAATCAAAAGTGCCTTTTGTTTACACAGCGACCCCGCCATCAGGGCTTAAATACACAACAATCTGAAGACTCCTTCCATGTAGAGTTTTGAAGACGACCCGGGTTGTGTCTCCGTGTAAACTAGAGTGTCTGCGCTTGCTTGCTGAAATACTGGGATTCTATCACACCACAATCAACATTCTGGAATGGATCCAATGGAATATCACATACTCTTGCATCTTCATATAAGCAAAGATTTTTCCCTGAGAATGCTCCTCTAAACGCGAATGAAAAAAATAAGACGAGACGCCAATTTTGCATCTTCTCTTTTCATCATCACCGTATAAACGTACCCAAAGTCGCATGCTTGATGCCTGACCGGTTCCACAGAATTAATGGTCACCCCATCAGCCAATCAGAAAAGAGACTTCCGTTGCGAAGGCAGATAAGTGTAATGTTGTGATGTAATAATGTAACACTGTGCTCATGAACAGCCACCATCTTTCCTGAGATCACCATCAACACACACCATACTGTAGCATGCTTTCCTCAACATGCTGCTTCAGGGAGGTCAAATCAATTCCTTTGCCTTGCTAGGCTGCACAAGAACTTTTCCTCTTCATTCACATGATTATTTGGTTCAACGACTAGGGTCAGCTTATGCCTTTTTTCTACCAAGATAGTCTGGAGTTTAAATTGAATTCGGAATAGTTTAAACAGCCAGATGCTTTGACTCCTCAAAAAAAAGCCAAACAAGGAGAGCTAAATAAAATGAATTCATTGCCAGTAAGAGGGCGTTGAAAACTATATTTGTCTGCCGAGGTTGTGTAACTGGAAGGAGAACACAGGAAAATGTTTAATCCTTCAGTAGAAATTGATAGGTGCAGAATGGAAATAAGTCTCTCATTCGAGAAAAAAAAGGGATCAAGTTTCGACAGGAAGAGGAGGAAAATAAATATCAGTGAATGCGCTCCTTGGTTTTTCGCCATACCATATTTGTTTAAGGGGCTGTCAAAAACATTTCCTTGAACTCCTCCGTCCCCGTCCTGGGCAGTTTTTGCAGTGAGATCTCCCTGCAGTAACCGCAGTGGTGGTACGGCTGTGACCGTCAGGCTGTGGTCACATTACAGCCCGGTTCATCTTTCTTGGAAGCTCGCGGACCGGCCACATCAAGGCGCGCGGGGCAACCCGAGATGGCTGCCGCCGTTTGAAAAGGGCTCTGATGACGATGTGACGTCTGGAGGGAGAACCTGGGCATCTCCAGACAGCATTGGACAGGACGGGATGGGACAGGACGCACGCTGGCTCTGCTGCCCGCTTAGCCGAAGAGGCCAAGCCCACGAGTTGCCCCATTCCTCCTGTGAGGTCACACGGAAAACCATCTCAGGGAATGCCTGGAAATTAGGACACACTCAGGCTCGGGCACACGCAGGAACGGAGCGCTCTCATTGGCCAATCAGGGGCGCCACCGCTGCTGATACAGGGCTGGGGCAGGAAACGTGAAACCAAAAGGGGATGAAAGGTTGCATCCAGCCGTTCATTTAAATGAAAAGAAATGACTTTGGAAGGCCGTCTTACTGTATGGCTTTTAGGGCTTTAAGGAGAGACACGGAGGAATCCATCATATATACGGAATAACAGATGACGCCCTTCCTTTTTCGTGTTTGGATATGTTCAAAAAAATGTCCAACACATACACATGCTAAAAAAAGCATTCCTGGCATTGCTGCGGCTAAAAAGATGGAGAATTTGTCTAAAAATAGTTGAAGTGCTCGGCATTAAAAGCCTATATGGATGATCTTGCCTTGGGGATATTGGAAATCAGATCACTGTGCCATACAGCACCATTAGGTCTACAAGAAAAATGTTACCAAATACCAAAAATGTTTGGTTTGGAGTTTTGACAGGTGTGTTGGTAAGACAGAGTGATTAAAATTGATTGTTTCCAACAGGAAAAGCTATAGCCAGAGGGAACTAAAGGCAGTTGTGAAATCCCACCAGCACTGAAAACTCTGTGGGGTGGGATGGGGGTTGAAGGGAGGTGGTGAGGGCAGGAATTTCTTGCTGTTACTGGTGGGGTCGTGACTTTGAATTGTAACTGAACACCTTTTGGTTTGTAAATACACACCTTTTGGCTTGTAAATGCACACCTGTGTAAGGTGCACACATCTTTTTTTTACCCACAATACTTTTTTTCTTGATTTAAAAGTTGTTTGTGGGGGGTCTGAGTGAGACTGCAGTGAGGTCTGAGTTAGGCGGGGTTGCTCTCTCAGTGTCAGACGGATGCCTCATTGGTGAAGGTGCCCATGCATGCGGTTGCGGGTACGCCGTGTCAAAACACACACACACCAGCACTTGTTGTCTGGCTTAGCTATGCCCCCCCCCTGCATGTGTGTGTGTGTGTGTGTGTGTGTGTGTGTGTGTGTGTGTGTGTGTGTGTGTGGGGCACCTAAACCAGCCAGCCAGCCAGCCAGTGCCCAAGGAAGCCGCAGCAGGCCCTAAATTCACACGTGTCAGAGTGTCGCGTGGTGAGAGGAGAGAGAGGCGGGTGTAGGGGGGGTTGGAATACTGTGGTGGGATGAGTCAGGGCGTGTGAAGCTGAGTCACGGAGGGTGGTGCACACTGAGTCAATGCAGCACCGCTGTAGGAACAGGTGAGAGAGAGAGAGAGAGAGAGAGAGAGAGAGAGAGAGAGAGAGAGAGAGAGAGAGAGGGCAAGAGAGAGAGAAAGCGAGAGGGAGAGAGAGAGAGAGAGAGGGAGAGAGAGAGAGAGAGGGAGAGAGAGAGAAGCTGGATCTAGTGAGGGAGAGAGAGGGAGGTAAAGAGAGAGGCAGAGAAAGAGAGAGAGAGGGGGAGGTAAAGAGAGAGAGAGAGAGGGGGGGGGGGAGAGAGAATGGAGAGGGAGATAGACAGACGTTTGCTGAAGCTGTGCCAGCCGGCACACATCACCAAACAGACTGAAGTTATGCAGCAGGCATGAGTACACCCAAAGACCCACCACAAGAATGTGTTGTCCTGACACAACAATGCAAACCATGGAAAAAAAAATAGGAGCCTTGCACCTGAAGGATCCATTCAAAAAACCCCACGAGACAACAAGCCAAGGGACCAAGGTTTTTTTTTTCCTTCTCTCTTTCCACTTTGGAGCGATGTCTCATACAGTATGGGGATTTAAGAATGGGACATTAAAACCAGATACCATTCCTTTGGGAAAACACATCAGTCATATTCCGTATTACTTATTACATACCCTCGCAGCCGTTTGGGGTCGGATCTACTTCAAAAAACCCCAGATAAACATCTGTCCCTTGATGGCAACTTCAGAGTGCAACGTGTGGTCGCCTGCGGCTTACCAGGGGCATAAGCGGAACTCTGAAAAGTCTTCACAAAAAAAAAGAAAAAGAAAAGTAAAAGCTCCTGCGTTTGAAAGTGTGCGTGGGGTTTAGGGAGCATTCCTCCTAGCCACGGTCATTTCCCATCAGCCTCGTCGGTTTACAAATGCCAACCTTTTCATCTTTGGCCACGCGCCAGAGGTGAAACACTAGAGGCCCCTCGGGCTGGCGCACGGGGTTAAAACTTCAGCGCCGATTATGTTAATGTACAGGTCAAGTCAGGGTGTGAGGGACGGCTGGGGAGTATATAGGAAGGCTGGGGTGACGTTGGAGACTGTATGTTTAAGGACAGAAAAACACAATGTAACTAAATGGGTGTATTGTTTCAAAACCTCCATCTTCGTTAGAAAGTTTTAAAAAAATTGGGGCCAATTCAGTTCTTCGTTTTTCTTTTTAAAGGAAAAAAATGAACCTCCCTGAAAGTCAGAGAAGTACTGGAGGGCTGGATGGGCGTCTTGTTTTTTATGAGGCTCCAGGTCTGCAGTGGTGCACAGTAGCTGTGCCACACACATGCTGTAATTACACCGTACTGTAGCTATGTCGCCTCACTCCACTCATATGACTTGCTTTTTGGTCCATGCCTCAATACAAATGGCGCTTGTATAGATCATATGGGCAGTGATGGGAAAGTTACTTTTTAAAAGTAGTGTGTGCTCGTTACTCGTTACCTACTCAAAAAAGTAGTGCCTTACTTTACTTTGTTACCCCTGGTGGAAAGTAACTTTTTGCGTTAGTCGTTACTTTTGCGTTATATTTGGATGGATCTCCAGGATTTAAAAAATATATACGGAGACACTGTGCGCTAACTGACATTGCAAGGCAGCAAACATGCAGGTTATTCTGATCGACACGTCTCCAAAACGGTGAGAGGGCACTCTTTCTAAGCTTGTTGGTTGGCATAATTGCAAATTGCATAATTGCATTTTACCCAAGACGGGGAAATGAGCAATGAGCAGCTATCTTGTGGCGAAATGCAACAGGCACCCTGCAGCCCACCCATTACAATTGGGTGACTTTATGATATGCAAGCTCCACAATAGCGCGAGCTCCGAAAATGATTCAAACTACACTTGTCTCGGAATAGGAGCCCTCGGATATTGGTATTGATAAATGCACACACGGTTCATCAGTGCTCCTCGTCTTCAAAACCAGTGAAACCGTGAGAAGGAGAGGTGTCACCTTTCTCTTCCCCCCTATGCAACTATGCATCTGAGAGAGAGGAGGTCAGTTAACTGTCCGATCGCAAAAGTAACGACCCTCCACATTTTAAAAAGAACTGCGTTTTGTTACCAAATTTTCAGTAGTAACGCGTTACACTACTTTATCCGAAAAAGTAGTTACACTACTGTAACTTCATTACTTGTAATGCGTTACACCCAACACTGTATATGAGTGAGGGCCCTTTTTCATTCCAAGGGCCACGTCAAATTTTATTAAGTCCTTCAAGGGCTGTACTATGAACAAAAAACAGGATTTCCCCCTGTATTGAAGGCTGCCCACCTTTACAACCGAGTCTGTTGTACAGACCTCACCTTCACTAGGTCCCCTGATATAAATATAACTATAAATATAACTCAATTGAATTGCAAATAGGCCTACAATTTCTAAGATTGCTTTATAACATGTATGATGTATCATATTTCATGTGAAACTGCATAACAATAAAATTATATCGGGGGCTGGATAAGACGACCTTACAGGCTGTAAATGGCCGCCCTGCCATAGGTTCCCAACCCATGGTACAGATCATCGCACCCCATTGGACACTTGCATTTGATGGCTTCCAACTTTGCTTCCAACACTGCTGCATCGTGTATAGGCCTACGTACCATACATTATTGAATCAATAAACTAAACATAAGGCTCTCAACTCTACAGAAGTAAATTCGGAGAGAAATTATAAGACAAGAAATGAGTACTGGAGTGTGCTGTCCTGCTGTCCTGGGTGCCATTACAGGGGGCACTGATTTTAAATACTGACTACTCCTTATAGAAACACCATGGAAATCTCAAGGAAGTCATATGATATGAGCCTGGAATGCTAAAAATTCTGTATTGTGCCCTATACTTTAGGACCACACTGTTTCCCCTCTCAGTTGTACTTATTGTAGTATTGTAAGTATGATATTATTGCATGATATAATATTTTATTACATATCATACAGTATGTTGGATGGGATGTTGTAAGAGAAGAAACTGGGGTCAAAATTGTATGTACATGTACATCACTGATTCTTGAGAAAGTGGCTAAAACAGGTTGTAATCTTGAAAGAAAAAAACGAAGTGAATTACAAAATAATATGGTATATCCTCGTAGACAAAGGTCTTGGCTTTTCAGAAATGCACAAGGCCAATCTCCCCATTTTCCATTTTTTTCAGAAATCAGGTTTTTCTCCGATCATACCTTGTTTTTTGTCAACACCGTCAGACACAATTAAAAGCAATAAAAAGTGTATTGATTTGGTTGCATATGTATCTGGAGTTTTTAAGTGATTGTGTGTGTTTTTTGGTTCACACATACGCCTTTAAATGTTGAAAATTCACTTTCATTCTATTTTAATACTGCTTCATGTGTTCTAATTTAAAAATATGTGCTGTCAGACAATGCTTACTTAATGGCTAAATAGATCAAACAATTTTTTGTAATTTCACAAATATTCGTGTAGGCTTAAATTTGCTATTACTTTGATAATTCAACAACTACAAAGGAAATTTTTGTAAGCACATTCATTTAAAATGTCCAAAACTCCTTACGGTGGTGACTTAAGAACTGACGGTGGTGACAGTAATCTGAAGGTGGTGAAAGTGACCTAATTATTACCTACATTTAGCAAAATAAATAGCCCTCAAGTCAATGACATCTAGCATAAACACTTTATTTTTGTGTGTGCACAGTATGTTTGTGCATGTGTTTTTTCTTCATTTGTTAGATACTCTAGGAAGTAGGCCTAGATTATTGAAAATGTGGCATAAACAGGTTTAAAGTTGTTCAAATTCAAAATATAGAGGTGTATTATCATAGATGAACGTCTTGGCTGTGCAGTGAATGTATTGGCCAAGCTCCCCATGTTTTACATTTTTCATAAAATGGGCTCTTTCTTGGTTTTGTCACCAGCGTCAGACAGAATTAGAAGTAAAAAAATTAGTTTACTGTATTTAAGTGAATTACTTTTACAATTCAACATAATTGTAGATACTTATTGGAAGCATATTCTTAAAACTTGTCAAAAACATGTAAAACACATGCTTTTTTGTGAACTACTTCAGATGTCACCACCGTCAGGTTTTGTGACAAAAAACCCTCCAAATGCACCTCAGTGGAGGCTGGAGTATAAGTTTGGGTCACAATTATTACTAACATGTCTGGTAATGTTTCATTAACCAGCACAATTTAGTAAAATATGGAATAAGATGATGAGCGGAACAAAATCTGACGGTGGTGACATCTGACGGTGTGAGACAAAAAAACACTCTTTTACATATTGTGCATTTTTTGCTCACATTAGCCACTTCCTTTTCGCTCTGTTTCTTAGGGGCTTCATGGCGCTT
This sequence comes from Engraulis encrasicolus, assembly GCF_034702125.1. Taxonomy (NCBI): domain Eukaryota; kingdom Metazoa; phylum Chordata; class Actinopteri; order Clupeiformes; family Engraulidae; genus Engraulis; species Engraulis encrasicolus. The sequence continues at coordinate 30,251,098 of NC_085858.1, read as the reverse complement.
CTGAAAAAGTATATATAATTAACATTAATGTAACAATAATACTATTAAAACCCCCGACGGTGTTGACAATTTATGGTTGGGA
>NC_085858.1:30193516-30246016 GCF_034702125.1 Engraulis encrasicolus | reverse complement strand
GGCACCTAACCCCACATCGCTCCAGGGACTGTAACCAATACCCTGAAAAATAAAAAGTGTCAGCTACATGTAATGTAATGTAATGTAAAAAGTCAGTGTTATTAAATGAGGTATCACACAGTTTGGTGAAAACGAATTGTAATGCTCCTGTTTTCCAATGTCCTAGTTTGTCAAGCCAGAGTGGTTCTGTGATTAGCTAAATCAAATGTATCAATATCACATCCAGAGCGGGAAAAAAGAGAATTCATGGCGAAGCTTCATCAAAGACTTCGGCTACCTGTTCGCTTTGGTCGCTTTTGGTTTACACACACACAGTTACAGTAGTGTGTCGGCTGTCTCCCCAGTGCCCTGTTGTACAGTATTGTAGTCCTGGTCTCACCACACACACACACACAGACACACACTCTCACACACACACACACACACACACACACACACACACACACACACACACACACACGCACACACACACACACACAGTTACAGTAGTGCCTTGGTCTCCAAACAAAGGCCCGCGGGCCAAATCCGGCCCGGGCATGGCAAACATTTGGCTCACCATGAGCCCAGAACAAATTAAAACATAACCTTCAGTGGGTCATATCTCTCCCAAAGCATTCACAGCCGAACAGACATTGACAAGAGGGGAAAACGTAAAAGCGAAAGTCTGTTCTCTGTCCAGACTTGTTTCTCATTGGGTTGGGGCGTTGGTTTGGCCTCACTTAGGGACTGTTCGTTATTTATTTTCGGGGTCACCAGAAGAAAATAGGGGAGGGTTGTGTCATTTTTTTCATTGCTACGGTGAAGGTCATCAATTTTTTTAAGCTCGCTAGGGGAGGGTCATCCAAAAAGGGCCCATTTATTACAAAACGTATTCCAAAGTACCCTACCTTGTTTGTATATGTTTCGATGTAACATAGCCTCAGAAACGCCTTCCCCTGCCGCTACAATTGATCTCACCATCAGATCCCCGTTGTGTTTTGCTGTGTCTTAAGAACAGTAGGCTAAATGTACAAAATGCCCCCATCTTCTTGAAGTACAGATTCCAAGATCCGGATGGTCAATCAACGTTTGTCAAAATATAAAGTAGAATAGGACTATTTCTTACTTTTCCCTACGGGAGGGTCATGCAGTTTTTGATGGCGTCGTGGGGAGGGTCATCAAAGTTTTGAAGCTTGCTAGGGGAGGGTCATGCAAAATTTGATGATCAAAGGAGGACATCTTCTGACGACCCCAAAATAAATAACAAACAGTCCTTTACTCTTAATAATTTGGCCCTTCGAGAAAAATAATTGGAGACCACTGCAGTAGTGTGTCTGCCGTCTCCCCAGGGTTGTGTGGTGGTACAGTAGTGTATATCCCTGGCTATGGCTATGGCCCTACTGTGCCGTGTTTTTCTCCAGCCCAGTGCACTGCACTGTTGCCTGAATAGAGCCTTTGTGCACCCTCCGCATGGTGTTAGCGTTTGCTTTGCTCCCAGTTATCGCATGCAAAAGCTCCTCACTCTCCCTGTAGATGTTATCAAGCACTGCTGCACTGTCTTCTGTCTACTCTCTCTCTCTCTCTCTCTCTCTCTCTCTCTCTCTCTCTCCCTCTCTCGCTCTCTCTCTCACTCTTGCTGTCTGAACCCAGTCACACACACACACACACACACACACACACACACACACACACACACACACACACACACACACACACACACGCGCGCACGCTCACAACAGGGTTGGAACTTTGCACCCGTCCAACCGCCAAATACTGGTAAATTTCAGGGGTGATGGGTAAATTTATCAACCCACCAGTCACTTTGACGGGTGACAACTCAAGCTATAAATGTTCAAAATGTCCAGCCGATTTGTTTTGTCTGATCTGGAATGGATCTGCCATCCTTTACCCTAAAATTGATTAGAATGCAGGAAATTGTGTCTAAAAATACTATCATTTCATAATTGTGACCAATTACTATTATTATTATTATTATTATTATTATTATTATATGAGTTGACTGCCACAGTGACTGGTGGGGAAAAAACCCGAGTTCCACCACTGGCTCACACACATGCACACACATGCAGGCACGCACATATATGCGCACATGCACACACACACACACACACACTGACACACGTGTGCAAATACACATAGTGTATGCACAAGCACACACCATACGCATACAATATGCATATGCACACACAATATGACATTATTAGCTTGTTTGGGCTGTGCCTTGAATGTGATTCACTATTATTATTACACTTGAAATTGGACCTTGAGTGCAGTGTTAATTTCGTCAGCTTTTTTTGATTTAGTCTTAGTCTTAGTCACAATGACGAAAAACAATTTTAGTCTTAGTCATATTTTAGTCATTGGCTTCCCAATTTAGTCTTAGTCTTAGTCAAAATGACGAAAATCAATTTTAGTCATAGTCAAATTTTAGTCATTTTAGTCATTTTAGTCATTTTAGTCAACATTTCAAATTTTAGTCATTTTAGTCAATATTGTGGTGTAAAATTAATAACCTTCAATGGCTATCGTTATTTCAATACTAATATAGCCTATTGCAGCAAATATTCACCTTGTTACTTGGTCATTTTCCACCAAAACCCAAATCAGTCATTTCAACATCATAGAGCAAAAGAGCATCACACACACACACACACACTTCCAGGTGCAAGCTTCTCTCTCTCTCTCTCTCTCTCTCTCTCTCTCTCTCTCTCTCTCTCTCTCTCTCTCTCTGTCTCTCTGTCTCTGTCTCTCTCTCTCTCTCTCTCTCTCTCTCTCTCTCGTGCATTAGAAGCTGCTGCATAGGCTACTATTTGATTTTGAGTTTGATCACGGAGGAAGCTACTCTTCTTCACCTGACCGCGTGACTAAGCCTGCAGATTGCCGGCAGTGGGAAGACCAGACATCCCAAGTCTGCATGAAGTCCAAGAAGTCTCCCTGATAGTGGCTTCCCGATGACCACGAGTCAGATAAAATATTGCTGATGTTAGACTATGCAAGTTAGCGGTTTTTGTTTTCAATTGGCAATGCGAGCAGAGAACGATAATGACTCGTGCGGTATGCGTGGAGGCTTAAATAGATTGTGCGAGCACACTTCGTATGCCATGCAGAAGTCCCAGGAAAAATAGTTAGGCAGGGGTACGCAGACTGGACGATAGAAAGGACATGCACATACAAATATTTAAACACGAATGCTGTTTTGTTTGTCGGGGGTGTCGAGGCTCGATAAGCATGACCCTGAAAAGAGTTTTTGGAACTTAGGAAGACGCTGCAGACGCATGGAGATGCTGTCGACTTCCTCGGGTCTTTTAGCGTTGCTCTCGACGAGAACAAGTTCAAATCTCAAAGTTTCAAATCTCAACAGTTTTAAACTCCTCAGCGATCGCCCATCCATTGATTCTTTTCAAAACTAGGCTACAGTAGCCGTGCCTCTGTTTAGACAGGCCAACTTTCCCCCTGCTGGCGCGCGCTCCCGCGGTGACTGATTTAAATCAATTCACAAATCCGACCTTCATGATTTGCTTGCGAACTGCCTACACATTTGGTTAAACAACAAATATAGCAAACATTACAAAAAAAGAACAAACAACGAACGCCGGGTTAAGACAGCCTAAGTGAAAAGGAGAATAGTGGAAGCTCGAGGAGGTTTAGAATGACAGTAGGCTATCAGTAATCCTTTTTCCATCCAATTCTGAAGCGACTTGTACCTTGTGTCGATTTTATTTAAAGCGACAAAAGTCGCACCAGAACCGTTTTCCATCAAAAAAGTACTTGAAGCGCATTGAAGCTACGTCACAATGCCTCTCGCTAATCCACATATTTCTGTCGCGCTTGGTCGTTTTCCATCCACTGCGTCGCTCTTTTAGAATGTTTGTGTCAAAAGAAAAATAGACTTTATCGCGCGTGAGAATATAGCCTTGACCGACAAAACAAGATGGACAGTCTACGTGTCGTGTTTCTTTGTTTCTTTATTGCCAATCAGTTGCCCATGTTCATGAGTAATTTCTTTGGTTTACCAACTGAATAGGTATTCTCTTTTTCTTTTTGTTTTTGTTTTCTCTTTCTTTATTTCCTTCCCTCTTTCTTTCATTCTTTCCTTCTATCTTTCTACCTACGTTCAATAGTGGTAGATAGGCTATAGATTAGAACTAAGTCCAAGTGTTCACACCCCACTCCAGTAGATGGCGGCAATGCACTACGTTTGTCAGCCGCCATAAAACCCGACTGAAGAAGAAGAAGAAGAACTTCCTACGTCGCTTTAACGCTTTTCCATCAATTTTATGTCGACTTATCTCTAGCCAATCCACCTTTTTAGAGCGATATAAATGAGGTCGACAAAGCTGGCGTTGAAGCGACTTAACCGCTTTTCCATCACTTGTGTCGCATCAACTTTTTAATGCGCATTATTTTAAAGCGACTTTATATTGGATGGAAAAAGGATTAGTATCAGAGGAGGATTGGCGCGACTGTCATTACTGCAGAAACACGTCTTCGTCATGGACAAGAGGGTTGTTGAAGATGTTTCAAAATTAACACTTCCCTCAACGTCGGCTATTTTCTCTCTTTCTCTGGGAATGTTTTAGGACCTAAACTCAACTTAATGGACTCACTGAACTACTAGGCTACAGAACTACTGACTGAGCCGCCAGCTGCCAGCAGAGACAAGCCAGGCAACACAGCGTGAGCGCGCAATCACCTATGAAGTTCAAGACACTTAGGCCTATATTACAATTACAAATTACAAATTAATTATAAATAATTACATTTTTTAATGTCCATTCGTCCATGGCTTGTAAATTTCGTCTCGTCTTAGTCTCCTTGAAGAATTTTTTTTTTAATTTTCGTCATATTTTTATTAGCTGGAGGCATTTTTTATTTCGTCATCGTCTCGTCATCGTCAAGGGAAAAAGGGGCGTTGACGAAATATTTTCGTCATCGTCGTGGTTGACGAAATTAACACTGCTTGAGTGTGTAAATAAAGTCAGCCTGTATATATGGATCAATATGGAGCCACATCTATCTGTGGTTAATTCTTTGCTTTGTCTTCTTTCACCCTAAAGTCAGGTTGGCCTACTATATGGAGGGATTTTTTTGTGGAAGTGTTTTAAAATAAAAGTAAAAAAAAATAAAAAAATATATATGATTTCTGTCAGGACCATTACAGTCAAGAAACACAAGACAAGAAATTCTCAATGCAATTCTTTATTGAATAGTTAAGCTCCGTGTACACCAAAAGCGAACTGCGCGACCAGAGCGACAGAAGTCATTATTTCTCTATGGAGGGAAGGCGAATAAAGCAACCAGAGCGAATTCGCCAGGAGCGAAGCTTCTTGAGCGACCAGAGCGAATTGTGACAATTAAACTCAAGCTAATCTTAAGCGAATTCTCTGGCGCGGTTTGGCGAAAACCAATTGGAACGTTCATATCGACGAATGTCCCAGGCTGTCAAGACAGAGCCGTTATGTGATTAGCTGAATCAAACATGTCAATGCCGCGTCCAGAGTGAATAAAGCGAATTCATGGCGAAACTTCTTCAACCACTCCAGCTACCTGGGTCGCGTAGGTAGCTGGAGCCTGGTATACACGGGCCATTATGAATTAGATTTGGCGGTATGGATCTGTTCAGGAGTCCCCTGGTTTCCATGAGGACCACGGAAAGCAGAGATTCAGGGGATGGCGGCAGCATAGGGAATGCTCACCCAATTTAAGACTAGGAGAGCAAACAATTCCCCCATGAACAGAGCAGGCAACATGACAAGGAGTAGCCCATGCCATGTCATACACCTGTTGAGAGGGAGGTGGCGCATAGCATTTTGGGTACAAGGCAGCATCAAGTCAGCATCTGATGCTGCCCTCAAATATCCCCGTTACGCCCACAATTGCAGTGAACTGCGAAAGGAGGAAATAAAGTAATTTTTCACTTCGAATCACACTTGGTGACTCGATGTCCAGTTAGCTCACTGGAAGGAGAGCTGCCTTCCCTGTTTCGAACGGACCTCATGGCCTGGCCAGAACTAATGCTAGCGCTAGTATTTAGTATTAATCCATTCCAAACCAAGACAGCTGGGGTGGGATGATAGTTACTGGACAAACGAAACCAAAACGTAACCCATCAGTGGGCAAAAGGCACTAAAAAGTAACCCGGCATTGGGGAAACGGCACTAAAAAGTAACCCTGCATTGGGCAAATGGTACTAAAAAGTAACCCGGCATTGGGCAAATGGTACTAAAAAGTAACCCCGCATTGGGCAAATGGTACTAAAAAGTAACCCGGCATTGGGCAAACGGCACTAAAATAAAGTAACCCAGCATTGGACAAACAACACTAAAAAGTAACCCAGCATTGGGCAAATAGCACTTAAAATAGTAACCCAGCATTAGGCAAACGGCACTAGAAAGTAACATTGCAATGCACTGCAATGCACCTTACAGTGAAGATGTAATTGGTCCTTTCAGACAGGACTCCAGTTGATGTTGATGTTGTGGCTTGTCCGGCGGCAGTCTTCACAGGGGCCACTCCTGATCTCTCTGCAAATCTCTCCCTCTGTTCATGTCAGGGGCATTTTTCATGGCCTGTGTCATCACACCGCATCGCCATGGCACTCGGGTGAGTCACGGTAACCACCTCTCTACCCTTTAAGCTCCGCTTAAGACACCAGGGGCCCGAATACAGACACACTGCAGGCCAGATGAAGGACATGTGGTGGACTGATTATATACACACGCCACACACAAGCTCTGGGCCACTCACTACTACTATTCTTACAGTATGTAGGCCTGTTTTGTACATAAAACGTGTGCGGGGGGGCTAAGCGTTCCCTGGAAAAGAAATGTCCCTCTTCCTGGTATACCGACACACAGAGGGGTCAGTGTGCGTGTGTATGTGTGCATATGTGCGTCTGTGTGTGTGTGTGTGTGTGTGTGTGTGTGTGTGCGTGCGAGCGTGTGTGCATGCGTGCGAGCGCGCACGCGTGTGTGTGTGTGTATGTGTAGATGACTGGGCATCACACAGATGGCAGGAATAACTGTGTGTTTTCGTTCGGAGCAGTAGGCCAGCCAGACGGCACCATGGCGTGGGGCTGCCAATCATCCAGTCCAACGTCATCCAGACACGCTGACAATGTCCTTGTTGTTGTTTGTGTCCAGTAACTGAGTTTGTACTTGAAGCTTACTGGCCCTACATGAAGACTCGGGAATGTAAGTATGTAGGCTAATGTGCCGTCTTGGATTGAGATCGAAAACCAGCCAACTGGGCATTTTTGGCATAGACCAGATTTTTCTGATATTAAGATTAGTTCAGTCAACTGTCTATATTAAAGATACCAATGAACCGCCACATCTAGGGCTATTCTCTAATCTTTCCCAACCAGGGGTATGTGTACCACTAGGGGTACGCGAGCATACTGCAGGGGGTATGTGGAAAAATATCACTAATATCAAATATATGGAGCATTATCATATTGGGACTACGGAAGAGATATAGGAGATATGAGTGAGGGGGTACTCATGGTGTGCCAAAAAGGCTTAGGTGGTACACAAGACAAGAAAGGTTGGGAGAAAAAATCAAACAAGCAAAAAAAACAAGAGCGTTGGCCCCTGAGGACTGTCAGCCCACCAGGGAAAATGCCCTGTATGCCACATAACCAGTCCTGCCCTGCTAATGTGTGCCTAGACTCCAGACTACACAGAGCAGGAGAAGAGGAGAGGTGATGAGAGAAAGAGAAAGAGGCGGTGTACACTGTCTGTGTAACTCATTTACAACACCTAGACTTGGATTAGCAAAGACGAAAGAAAAAAAACCCACATCAAATAAAAGAAGGGCTTTCTTGACTTCTCTCTTGAGTAACCAAGCAAATGTAATGTAATGAAAAAAAATAATCATTGGCAGTGTTTGCCAATGGCACCAAGCCTCTCCTCTCCAGTGGCATTGCCATGGCATTGTCTACAGATACGTGGTACTCTGTTCCATCTGTGGCGGAGTGTTGTGCGCTGTTGTTGCCACAATGAAACAACGACCCTTAACTTTTTTTTCGAGGACTTAAAGGAAATATTAAGTGGATTTGTGTGTGGATTTGGGATAATGAAGGGTTGGCCAGCCTGAGACGACAGATTAGGGGGAAATTAAGGGAGTTTTGTTTCTAAGTTACGGGGCCTTATTAAGACAAAGTGAGGTTTTACTGCATAGTTTCAGGGGAAAATGCGTTTTTACTGTTTATTTTAGAGATTTCTATGTAAAAAAGACATTGTGTTTCCAAATGCAGCAGAGGAACTAGGACCACTTTATATCTCAAGTGTATATGCTCTCTGTTCCTCACCATCTCCAAAAGTTCGGAGGTAGTCAAGCGTGGAATGGCAGAATGCAAGGGGGGAGAATACCATTTCATCACCAGGAGCATCTGAAATCTCTCCAAAAGCCTCCTAATTGTGAGATTGAAAGACGACTTGAAAGTATTTAGCTAAATATACAGACATGTGGAAGTGAGGTGAATGTCTTCCAGAAAAAAGGCTTTTGGGGAGTTCACAAGTTCAAGCGTGTTGAAAATAAATCAGCAACTTGTCTCTATGACTCTGGCTCTTCCCATTGTGTCCAGAAGTCTCAACATTTTAACTGGCCCAAAGAAGTAATCCTCACAGAAAAAAAAGATAAAATATATTTTTTAAGTATTTTATTTTGTTTACCAACAGGCCCTCCTACAGTTTAATTTTCATTATTATATGGTGTGACGTCATCGGTCGAATGCTCCATTCATTTCAATGGGGCTCCCCAACGTTCGCACGTCTGTTATTTTTCAATAACGGACGGGTTGGTCTATATCAGACCGCTGTCAATGGCAACAAGACTTTTCACTGCTAAAGCGACTTTTCAACAAGACTCTAATCAGCTGCTGTGATAGACAACACCTGTTGTCCTGGCTACCTAGCTGTTGCCTAGCGGTGTTCCACAACGGCACTGTTTTGTTTTGCGCAGCAACAATCTTTTGACATGAAAAACTATAATAAACTTAACATTAAATAGGCCTAAAGAAATGTCCCCGGCATGTGTGAATCATTTAAGTATATCCATATAATAAGCGGGTTAACGTTCGGCGAGTCGGTCGCTTTGTGGAATAGCAGCACTTCAGAGAGAACAAGACCCCTCCGCTCCGCGTCGGGGTCTAAAGATTCTCTCTGTCGTGCTGCTATTCCACGGTAGCGACCTTCTCGCCGAACGTTAACCCTTACTTATTATATGGTTGTGACGTCATCTGTCGAATGCTCCATTCATTTCAACGGGGCTCCCCAACGTTCGGACGTCTGTTATTTTTCGATAACGGACGGGTTGGTCTATAACAGACCGCTGTCAATGGCAACAAGACTTTTCACTGCTAAAGCGACTTTTCAACAAGACTCTAATCAGCTGCTGTGATAGACAGCACCCGTTGTCCTGGCTACCGCTGTCAATGGCAACAAGACGTTCACTGCTAAAGCTACTGGCTTGTATACAAGTCAGTGGCTAAAGCGAATGTTTCATATCACTCCGCAGGGGGTCCGGTCTTTTGTCACTCTAATCAGCTGCTGTGATAGACAACACCTGTCCTGGCTAGCCTACCTAGCTGTTGCCTAGCGGTGTTCCACAACGGCTCTGTTTTGTTTTGCGCAGCAACAATCTTAACATTAAATAGGTCTAAAGAAATGTCCCCGCATGTGTGAATCATTTAAGTATATCCATATAATAAGCGGGTTAACTTTCGGCGAGTCGGTCGCTTTGTGGAATAGCAGCACTTCAGAGAGAACAAGACCCCTCCGCTCCGCGTCGGGGTCTAAAGATTCTCTCTGTCGTGCTGCTATTCCACGGTAGCGACCTTCTCGCCGAACGTTAACCCTTACTTAACATGCCTCTCCTAAACTGTCAATCACCATATGTTTCTTAGTCTACCTTTCCTTTCTATTTTTTACATGATTATTGAAAATTAAAAGAAATACCCATGGTATTCATGATTGATCCCGGCCCCTGATCACAGTCAGGAACGATAATGTGGCCCCCAGAGAAAAAAGTTTGGGGACCCCTGGTATAATGGTTTGTTGGTTATTTTATTTATACTTTACCAGACAGGTCCAAAGAGAACAGAGGACAGAGTAAAGTATCAGTCATGATACAAGCCATGGTTTGCTGCCATGTTTAACACTACGTAACACTTCATTTGAAGATGTCATAGGGGTGTCATGTACTATAATCGGACCAAGAATGACATGACACGTCAGGAATATGAACGACACATTATTGATATTTATGTCATAATATGCCATTTGTTTTTTGGCATGTGAAGTTGACATTGTTTGGGCGTCATGTCATTCCAAAGAAAATTAATAGCACATTAAGATGGCAATAATATCATGAACATTAGTAATGTGTCATTAATGTTTCCGACATGGGTCATGTCTTCCTTATGACAGTTACATGGCACCACTAGAATTCCAGAGAGTGGTTTTGCTTTACTGTACAATATTATGACAGAAGAGATGCATTATTCCTAACATCCTGATTTGGCAAGGATGGATTACTGCAAGGGCCTACCGGGCCCAGGCCCAGGGGCCCAAGAGTCCAGAGGGCCCTGAAGCCCAATCCTCTAAATTTCCATTCTCATGTTGTGTAAAATCACACTTTTAACAACTCTATTTTCACATATTTTCAGGGGGAAAACATGTGAATGCCCAACAATATAGGGTCTCTAACATCTGGAGGGGGCCCTTTCTTGTTGTCTGGCCCAGGGGCCCATGGAGTCATGATCCGTCCCTGTGATTTGGTACAGGTCAAAAAAGTCTCTAATATCTAAGTTGTGTTTTACATAATTGAATGAACACAATTTTATATAAAAACATTAAAGTGATTTTGAAGTGACCATACTTTGGGAAATTACGTCTTCATAGAATCTTCTGAACACAACTAGTTTATGGCCAGACAGTCTAGAGGCAGTTCTGGTGGTTCGTGCCATCATCAGTCAACATTGTACTTGATTTGTTTTCTTGTGTTTACTTTTTCTATGGAACACATGGGGTATTTGCATCTATGTTTAATGTACATTGCATTTAGTGTGATTGCTCTGTACAGTGCAGTCAAGACTTGCATAGCATAGCTTCACTTCATAGACTGTGCATGCCTATACGTCCAGTTAGATTTGCAGTGAAAGACAGCACAGAGGCAAATGCTAATTTCTGCCAGGCAGATAAGTGGATGGAAAAAAAGACACAGCCTGTACATCCAATCAGACAACGGAAAATCTGTGCAGATTGTCACGGAAACAGCCTCTCCCGTTTCCAAAGAGATGCCAACTGCTGCCCTCGGGCTGCTCATTTACTCTTCCATTTCCGTGGAAACGCATCAGATGAACAAATAGTTTTTGATGAACAATGGCTAAAAAAGCTGCACAACAACCCAATGGAGGAATATCCCTCCAGGAGAAATACTATTAGAGTGCTCAACAAACTTTGGAAGGGGGGGAGGGGGGGATCAACAAATACACCATAGGAATATACATATAATGTTGTGTTCTGATACATTTAATATAGCAATATATGACTGTATTACCGACCCAGTAGGGAGGAACAGATATAGATGTTGAACCGTTATTCAGGGGTTATAGCAATGCAATGAACACCATATTACAGGAACATACAAATTATATTATGTCACAGGCCCTAAAGATATTAAAAGATTCTTAGATGTTGAACCGTTATTCAGGGTTTGTAGAGATGCAATGAACACCATATTATAGTAACATAAAAATTATATAATATCACAGCCCTAAAGATATTAAAAAAATCTTAGGACCTTTGTCTCTAGATGTGACCAATAGAGCTCGCAAGTGCCATAGAGTTCCAGTATCTCTTGTTAGCATTTCAGGACTTCCTGGTTCCTTTTCGCGAGAATGAATGGAATGAATGATTGGATGAATGAATCGCTAAATTTTGCCCAATTTCAACAAATTACATTGACGTATGGGCATAAAATGGCAGAAAAAACGCCAAAGGGGCAATTTTTCCTGTTTCTACCCGCAGACGGCCATCGCAAATTGGGTGGGTAACCGCCCAATCTGGCAACACTAACAAGTTAATACTGGAATCTCTATGGTACTTGTGAGCTCTATGAAAGCTCTATTCAAAGCTGTAAACAATTCTAGGGGGAGAAAAATCAAACATAAAAAGCATCTATAAATTGAACCACAGAAAATCTTACTGTGGTAACAGTAGTGGTCATGGGACAGTTCCCAGCTTTACCATTAGGCTTATAGTATTTGCATACTTTTATCTGATAATGCAAAAGCCCTGACATGTACGCTATACTACACTGGCCTTAGGGCGAAAGCCCACACCTTCATGACCAAAAAAAAAAAAAAACGTTCCCAGGAATGTGTCGAAAGCAGTTGCTTTTCTCTGAGGCAGGTGTGCTGCTTGCTTCTCTCCTGGTCTCATATTTAGACAGGTGCAACTTTGGAGGGAGTTTGTCCCCAGATGGTTTGGCCTCGCTGGTTATACTCTATCTAACTGTAGCTTTGTCCCGACGAATCCATATCTTTCTTTAAATGTTTTGCTGTAAATGCTGTACTTCAATGTATGGATAATACAACAATAATAACTATAACATTCACCAGACTAAGCACAGAAATACACCTACTGTCCTTACTTTTAGCCTCTATCATAGGGAATTATGTAATATCAGACTTGCTTTTGAAGCAGAGTTGACCTCTATACTGTACAGCAATCCTAGTCCTCTATGCACGGGTAGCCTACGGGTGTGAGGTTGTTCTTAGAGGGACATGAGGGTCATTTATCATTGGGTGTTTTACAAAGACATGTGGGCTACCCACCTATGGGTGTCAGATCATCTTACATGTTTGTGCATCCAGGACACCCATATCTGATGAGGGGGGCACAGAAAAAAAACATTCAGATCTCCGAAAATATGGACAACTGCACTATTTTGAACATTAAGCCAAAGAATGGAGATAGCAGCAAACATGAAAAAAAAAACGGTGAGGGGAACTCTAATATATTGCAACTCATAAAAGGGTCTTGATGTTCAAAACTCTCCTTTACACTGTAACTAGGTGCTGATTCCCACAAAACTTATAGTATCTGATCCTCTAAAAATGTCTATATGGAAAAGACACAGGGTCCCATTGTATTGCTTATCGTCTTAATTTAACTAGGCGCTGAATCGTCACATCAATTACAGTATTTTTCAAAATCAGTCGCCATTAGGCCTAGACGCTGAACAAGGGCATTTAGCCCAAAAACATTTCTGGGCAAATAAATAGTTGAAAATCTGGCAGTGATGTCCTAAGCTTGGCTCTGAAAATACAAAAGATGTCCTCCTAAAATGACTAATCATACCTGTCTTGTCTGTCAATGTCATTCATGCAGATAAATGAAGTGGCGTATAGTAGTGGTGGGCTAGCATAGTCAGATGTCGCGATCCGGTTTCCTTTCATTGTCAGCGAATATTCAGTATGAGGACACTTGCCACATCCGATTACATTTCAGGCTGCTGGCAACCGAATCAGCGAATGAACAACCAGAGCCAGAGATTCTTGGTTTCATGGGCCGTTCCAAGATTCCAACATGCCAATTTGCCTCTTTATCTGAACTTTCTAAGGATCGCTGAGAAATGTTATCTCAGTCAGTCATCCTTCTGTGCCTCTGTCCCGACTGACTTTATTCGTTCTGAAATCAAAACCCTTCTGGCCCAAACGGGCGCATGCCACCGGATTAAGTTTAATCTAACCGATATAGCACCTGATCAATCCTCCACTGTGGCATTTCGTGAGAAGTGTGTGTGTGTGTGTGTGTGTGTGTGTGTGTGTGTGTGTGTGTGTGTGTGTGTGTGTGTGTGTGTGTGTGTGTGTGTGTGTGTGTGTGTGTGTGTGTGTGCGTGCGTGCGTGTGCGCTTGCATTTGTGCCAGAGAGAGAGAGAGAGAGAGAGAGAGAGAGAGACAGACAGACAGACAGACAGACAGACAGAGACAGACAGAGAGAGAGAGAGAGAGAGAGAGAGAGAGAGAGAGAGAGAGAGAGAGAGAGAGAAAAGCGGAGACAGAGAGTGACAGAGAATGTGTTTCGTACTTCCCGCTGTTCCTTCCTTCTTCATTTTATTGTTCACATAATATAAATCTGCCTTTTCACTGCCTTCTCTCATTTATTTGTATTTGAGCACACTTGCTGATGGGTTCCTTTTTATTTAAGCTGGTTAAGCTGGTCAGTGTTGTTCCTCTTAATGTCTGATGGCATTAGTGATTTTTGCAGATACAGCGAGGGAGCAGGAAGGAGTGCCAAGCCATGCTAGTTGGCATCCTTTACGAATAAGGAATGCAAACCATGAGAAATATTGGTGGGAAAAGATTTTGTGTCTTAATGTTGAGCGCAATGTCTATAATTTCAATGGATCCCTGGCCGTCAGGCAGGCAGAGATCTGTTTATCTGCAGAGGCGGACCTTCCATTAGGCAAACCTAGGCAATTGCCTAGGGCCCCTACCAAATCTGTCCTCCATAGGGGCCCCAACTGTCACACCAGTTGCAGTAAACAAACACACAAAAATAGGCTTCATCTTAATTTGTAGTAATCCAAGATAATATGTGAGACAAAACACTAAAATAGCACCAAAACAGAATTTATGTCTATATAATGACTTCTGAGGGCCCCCGATTATATTTCGCCTAGGGCCCCAAAATGGCCAGATCCGCCCCTGTTTATCTGTAGCAACCGACAAAGACCTCATGTAAGTCCATCACGCTCCCCCTCCGTGTGGACAGTTACACGTTTGGCTCTGAGCCAACGTCAGATGCAGCTGCCTTCCTACACTGGCTTGCGAACGTGTCTTTGCAAATAGTTTCACATGATCTCAATCGCCTGCCGCTCGCAGTTACACCGTTTATTAGTGCTAATAAATCTGGTGGGACAAGAAGACAAACAGCTTCAAAAGACTTTCAGGAAAAAAAGTGAGCGACAAGATTTGCACAACAAGTTAACAAATCATGGCTGCTCCACTCTGATGGCAGACTTCGAGGGGTGGGGAATTATTTTGATGTAGAAACATTTATGAAAAGGTAAACACCTCAGCCATTGGGAGTTTAACCCGTTAAAACCCGTTTAACCCGTTAAAAAAATGTCCTGTTGCCAGAATGGCCCTCTGGACTAAAGGCCCTCTGGACTGGTATGTGATAGTAGTGGTACTATGGTAATTAAACTTTCAATGACTATTACAGCGGGCCACTGGTGTTACGGCATGCATTATGGGGCTAAAATTATACATTTTTAGTTGACTATATAATCAAAACAATCACCCATTTCTGGTACAGTGTATGAAGTTAAACATTGTTATTGTGTATTGATGATGTTATTGTCATTCAATACCATTTTATATCCAAATATCCAATATTGGGTGTCCAAATATCCAATGATCAGTAAACATGTTGCTGTTGCAGCGCCCACCTTCAAATTAGAATATACTGAATGACCAAAGCATTCTACTTTGATCAGAAGAGACACAGGCCACTATGACCCACTCTGAAAGGCAGCGAGTTTGACACTAACAGCTTTGTGTGTTCAAAACCATTCTGACTCAAACTACACAGGCTTGCAGCCTTGGCGGGCAGGCATTCAAATCGAGCCATTGAAACGCAGCCCACACACCAGCTCACCTACAGTGTGCAGCCAACATCACCTGCAGATGTTGTGCCTCGCTGCCTCTCGACTAGCCTTCCTCACCCGCCCTATCCCTCTCCCTCTCCCTCTCCCTGGGCACGGTACACACTTGTCACTCAGTTGTCAGTGTGTCTGTAGCCGAGAGTGTAAAATAATCTGTGAATCCACAGTTGGATGTTGTTGGAGAATTGCTCACAGCTTTGCAGCGGGGACCTGTTCCAGACCAGTGGGGAGTCCGGAGATGAGGCGAGTTTTTCTCTCTCTTGCTCTCTCTCTCTCTCTCTCTCTCTCTCTCTCTCTCTCTCTCTCTCTCTCTCTCTCTCCCCTTCCATCTCTTTCTCTCTATTCCACTCCCTCTCTAT
Source organism: Engraulis encrasicolus (assembly GCF_034702125.1). Taxonomy (NCBI): domain Eukaryota; kingdom Metazoa; phylum Chordata; class Actinopteri; order Clupeiformes; family Engraulidae; genus Engraulis; species Engraulis encrasicolus. The sequence goes on along the minus strand of NC_085858.1, from coordinate 30,229,979 downwards.
TGCCATCTTTTCTCTCCATCTTTCAGTTTCTCCCTCCATCCCTCTCTGTCTCCCTCTCCCTTCCTCTATTCCTGTCTCTGTCTCTCACTCTCCTTTCCTCTCTCTCTCTTTCTCTCTCTCTCTCTTTCTCTCAGACCATTTCACAGGCCCGCTGAAACAACACTTTAAGGTATGGTTTCACACAGTCTGCCTCTCATTCACTGGCATGGGGCTTGCCTAAAGCAACAGAGGCCAGGTCCAAGTGCAGTCAGAGTCCATCAAAGCTGAGCCAAACGTCTTTAGTCATTTCATAAATCACGCCGCAAAATTAAGTTCTCTGCGTGATTTATGATGCCTGCTGAACGCATGAATGCACAAGCGCTCGGCTCGAATCCTGGACATCAAAAAAGCCATCTCCTCCCCTTTTAACATCTCGAGAAATAAAACATGATAGTTATGCATGTAAAAAATAATCATTAGTGTAAGATTCCCTACAGGGGAACGTAATGGAACTTGGATTTCTTTATTTTGTGGTGGAACTAGAGAAGTGAAAGCAGAGGAAACTTTGAGCAGGAAAAAGAAAACAAACCAAACAAATAATAAAAACAGCTTTTTTAGCATCTAGACTACTCTGCATAAGCCCAGAGGGTGGTCCTTAGTAGCTATATGTTTTGCTGTTGCAATATTGATTGCTCTGGCATCCCCTCCCTGACCCCTGGTGTGATCCTGGCTACAGCATGGCTCCTGTGCTGTGAACTTACTGCTCCACACACAAGCATGGGGTGGAATGGAAGCTGATGCTTCAATGTGTGATGGAATGTAAGTGTTGTAGCCACGATGGATGTGGATGAGGATGAGGATGAGGATGAGGATGAGGCAGGGTGAAGTGGGATGGGCAGGACTGGATGAGGAGAGTGGAGAGAGGAGAGGAGAGGAGAGGAGAGGAGAGGAGAGCAGAGGAGAAATAATGAGAGGAGAGGAGAGGAGAGGAGAGGAGAGGAGAGGAGAGGAGAGGAGAGGAGAAATAATGAGAGGAGAGGAAAGGAGAGGAGAGGAGAGGACAGGAGAGGAGTGGACAGGAGAAATGATGAGAGGAGAGGAGAGGAGAGGAGAGAGAATAAAGGAGAGGAGAGACGAGGAGAGGACAGAAGAAATGATGAAACGAGAGGGGAGGAGAGAGAAGAGAGGAGATGAGAGGAGAGGAGTGAGGAGATGAAAGGACAGGAGAGAAGTGGCGTGAGGGGAGGAGAGGAAAGGAGAGGAGAGGAGAGGAGAGGAGAGGAGAGAAGTAGTGAGGAAATGAAAGGAGAGGAGAGAAGTGGCGTTAGGGGAGGAGAGGAGAGAGAGAGGAGAGGAGAGGAGAGGAGAGGAGAGGAGAGGAGAGGAGAGAAGTGGCGTGAGGGGAGGGGAGGAGAGGAGAGGAGAGGAGAGAGAGGAGAGGAGAGGAGAGGATAGAGAGAGGAGAGGAGAGGAATGGAGAGGAGAGGAGAGGAGAGGAGAGGAGAGGAGAGGAATGGAGCGTAGTGGAGCACTGCTATGCTGTGCCAAGACCAGATGGGAGACAGGAGCGGGAAACTGCTGTTTCACAACCCAGGGAGGGTTGGTTGGTTGGGAATTTCTCTTCAATTAGCTTAATGCGGCCACAATGACGGAATTTCATATAAGAACAATTAGAGCACTTCCTTTGTTGCTGTTTTGTTTTGTTCACAGGGTTAGATCAACCACACTTATACACACACACTAGTTCTCGAAAATCTTTTTATAACCTCCCCTTCACTCTCAAATACATCAAACACACTGGCAAAACCACAATTTAAACTACACTTAGGAATCACAATAGGCGTGTGTAGTTCATGCAGGTATTTCAAGTTCAATAGATGATATTAGAATATCAAAACAGAGGATCACAATCTCCAGCCAGCTGAGTCTCGCTACAATACACAGTTTTCAAAAGACATTTTCTTTATTGTTGTTGTAAGTCATGTATCTGGCTGAGATATTGAATGTCTTTCTGATGGAAAACACTATTGTCTCCAAAATCATGTAATTAAAAAAATGAGAGTGTATGGCAATTTCTGGTTGGTCATGGATGAATGTATTACTGAAATAATATCTTAAATAGTCATGGGACATTTACGTTCGGAACCAAAAAAATATATAACAATCATTTTCCAGGAATTCACAGGAATTCTGTGTTTGGTTTATGAGCAAGACATACCACTGGCTTAAATTACAAGAAATGTTGCGTGCCTTTGCTAGTGCAATTAAGGACATCTGTTTCAAGAGTAAAGTAAGAATAACACCTCATCTGATACTGGACAACAAAATGTGCAATACAAATATTTTTAATTAAGCCATGTCAAATCCTGCAAAAATCTCTTTTTTGTGATTGCTGAAAGTGAATATGGGACATACAGGGCTGGATTAAGATGGCCTGGGGCTCTAGCCTACAGGTTGCTGTGGGCCCCCCTGGAAAGCAAATTTCATGACAAATTTACATAGAGTCATAATTATGAGCTAGGAATTAAGGATAACATGTCTACCAACTCTACTCAACACAACAGATTTTCAATAATGTATCTTATCATAATTCTGCAATTTTTCACTTTTGACCAATCAGGCCCCCCTGGTAGGTGGGGGTCCCTAGGCTGCAGCCATATCTAGCCTGTGCATTAATCCGGGCCTGAGGATATGTTCCATTCTAACCACGGCAACAGAACATCTTCCTCCTCAGCATCTGGTGAAGTAATGCAAAACAGATGAGCTAAGGACACGGCCAAGGACTTATCACCTCTCTTACAACCCAGCCATGTAACCCAACAACCCAGCAATATGACCACGATAAATAGCGTGTTTGCATAATATCACATCTGTCCGTAAAACGTTGTCATCTGTCCGCAAGAGTTGAAGGATATTAGACTTTCAAAGCACACCGTTACCCACAATGCAAATCACATTAAACCACTTCATATACTGTGATCCAGAGCACCGGGGCGTCAGGATTTCCTGTTTGTCTATTTCAGTGCAAAGAAAAAAAAAATCAGACCGGAAATGAAAAAAAGAAAAGAAAAGGAAAGAAAAAACTACAAAGCAAAAGTGGACAATTATATGGCATGACAGCACATACCGGATGAAGAGTACTGGGTGGAACAAGTGTCAGAGGCATGACACAGAGCTTCTACCAAACTCTGAAACTAACCGCAACAATTTGCAGAGCATTTTCAAATTATTTATCATGAACAAACTGTTTCAGATGCTACCCCAGGCCACCCTACCCTGCTGCGTCTGCTCTTATGATTCCAACCAGCGTGATTTAACAAAGGAACCCAGTCTTAAAAAAATTTGCTCGCGTATCAGCCGGAAAGCCCACCAAGCCATAAATCATTCACTGTTTGAACCCATTAAATGTACACGATGACGTGTTGTTTACCTTCCCTATTAGCATAAACAAATCAGTGACCTAAAATTTGTTTACTGGACTTTCTCGGGCCACAGACGACAACAGCAATGATGTGGCGTTGCCGAACAAAGACGTGTGTTTACCGTCACCGAATGCAAACGCGGCGCGCCCACTCACTCACTAACTCAATTTTTTTTTTATCTCCAAGCAACTGAAAAACCGACATCAGGAAAAGTCACAGCAGACTGTGAAACCACCAACAAGTTTGCGAGCCATGTGGCTGGCATGTCCCCCTGATGAAAATCCTACACAAGAAACCGAAAGGGAGGGAATCCTCCTCCTGGCTCCCCCCCCACTGTGGCTTCACCCACTTTTAAGAGTTTGTAAAGTCATTGTAAAAAGTGAGGAATTTGGGGAGCTGATTTTTGCCTTGTGACATGGCTTCCCGCTGTATAAACGTCTAGCAGGCATGTGGTGTGAATCACGCCTGGCTCTCTCTCTCTCTCCTCTCTCTATCTCCTCTCTTCTCTCTTTCCCCTCAGCCTGGCTCTCTCTCTCTCTTCTCTCTCTCCCCCCTCCCCCCATCCCAAGGCAGGGCAGCAGGCCTGTCATTAAACCACATGTCAACTATTAGGCCCTGTGATAATGGGACAGCAGCCCCCGCGGGCTATTTATACCAGTGCAGCGGGAGGAAAGGAGAGCAGCACTTTCTCAGACCACTTCTGTGTAAACATTAGGAGAGAGACAGACAGAGAGGGAGAGAGAGAGAGAGGGAGAATGACTGAATCTGAAGGGGGGAAAGGGAAATGGGGTGCGAGAGAACTGGCCTAATTAACACAGCTCCCCTCAAGCGTTTCCACACAATGTGGTGATCATCTAGGTATAAAGAATCACACAAATTGATTTATTTTCAGGGCATTCCTGTCCCTCTTCATCACTTTTCATTATTATTATTACATTTTTCATTACTTATTAATACCGTAATATCACCATAATAAATATAAGATTGACACATTACTCTCTTCCCCCATCACCTCTGTAAGGGAATACTACAAGTGGTGATCTGTGCACTAAACAACTGACATAATCCTGTCCTCTCCACTCGTGGATCTAAGTGCATAATGTCAACATGGTAATCTACTGCATACATCACCAGATTACGCCCCTTTACTTCCCCCTGACATCAGAAGGGGCAGCCATGGCCTAACGGCCCGTACCCACACAGAGTAATTCCACTCCGCTCTCATTGACTTTGAATGGGGGCGATATCGCGCTTGACAGCGCGGAGGTGAAGCGATATCGCAGCGGGTCGCGATTTGATATAGACGAGCTCTCTATATCATGCAAATTTGATGGTCCAATAACCAATCAGATGGGCGTATGGGTAGCAAGGGCGGGAGTTACAAAATGTTTTGAAAAACATGGCGGCGATTTCTGTGATTTCCAACATCACGTTTTTGCTGAATATAAAGACCCTAAATGCTTATAAATGTCACGACTACCACGGATTGATGTACAAACCCCAACTCCGATGAAGTTGGGACGTTTGGTAAACAGTGAATAAAATCAAAACGCTATCATTTTCAAAATATTCAATCTATTCATTAGATGAAGAATAGTGAAAAGACAACATATTAAGTGTTAAAACCGAGAAAAAATATTGTTTTGGGGAACATATGTACTCATTTCTAATTTGATAAATCCAACACGTCTCAAAAGAGTTGGGACGGGGACAATAAATGGCAGCAAATGTCGAGGAAGACTAAAAACAAAACAAAAGACAACACTTAACAGTTAATTACATTAACCGATGAGATGATTTTATATTGAAAACAGTGTTAATTCCCATCTTGGACATGATTTCACCAGCTTAAATGGTGGGTGTATTCCTTGTCATGTTTTGCAATGTTTTCCTTTCTGTAGTGCTTACAGTGTGACAGGTCTTGACCAAAAGCCCACCATTTTATCACCTGCTGGTCCTTATGATGGAGCCAAACTGTTAAAACATAGTAGAGAATGCAATTTGACCTTACTATGTGGCAGTAATCGAAGATCTCCCTTCAAAATATAATGCATGAGTGGCTTTTCATGCTGTTTAAAAAACCCATTTATACCATTCAGCACTGTATTTAACTCTACAGATGAGTGAGAACATCTTAACCAATGCACTACTGCACCCGCATGCCATCATGGAGGCTGACTTTTGAAGTTAGCACTAACACAAGTTGGATGGTCCATTTTCACTGTAGCACAGGATGTGCAATGCTCTATTATTGTCAAAAAGAATTGACTTCTACAACTTCTGCTGACTTCTGTAAGCAAAGGACAGTTTCCCATGTCTTCTGGGTTTATTTCAAGTGAGCTCAGGTGCTTAGGAGAATGTTATCAGTTGCACGCATTAAGCATTCTTAATATGGTCAATTTTCAATAGCTCTAGCACTCCAGGAATTAGAGTGAGACTACAGCCAATATATATTTCATGATGTCATGAACCTATACAATGATTTTAGTAACAAAAATATGTCTTATATACACTCAATCGTGGTAAATCAAAGGGAATTCAAAAATGTATGTAATAACTAGGCCTATGGTAATTATTCCCTTTGCATCTTTAATTCTGAGTGACTCAGCCTCTCTGTGATGATCTTATACCTGGACACCTATATTGTCCGTCAGTACAATTCATTTTGAAATGTTCTTCTTTGTTGTTTTATCTTATTTGGATGTTTACTCAATTTCACTGATCCCCGTCCCAACTTATTTGAGACGTGTTGGATTTATCATATGTCCCCCAGAACAATATTTTTTCTCGGTTTTAACACTTAATATGTTGTCTTTTCACTATTCTCCATCTAATGAATAGATTGAATGTTTTGAAAATGATAGCATTTTGATTTTATTCACTGTTTACCAAACGTCCCAACTTCACCGGAGTTGGGGTTTGTAAAAATGCACCACAAACTTATGCAACACAAATAGGTTACCCCACATTGCCATTTGATCACTCGATGTTTTGAGCTAACCGGGTAAGCTAACGTTAGCATTTTACCAGAACCAGGCAGCTACAGCTTATATTAGACTACTTCTGTACTTCTGTAATGATATAACGGGGCTTAAATGTTATCTAGGACCAAAACACAATCGCATTTAAGCCATGTACACACTGTATTGTGATATTGGGTGAGTAATGTGTGCAAACAACCGTTCGCCGTTTGTTATCTCGCTCGGTCTACCCGGTGTCAGCTGCGAGACACTGGCCGCACCGCGAGGGTCGAAAGTCGGGTGAGCAGCGTAGTTAGCCCCGGGGAGAATCTAATGGGAGTATCCGTGACCACACCCCCAGCGCGATATTGCGCGTCGTGGATCCCGCCTGGCAGTTTCCCCAGTGGGTACTAGGCGTAATGGTTATTGAGTTGGTCTCAGGATAAGAGGGTTGCAGATCACGTCAAGTCAAGTCAAGTCGGTTTTATTGTCAATTTCTTTACATGCACTGGTCATACAAAGAATTTGAAATTACATTTCTTGCTTTCCCATACAGACATAGACTAATTAAGGTAAGGACATAGACAGTATAGACATAGACAGTACTTATACATGGACTTAAGACAGTATGGACATAGACAGTGCTCATACAGACATTTAAAGTGCAAGACTGGACAACAGAAGACTTGTAGAGGACATACATTAAGAGGTATTTGTTGTGTTTTTGTGCTTTTCCTAAAAAAAAAGTCCTTTATAGCGTTCTGACATGGTAATAGTAGCATTTTGAAGAAAATAAATATAAAAAGGTCTGTCAAGTACACCAGCAGCAGTGTGTGTGTGTGTGTGTGTGTGTGTGTGTGTGTGTGTGTGTGTGTGTGTGTGTGTGTGTGTGTGTGTGTGTGTGTGTGTGTGTGTGTGTGTGTATGTGTTTAGTGCAGGTAGAAGGTGCGGTGTGCGTCTTGTGTGTGTGTTCGTGTGTCTGTGTGTGTGTGTGTGTGTGTGTGTGTGTGTGTGTGTGTGTGTGTGTGTGTGTGTGTGTGTGTCAGTGTGTGTATGTTGGGTTTAGTGCAGAAAGTGCAGTGTGCTTGTGTGTGTGTGTGTGTGTGTGTGTGTGTGTGTGTGTGTGTGTGTGTGTGTGTGTGTGTGTGTGTGTGTGTGTGTGTGCATGTTTTGAGTTAGTGCAGGTTGAAAGTTCAGTCACAAGTATAGTAGTGCAGGTGGAATGTTCAGTCGCAGATATGGTGGTGGGGGATGGGGAGGGGGGGTTTGTCAGTGGCCTTGCTGGCTAGAGGCTGACAGTGGGGGGAGGGGGGGGGTTGTCAGTGGCCTTGCTGGCTAGAGGCTGACAGTGGAGGGAGAGTGGGTTGAGTGTTCAGCATCTTGATCGCTTGGTGCATTGTGCTGCTCGCCAGCCGGGTGGTACGGGAACGGAGGCGCCTGTACCTCTTTCCAGAGGGCAGGAGGCTGAACAGTTTGTGTGCAGGGTGGCTTGTGTCTTTGATGATCATCAGTGCTTTCCGGGTGAGGCGTGTGGTGTAAATGTCCTGCAGGGAGGGGAGTGGTACTCCAATGATCTTCTTCGCTGTGTTCACAACACGCTGGAGTGTCTTCCTGTTTTTCTCCGTGCAGCTTCCTCCCCACACTGTGATGCAGTTGGACACGACGCTCTCTATGGTTCCTCTGTAGAATGTTGTCATGATGGAGGGTGTAGCACTTGCCTTCTTTAGTTTGCGCAGGAAGTAGAGACGCTGATGGGCCTTCTTCGCCAGTGATGTAGTGTTGGTGGTCCAAGAGAGGTCGTCGCTGATGTGCACTCCAAGGAACTTGGTGCTGCTCACTCTCTCCACAGCATCGCCGTCGATGGTCAGTGGTGGCAGTTGTTTTTGGACCCTTTGGAAGTTGACAACAATCTCCTTGGTCTTGTTGACATTCAGCAGGAGGTTGTTGTCTTTGCACCATCTGGCCAGCAGGTCTACTTCTTCTCTGTAGTGAGTCTCATCGCCCTTGGTGATGAGGCCCACCAGTGTTGTATCATCCGCAAACTTCACTAGATGGTTAGTGCTGTGGGTCGTTGTGCAGTCGTGTGTCAGCAGCGTGAACAGCAGGGGGCTGAGAACACAGCCTTGCGGAGCCCCCGTGCTCAGGGTCAGGGTGCTCGAGGTGTTGTTCCCTACCCGTACTGCTTGTGGTCTTTGCATCAGGAAGTCCAGCAGCCAGTTGCAGAGGGAGGTGCTGAAACCTAGTTTGTCCAGTTTTCTGATGAGTTGTTGTGGTATTATGGTATTGAATGCTGAACTGAAGTCAATGAACAGCATTCTCACATATGAGTCTTTATTGTCCAAGTGGGTGAGGGCTGGATGGAGGGCAGAGCAAATTGCATCCTCCGTGGATCGCTTGGCTCGGTATGCGAACTGGTAGGGGTCTAGGGTGGGGGGTAGGGTGGCTTTGATGTGTGACAGGACTAGCCGTTCGAAGCACTTCATGATTATGGGCGTCAGTGCTACAGGACGGTAGTCATTGAAGCATGATGGTGATGATTTCTTCGGCACAGGTATGATGGTAGCAGCTTTGAAAAGTGATGGGATGACTGCTTGCTCCAGAGAGATGTTAAAGATGTCTGTGAAGACATCCTTCAGCTCTTCTGCACAATCCTTCAACACTCGGCCTGGTATGTTGTCTGGGCCAGCTGCTTTGCGTGGGTTGATGGTGGCCAGTGTCCTCTTAACACTGGCAGAGGACAGGTAAAGGGGTTGATCATGGGGGGGAGGGGGAGTTTTCTGTGGGTGAGTGTCATTTTGTGCTTCAAAGCGGGCAAAGAAACTATTCAGATCGTTTAGCAGAGAGGTGTTGTTGTCACAGCTTCGTGGTGCAGGCTTATAGTCCGTGATGGCCTGTATGCCCTGCCACAGGCTCTGTGCATCTCTGCTGTCTTTGAAGTGTGTTGTTATTTTGTCTGAGTATTCCTTTTTTGCTTTCCTGATGCCCTGGGACAGGTTAGCCCTTGCTGTCTTTAGGCCAGCTACGTCTCCTGCTCTGAAGGCTTTGTCTCTGGCCCTCAGCAGTCGGTGAACGTCTCCTGTGAACCATGGCTTCTGGTTGGCCCTGGTAGTGATGTGTTTTATTTCTGTAACATCATCGATGCATTTTGTGATGTAGGAGGTCACGGTGTCTGTGTACTCCTCAATGTCAATGTGATTGCTGTGGGTGGCAGTTGTTTTGAAAATGTCCCAGTCTGTGGTTTCAAAGCAGTCCTGAAGTCGTGAGATGGCTCCCTCAGGCCATTTTCTCACCTCCTTCAGAACTGGTTTGGTGAGTTTTGCCTTTTGTCTGTAAGCTGGCAGTAGCAGAATTGTCGTGTGGTCTGATGATCCAATGTGGGGGATGGGCTTTGCCTTGTATGCTCTCTTCTGATTTGTGTAAACGAGGTCCAGGGTGTTTTGTCCTCTTGTTGGGAAGTTGACATGTTGATGAAATTTTGGAAGTACTGTTTTGAGATTTCCGTGGTTGAAATCTCCTAGTACCACTGTGAAGGCATCTGGGTGTGCATCTTGTTGTTCACTGATGCCCCGATGCAGCTCGTTCAGTGCCTCGCTTTTGACGCCATTTTTGTTGCTGGGTGGGAGGTAGACGGCGACTAATAGGATAGCGGAGATTTCTCTGGGTAGATAGAAGGGTCGGCACTTGATAATCATGAACTCCACTCGTGGAGAGCAGTGCCTCTGTACTACCGTAGCATTATTGCACCAAGCATCATGTGTGTAGACACATATTCCTCCTCCTCGTTTTTTCTCTGCAAGGGCTCTGTCCGCTCGGTGGCACGTTAGTTGTTCCAGATGTAAAGCCGAATCGGGTATGCCGTCGTTCAGCCATGATTCGGTAAACACCGTAACGCAGCAGTTCCTCACGGTTTTGTTCGCTGATCTTAGTAGCCGTATGTCATCCATCTTATTGTCCAGAGATCTGACGTTTGCCAAGAGAATTGATGGTATTGCTGGACGAGTTGGGTTGGCTGCAAGCCGTGTCTCGACGCCACCTCGTTTGCCCCTTTTCCTAATTCTTCGGCGTCGGCATAGCAAGGCAGACGGGTCCGATGTAGTCCTATGCCGCCGGAGAATTCCTAGTTCCTCCAGGGTCTTCATTGGTACATCCAATACATTGCTTAAGTTGTCCATTCTTATCTGCAACAGCTGTTGCCGACTGTACGTGCGTTCCGACATATTTTCCGACGATAGACATTCCGAAAGACACATTTTAACACAAATAAACACTGAAAGTTGGGAAAGCAAGGGGCTGCTGCAACCTACGTGCGCCGCCGCCGGATTTGAATCCCACCTTACAAATAGTAAGAATTTCTGTGCTCTTCTACACCTTCATCCATGTACTAGAGCTGTAACGATACACTCAACTCACGATTTGATTGGTATCACGATTTTTGACCTACTGTTCGATACACCCCACGATTTTTTAAATGCGTCTTTTTTTTTAGTTTTTTTTTTTTAGGGGCTTTGGTGCCTTTATTTGATAGGATAGTCGAAGATGGTGACAGGAAGCGAATGGGACAGAGAGACAGGGGAGGATCAGGAAATGACCCCGGCCGGATTCGAACCGGGGTCCCCGTGGGTGGGCATACAAGCCCAAATGTGGGGGGCTTAGCGCGCTGCGCCGCAGCGCCCCCTAAATGCGTCTTTTTAATGATCGTTTATAGGTAGAATAGGTTGCAACAGGTTACTAATGATGTAAAAAAAAAGTTTAAAAAAAATTAAAAACAATAAGGAAATTGATTTTAAGCCTGGAAGCACCATCACATCATATTGTGTGGTTGTCTTCTGGACTGAAGGGTAATAGAACTTTGAAAGGGGGTATCACGATACTGCCCTCTTGCATCACGTTACAGTATCGTGCCACGATTTGTCGATTCGATACAATATCGTTACAGCCCTACCATGTACCCTTGAGCAAGGCACTTAAAGCTCCAGGGGCTGTAACCAATTCCCTGTACCTAAGTATTAGTAGCCCCTGCAGCAATGTGGGGTTGCTTTTAGGGCACCCCACCACCACCCACCCCCCCAAAAGAGGGTATATGCGGCCACCCAAATTCTACCAAATAGTACAGGTGGAATTTTAACCTGCAACCATCCAATCACAAGTCCAAGTGCCATCTACACAGCATTCCCCACTGATCTTCCTCACATATGGAATGGAGCATCTCCTGAAATGTCATGATTCATGACAGGGGAAAGATAGCTTAAAACCCAGCTCTCTCATCCACAAGTTGAACTTTTAGTTAGGCAATAAATAGTGTGTGTAATTATACAGCCTGTGGTTAACTATTTTCTGAGGTTTACAGTACATCTGTCACCAACACAGTCAATTTAATGCCTCTTTCTAAAGGCATATCGAAGCACATCTGAACTCCCAACTGAAGTATAGTATGTGCCACACAAGTAATGGCATTATACGTGTCTAAACATGATTCTGTTTTGACAACCCCTCATAATTTTAAAAAATAAGTTTATAAGTTATTGCTCTCTGAAGGTAACTTTGTTGCCTGAGTATGACAGTTGGGTATTTACTTATTTGGTTTTATAATAAGCTCTCTTATTCACTTCCTGTCACACTATCTCACCGTCCTGTCCAAATAAAGGCACAAAAGTCAAAAAATATATATTTTTAAAGATGGAATCATGGCTAATTTCAAAAACAGAGACATGACGTCCAAACTTGCTTAGTACAGTTATGGCCCATGAAGAGCGACAAAGCGAATTCAAAACTATCCCTCACTCCATTACATCTTGATCAACCACTACAATGATTTCGAAAACATTATTTTAGGGTTGGAAGAATGCCACTGTTGTGTTGAAATTGACCGAGATGTTTTGAACAGGTCCCTTTAGAATTACCAGTGCAGTTCGCGGTTTGTCTACATGCTGATAAAATGATAAAGTATTTGTTTGACGTTGCAACTGAAACTTATTTGATTGGTAATCAGGTTAGGGGGAATTCAACAGAAACTCATCTGATTGGTAATCGGCTCAGGGGGAATTCAACAGATTCCACGTGACTCACTGCTGTTTTGCACAGAATATTTGCATTGTGCAGTTTGGGCCTTTCACTCGTTTTCCCATGCATGCATGCACGGCTTACTTTTTTTTTTAAGTGTGATAAAGCTTTCAAAGGCTTACATTTGCTGTAGTAGATCATTTAAGTTGTCCAGATGCAATTTTGTGGTTTAAGATACAGCAAACTGTTGACTCAGGCCAAAACCAACTGCCCGCAAAAGGCAAACAGACTCACTGCTTGGCACATACAGTAGTAAGGGGATATTGGTAACACTTAATATCACCGCCCCTGATTCATCGATTGCAGCTAAAAGTCTTCAGTGGACAAGAGTGTGGACCATTTACCAGAATACTTACACTGTTACTGTGGGTTAAGGTCAGGGTTACCTTTATTCTGTACAGTGTAATATTACTTGTTGCATCCCTGTAACACTGTGCATACACATGAAAGATAAAATATGAAATAGCATTGTATTTAGTGGTGAAGGTGTTGCCTGGGGTATTCACTCTGACACTTCTGTCTGGATTAAATCCATGGAATGTTTGCTTTCTGACCAAAAGCGTAAGACCATTTCCGTCATGCAAAACATCCATATTATCTTCAGATAATTTAAAAAACTCTGAAAGGTTCTCCGGCCTGTGTAACATGACAGCAACAGTAACACAAGTGATTTCAGTTATTCCCAATGTACCTGTTTGGTGATTTGTGTACTCGCCTGACAAGCCAATGCACATCAAATTTCTGTGGTCTGGCTGGCCTGGCCACAGTGACCAGACACAATCCAAATGGCGACATCAACGGTTGTCGTTCAAAAAGCCTCCGCAGGCAACTGGAGAGTGATCAATCAGAGCAAAGAACGTGTTTAGCATTACATGACCACACCGTTGCCCCTTCACAGTACTGTGGTGTTAAGCCTGCCCAGAAATTCTCTACAAAGACAAATTGATGTGATTGGATGAGCCAATTTTTGGGAGAAGGTTCCAAATATCCCGGCCAATTTTAACATGCAGTTGCATTGCTCACACTATCCTTCATTTGTCGATGCCAGAAGAAACAGCTTCTTTTTTTGTCCAGCCACTTCTGAGATTCTGGCCAGTTAACAGTGGCATGGGTTTGTTTACATATTGTTTGAAATGTCTCAAGATTCTCCAAATACTGTATCATCCCAAAAGTTACAGCTTGTAAGGTATCTGCTAATGTAACTGGACAGGATATCGGAAATGGAACAATAACAACAACAAAAAATGACACGTCTTCAGGTAGAGACAAGTCAAGGGTAGAGTGAACAATACAACAGCATGTTGAAATTGGATGGAAATCTCCTTGACCAAAATACAAGAAAGTACCCCCGGGGGAATATTAATATACTGCCAGGGAAGATTTCCTTTTACATGATGTGCTATCTCTAAATCATCTGACACTATCTAACTGGAATGCCGGGTTACCTTTGTGTCTAACCTCTTGTGCTATCTTGATATAATCCATCATTTAGTAAAAGGCCTTAACTTGCCTTGTCTCACATCCTACAATTCAAAATGTCCAAACATGGATGATAACAAATCTGACTATCTACTACACAAGGCCTACACATAACGTACTGTATATGTACATCCAATTGCAACTGCAAACCTGCTTGGTATTGAAACCATGTATTGTTTATATTTAAATGAATCCCCGTTCCATTATTTGTCAATCTCTACTTATGATAAATGATGGGGGAAATTATATTGTGCCAGTCTAGCAACAACACATTAGGCCAGTTTCAGTGAATTATGATCTTATTTAAATCAGAAAGAAATCGAAAAGAAAATCTGTCGTTGAAGAGAGATCTCTTTTGGAGAACGTACTAGGTTGCCTGACATTGTCCTCTGCTTTTTCTTCCTCTAATTAAAAGAGTCAAAGACATGAAGTTTTGAATAGAAAAAAACCCTCATTGTTGTGAGCTTACAGTAAGGATTTATTTGCTGCTGACTGGGCATTTAATTTGACGGACAATTTAAAAATTCCTCTCTCCAGATGTTTTTTTCCCCCCAAAAAGTGGTCGCCTGTAATGTTTTTTAGTGGATTTAGTTTTAAGCAAACATTGTCATTGTTGAAGAGGCTGTGAGGATATGGCGACTCCATCGCTAGCCAAGACTAGCCCCAGGGGCCCCGAAGTCCCCTTAGGTCACTCAGCTTTATCTTGTGTGTACATGCCATTCCCGCCAGCAACCAGCTTCCTCTTTTTCCCTTTTTGCAGTTTGTTCTTGAATCAGGACTGTATTAACGTCCAGCTCGAATTTCAGGACCACTAGCATGAGGGTTTTGCATGCATCACAAAAAGTGTTTTATTCGAATTTGGAGCTTACAGATCCATATGCCACATGTCCGCATTTATTGTGATAAACTATCAACTAAATAACGTTTTTTGCTGCCCTTCATAGCATTCATCCCAGTCTCATGGGATTAAAAAAGAAGTTAAGACTAAAATGTGTGACCTTTTTCTACATTAGAAGTAGGTGTCTCTTTAACCTTGTTTACTTGATGACAAATACATGTGGATATACCTTGACTTATATAGTGTATATTGGGGTTTTTCCATTTTATTTGGACAGGACAGTGAAGAATAGGACAGGAAACAAGTGGGAGAGACCTTGGGTTGGGTATCGAACAGTGCAGTGCCCTACCGTTTGAGTCACTGGAGTTTTAGAATGCACATTTCATATTTTTTTAAAATATCTCATTTAGGAGGATAAAGCGCACCTGTCACAATGGAGTTTTCATTGTATTTTATCCGCGCCGTGTTTTTACATAAACGGATGGAAAAAAATATCTGCATTTTAAAAATTGCCCAAACCTGTACCAAGCACCGTAGTGTGCATAGT
Organism: Engraulis encrasicolus; assembly: GCF_034702125.1. Taxonomy (NCBI): domain Eukaryota; kingdom Metazoa; phylum Chordata; class Actinopteri; order Clupeiformes; family Engraulidae; genus Engraulis; species Engraulis encrasicolus. The sequence goes on along the minus strand of NC_085858.1, from coordinate 30,214,694 downwards.
TTTAAAGGATCAGGGCCCTCTTTCATCTTCCCACAGCATAAACATTAATTACTTATCATCATCATCATCATCTTTGTCTAATCATCACATCACATCACATCATCATCATCATCATCATCATCTTTGTCAATAGGCCAGTAAATCAATCTGATGAAGATTCCCCAGACAGTGCCAGGCTACAATCACAGCATAGAGTCATAGCAAAGACTAAAGAAACTCCTTAAACCTTAAAAGCAGCTGGTCCAATTTTTTATGTTGCTAGCACGATGAAGGGCAAATTGTATTATTCAATCACGCTGGTCAAATACCAAGAGCTTAGCCTAACCAGCATCTGATCTCATACTCTTAGATCTCATACCCTTAGATAGTTTTACAGCTCACTTACTTCATATTTCATTTTATAAAGAAAACATATTCCCTGTTTTTATTAAATAATCATGCATTCATGCAATTAAGGCCTATATATCATAACCTTTACATTGCCATTAATGGAAAGATATTTGGCATTTATTTTACTATTAACAGAGATCCTGGCATCAGGGAAAAAACGTCATTGCAACATATCAACTAATTTTTGAGATCTCACTGTGAATTAACTGTAAACAGGATATACGTATATCCCGGGTGTAGGATCTTGACAGAGACACATTCGGGTCTGACTGGTGGGAATAAACTGTAAACCATCTCCGAACAAATATTCTGCAGTAAGGAGCACGGCCCAAGCTGACATATCCTATTTGTGTGTGAGTATTTCTTGCCTGTCAGTGGGTTTGTGGCTCTTCTCACCCCTGATCAGCGGGATTGTCTGACGTCTGCGAGTCTCTGTCAGGAGGAACGGCAAACACAGCTAGAGGAAACACAATTTATGAGCTGGTCCTTCCGCTGCCAAACCATGTTTGCTGCAGCCATGAGATTCACTCCCATGGATTCTTGGGAGTTGGCGCTCCTAATTTTGAACATTTGTACATTTTTTCAGTCTACCAAGTCGACACACAATTATATAAAAATATTCTCGAGGGAATCAGAAGGAACCATTAACTGTAGCCAGTGCACCACACCTAACGGGTGGGGTAGCTGTACACCAAGACAGCACTGTTCCTCAATATCCTCAGCAGAGAGGTCAAAGAGAGGGCTCCCGCTCATAGACCAGCTCTTGTTTGGTCTAACTTCTACTCATTGAACTTAAATACGATGGCAAATGATAAAAGTTACACTCAGATTGAATTCCACCTCTGCTGAAACCTCTTCTTCATGCCTTCATAACTTCCAAACTTGAAACACTGTAACAACCTGCTATTTGGCGGCCATACAAAGGTATTTAACAGCTTACAGCCAATGAAATGTCTAGAACAGTGATTCTCAAACTGTGGGCCTTGAACATATTCCTAGTGGCCTAGAAATCATTTTCTAAAAATCAAAAGAGAGTGAGTGAGTGAGTGAGTGTGAGTGTGTACTACTGTTTGTAGACTATTTAGGCCTATTTTAGTTGTATCGTTTATTTGGTGGGCGGGATGGTACCATGCTAGGGGTAAAAATCAACTATATGCTTCGTGGTGCCATCACGATATAGCCTAGTTTTTCGTGGTTGGGCAACGCTCGCTGTCGTCCATAGGCTATGAGAGTGAGAGAGTGGGTGAGAGAGAGGGCGAGAGAGAGAGAGAGCGAGTGAGAGAGAGAGCACCAGAGCAGCGTGCATTCCGGGAGGGGAGCCCTGTCGTCGTGTCAGCTTCATGTCATATCTCCCTTCCTCCAACGTTGTCCTTAACCTTAACCCTAAACCTAACCCTAACCTTAACCCTAACCCTAACCTTAGCCCAAACCTAACCCTAAATCACTTGTTTGAAATGTTTGATTACCGTATGAAACTAGTGAGTCCCGTTTCCAGTTACTCTTCACCCCACACACTGATTGTTGACGTCCGTCCCCATTATTCTTCCCCCCAGAAGCAAACTACCCCAATTGTCAATTCCACCTTTCGTCACCCAACCACGTCAAACGAGGCTATATCGTGACGGCACCGCAGGGCTTATAGATGATTTGTTCTGTTTTTTTTCGTAAGGAATTCAGGAATGGCACAAGAAACGGTTGGGGTATCTCAGTCATGGAGGAGGATGGGGGAGAGCAGTCGTTGATTACTTCCCCCACCAACCTGGCAACCTGGCAGCCGAACCGGCAACCTTTGGGCTACAAGTCAGACGCCCTAACCGCTTACCTATGACTGCCCGAAAAGCAATACTCTCATCTCGACTGCAATTCTTATTTATCTGGTCAGCATGGCCAACTAGACAGACGATTTGGCCTAAAACACCCAGCCAACATTCTCCATGAGATGTTGAAAATGGCTTAGGCTGAAACCTCTGACTAGTTTGTGATGTTATCCAATAACCACATCAACACACAATTGCAGTTGAGAGTGTGACTTTTCTCTAACCAAATGTGCTAATTCAGTTTTCCGCACCCAAAGACCTCTTTTGAAACAATCTGGAGGTGAAAAACTGCAACGTAAAAGAACCAGGCTCATAAGGATGGCAGTCTGACCACATAGTTCAAGGGTGGGGAACCTATGTCTCGAGGGCCATTTATGGCCCTTAAGGCCGTTTTATCCAGCCCCGGATATAGTTTCAATGTTATGCAGATTCACATGAAATATGACATATTTTGTGAAGGAATCTTAGAAATGACATTTGCAATACAATTACGTTATATTCAGGGGACCTAGAGAAGGTGGGGTCTGTTTTAAAGGTGGCTGCCTTCAATATAGGCCTAAAGTGCAGGGTGAAATCCTGGGTTGTGTTCATTGTATGGCCCTTGGAGGAGTTTTACGGCCCTTCGAATGAAAAAGGTTCCTCTGATCCCCTGATGTTGATGTGCTGATGGCAATCCATCCCTCATGCTTCCTCCCTCCCCATCCTCTCTGCCCATTCTGCCCAGGGGTGAGTTTCTCAAAAGGGAAGTTGTTAGCCTGTTAGCAACTTCGGTAGTTGCCAATGGGAAAATGCATTGAAAGCAACGAAGTAGCTAATGTAGTAAGCAACTTTGGTTTCGAGAAATTCACCCCAGAAGAGAGGTGAAAGAGCCTGTAATGTTGCTGGCTCCAAGCCCCCCAGTGGCAAACAATCCAAACGGAATTTGAAAGAGTTTCACATAAAGGAACAAATAGGTTGATTAAGGTGTATGGGGCAACAGCCACGTTCTCTACTCCAAAGCAATAAAGTATGATTACTCCATTTGGGCAGCTGGATTCCTGTAATAAGTAAAAGGGGACTTGCTGGAATAGACACACACAGTCCTTCTCCTGAACTCTGAAGCAAGAGCCATTAAGACACATCTGTGTCTGAGAAGTAATTGTGTACTTTCCACCTTGTTTTATGAACACACATGAGGGACTGCAACTTGATTTCTGCTCTGATGACAACAAGGCTAGCCTTAGCGATGACACACACCACACAATAAGACCACGAGCTATAATACAAACGTTATGTTCTCTCCACTGCGAAGAGTACACCGCACTGATTAAGTGTCAGTAAATGAACTTCAAAGATTAGTAGCCAGTCTAGGGGACTTGTTAGAGCTTTTATTTAAATGAGAGGCTAGCTTGGGGCAAGAGCATGTACCACAAACCATGACCAGACCGTAAGCATCTACTCTAGTGTAAAGATTTATGCTGCCACATTCTTTCAGGCAATTTGTTTTAATTAAAACATTACAGGGCTGACTGAAAGACAGTGGCAGTCCCAGAAGAACATGCTGTCCCAGATTCCCTGGCCCAGACCACTGTTCTGAGTGAGGAGGGAGTGCCAGTTCTGGACAGTGTTGTTTGACAGCAAGACTGATAAGTTCTAGTAAACAACAGGGAATGAAGCCTGTCCTTTTGTCTTCTAGTCTTGTTGGGAACTCAAACCCCGGTTTTCCCGATCAGACATGGCTCTCCTGCGTCTTCGAGACCAGCGGATCCCGCTGCTCCTCTTTGTTCTTTGCTTCTCTATTGTCTCACAAGAGTCAGCCACAGAGGTCTGCTCAAATACCATTCTCCCTGGACTCAAAGGTATTGCTCAATGGTTTCATTTTTTGTTAGCGTATGTAGCAGCCTCATACAGACATGCTGTTGTTACAGTACTCTCAGACACCAGTCGGTTGGACATCAGTGGTTATTTTTTCCTGTCTTTGTCTGAATCATTCAGAAAATGTTACAGTAAACAGCGCACACATGACGTGGTGGATGTGGAAATGTCTGTTGTGAGGGTTTTGTTTGTGGAGGTCATGACATTGATATTGATGAGAGCTGCTCAAACCATTTGGTTCGTCTACTTTGACCAAATAAGAGTAAATGTGAAGGCATCCGTCTGCGTAGGGCACGCCAATGTGGTGAAATCAAATCTGAAAATGCAGCTGCTTGAAAAATTATATAATCAACCAAACATTTAAAAGCACATGTTTGGGACTCTGAAGGAACATGACAATGGTTTGGATGGAATAAATTAATAATGTGCTCGAATATGCTTGAAACTACAAGGACGGAATTGAGTGATCCCTTACGAAAATCGACCATGGTTTTACTGTAGTAACCATGATTTCTCTGTACTCTGAACCAACGACAGTATTACTATGGGTTATCTATGTTTTTTTGGGTAACCATGAAAACCATGGATCATGGTTATTCATGGGCTTTTTTCATCATGGTTTGTGTCTATGGTTAATCGTGGGTTTTATGGTCACTCAAAAAAGCACGATAACTTGTTTGCAGCTGTGGTGTAATGGTTAGGAAGTTGGACTGAAGCTCACAGGTTTGAATCCCACCCTTACCTCTCCCTATACCTCCATCATGACTGAAATGCCCTTGAGCAAGACACCTAACCCCACATTGCTCCAAGGACTGTCACCAATATGTGCGTTGGATAAAAAAAGTGGAAGCTAAGTGTAATTTCATAAATAATTATAAACCGTGGTAAAACCATGATTAGTTTTCAGAGTAAACCATAGGCAAACCAAAAAACGTGCCGAACCAAGCTAAAAAAAAACATGAAATCACGGTTTACCATGCTCGGTTTTCGTAAGGGATGCCACTGGTACTCTGTAATCATTTAACTGGTTCGCTTAGTCACTTTGTGAAGCTGACCTCTTCACCTCTGCTAAACCTTTGCTTTAAACTCAATGTGACTTTGCATTGCAAGATAAGCTCCTGCCGCCACGAGACTGTGATGTTAAACTAAGTGTGTAATTGTGTCTCTGTCTACGTGCAGGACAGGTAATACATATGTAATACGAACTGTCAGGTCACACCTGTGTCTGTGTGTGCTTTCATGTTTGTATGCCTGCGTGTGTGAGTGAATATGTCTGGGGTGGCCGACTATACAACACTTGTGGGCAGGCCCGCCGATAGAGTAAGGGGGCAACCGATTCAGTATCGGGGAGGGGGGTTTGCAGAATTGGGACCCCATTACATTGTATGTACATTGTACATTGCAGCTTTTCAGATGACTTTGTTGCGGCCCGGGTCAAAGCTGTCAGCAGCCCTGCATGTGGAGTGGAGTGGAGTGGAGTGCTCTCCCTAGCGTCAGCTAGATCAGTCATATGGAGGCCTGTGCAGCGCAGAGCAGTGCAGTAGGTCAGTCATCTCCTATTCCATCATGAGGAAGGAACAACAGCCTGGGCTCTCGGCTGCAGACATGGGGCCTGTCAGAGCTGTGCTGAGCTGAGCTGAGCTGGGCTCACCCTTTGGCCCGCCTCATGCTGCACGCTCCACACTGCATACTGAACATAGGGGGAAAGAGTCACTTGCAGTACAGGCAGGCGATGGCCGCTGACAGCTTTGGTCAGGCCTGGGACAAAGTCATATGAAAGGCCCCCCACTCCAATATACACAGTGTAATGAGGACCCAGTTCTGGGCCCCCTCCCTCTAGGCAGCGGGCCAGAAATCCTATCTTGCAGGTTCGTCGGAGTGATCAGGTGGCAACTTGGTTTTTGCTGATATAAGTACTTGATAGTACATAAATCAATATTCCAGGTGTTGCCATCGTCAAAAGTTGCACATTGATTTAAAAAACAAAGGTTGAAATAGCGACATTTGGTAATGTGGGAATTTAATTAAATTGGCCATTCAACAGGAAATGTGTCACCAACTCCTTTTGGAGTGCTTCACAAGTGTGAAATTTCCCAGATTACTGTGTATTATGCCTACCAACATTTCTCTGTGTGTGAAATGGCAGTTAGGCATAGCGCCACCATGTGGTAGGTGAATGAACTGCTTGAAATCACTGTAGCTACTGTGTATTTCATATTATGAAAAAGGGATTAAGTTAATGTGTATATTCTATTAAACATACTTTATGAAAAGTTTTTTGATGTTGTAAAATAAGAAGATGGCATGGCAACAAAAGTACCACAGGTTAACAATTAATTTGAACTCAACATACATTGCTTGACATTACTGATAATTAGCCCTCTACTGCACACAACATGGCTATGTATGCTTTTTTTTAGTTCCTTTTGAGACATTTTATTGACAAAATATATATTTTATTTTGATTATTTATCCTGTAGGCCCAATATTCTTATTTGTATACAGTTTAAAATTGAACAAAACATGCACTTACCTCACGTAAAACAGAGGTGGACAGTGATGGAATGATCCTTACTAGGTTTGTGTGTGTGTGTGTCCTAAATGTCATGTTAATGAGACTGGCTGCTTGGTGTGGTGGTCATATTGCACATTTGGCACCCTGAGGGCCTGAGTTTGAAGCTGGACAAGCTAAGTTATCCCCATTTGCTGGTGTCAGAAGTGGGCCATTGGAGACACCCACTGCATGTGAGCCATAATTCCGTGCAAGTGACTACAAGGATAGGCTAATCTGTAGGACTCAGGCAGGGCTGGCCCGAGGCATAAGCAAACTATGCAGTGGCTTAGGGCCCCGTCACCAGCCCACCCTGGGCAGCAAAGTTCCAGGAAGAAATGAACTCTATACTATATTCCCTAGTCCAAAATTTCTTTCTGAGCCTCGATGGAAACGGGAGCAATTATGCTGTATATCGGGGGACACCTCAATGATGGTGGATACAACGTCCTTTTTCATGTACCACATTTAATTGTACAAACCCTACAATAAATGCAGAATATAACTAAAAGTAATAGTTTTGAAGTGAAACTAAGATATTCCTTTGTGATAAATGGCTTTCTGGGAAATGTTGCTCCAAATGGGCACATGATCTACAGACAGCCTGCCTACTGTATGTCCTCAGCTCCTAACCCTCACTTGTGCAAGTAAATGAAGCTTACAAAGCATCTGATGATGAGTAGGTGGTGGTAGGGGCCCCCAGATGAAATTTTGCTTAAGGCCCCATAAAGGCTTGGGCCGGCCCTGGACTCAGGACCCTAGTTATGAGTGAAGCCTAGAATAAATGAAGTATGGCGGGAGTTGCGTGCACAAAAGATGTGCATCCCAAGCAGGAACGCAGAATTGACTAACATCCTGTAGAAAGAGACTATAGAGACAACAGTTAGTGTGCTTTGACTTTATCAATTAGTCTGATTCTTTAGGTAGGCTCCTACCCACTACCACTATTGTAGTACCCAGGTGGTCTGAGTTTGAAGCTGGACAGCAATTCTCCCCCATATTTAGAGGAATAATAAGCAGTAGTTAATACCCTATTTCCCCTCCTCTACCATTACTCCCTCTCTTCTACATTTAGATGTTCATCACTGACATTGCTGTCCTACCTAACTTCAGATGAAATTTCTCTATCATGCACATCCTGATGCGCTCATCCATAAAGCATTAAAAAGTACTTCAGAACATTTAGTTGTTGTCTTTACTGCATAACATATATGTGATGATGTGGTTACACAACCACACACAAACAAAACAATAATAACAAAGTCACCCAAAAAGTACCCCTTTATCGAACAACATTGCCTTGAGGCAACGCAAAGACAAAGTGTTCCAAACAATCACAAAGGAAAACCCTTTTTAAAACCTGATAAGAGTCTTCTATACAGCCTTGTGCGCATAAAATTATCTTTTATTTCATGATTTTATCATGTTTAGTTACACTAATAATGCAAAAGATCTTGTGTCCTTCGCACCCCAAGAGGAAGTCCCGCCTTCAAATACTACAACATAGTGTCATCCAAACCACTCTAAATTGTTCTTTCATGTCTTTTCTAACATTCTGATTGGTTTTGATAATGTAAAGAGACACACACTGGACATGAGGCTTTAAAAAACATTGTGTTGCCAGAGGGCAATGTTGTGCAGTAGAGGGTTAGAAGATTATGGCTTGTCATAACTATGAGCACAAAACAAGTAATCACCACGTCAGTTATTGCATGTTGTCTTTACGTGACCCTTTGACACAAGAATGATAGACACAAGGTGGAATATCCAGTAATAGTGCGCCAACTATGGGTCAAAGGTCAATTTTGGTATCAATAGGCCTGCATACTGTCAATTGTATCAATGTGTCATCATTATTCCATGCAGAGCCCATTTTACCAATAATCTTATAGCCGTGGTCTTTTTATTATAATGATTATTTATAATTATTCAATTGATAAAATAGTCATTCAGATCTCTGCAGCAGTAGAAGGGGCAACTGCAACTACTGTACGTCTACTACTGTGTCGGAACTCAAAGAAATTATAAGGATTAAACATAAAACTTGGAAGTCACTTCTCTCAGTTGCACAGTTTGATCAGCTGAGTTATTTTTTCCTTTGTAGGGGAGTAGATGGTTCTAACTAAGAATGTGTGGATGCGTGCGTGAAATGTTTGAATATGAATATATTGTTTGTGACTCTAATGTGTGCATCCATATGCTAGATTACAAGGCATGAACACATTGTGTAAACATTCACTTAGCAGTTAATAAAGTCCATAATTAATACTGGCAAGGGATATGAAAGTTTCAAAGAGGGCATGGCGTTCCAAATGTTCAATGGCGCCCGCATAGGGAGCCATGATGACGCGCACAGAATATCCTGCATCACAGTCATATTTTAGTATTTTCTTCCATCTTGAGTCTAGATTGTAATGTATATGCAATGCATGTTGTTCTATAATTCAACCAATCAACTGTCATGTTTGGAGAAAAACATGGCTTGAAGTAAAGAAATGGTCCAAAACTTCATGGAAAATGTTGTTACAAAGCAATCTGTAAAATGTTATTACTGAACAGGAAGGAAAACTTTAAAACTCTGTTTCTACCCATAAATAAGCAAAAATTAATATAGCGCCCCTTGTGGTGGCCAAATGTGCAGGCTGACGCCGTGGCAACAGGCAGATTTGGATTCAGCACCCCCAAATTGATCAAGAAAACATGTTTTTAAGTTGCCACTAAACGGTCACAACGAAACTCATTTTCTAGATGAGCTATGATTCCTGGCCCACTGCCTACTCCCCAGCCCGGGACAACTGACCTCTTTGCGGATTCAGCACGTTGGCCTATTGAGTGTCTGTGTGTCTGTATTTAAACAGCTGTTCTGTCAGAGACATGCTTATTTGGTTAAGACCCATCTCAAACACTCTGGCCTGTGCGCTCACTGGGACTTACGAGGGTGTCGGCACGGCTTTGCATATCTGTTTCATTAGGCCGTTTAGCACACACTCTGTCTACATAAGACACACTCTGTGCCGTGACGTGCTGTGTTGTACATAAAGACTGTTTTGGAGCCCGGGGCGAGGCCATTCCAAGTGCATTGCTTACTAACTAGCCCTGATAAGTTGACAGAAAGCAGTGTGTGAGCAAGCCTACAGCAAATCGGCAGGGTGGTGAGAATGATTTGGATGTGAAATCAGTTTCCTCTCTCCTAGGAAAATTTAAGGGAGCTGAAACCGTCTAATTACACAGAATGGTTAGGTTTTATTTTTATTTATTTTTAACAGCCGAAATCTTGTTTTAAGTGGAGCAGCACTTAATAGGCCACAAGCCAATGATGATAACCCCTCTGAGCTCCTTGGGTTGCTGCCTTAGACTTTGGAGTAAATAAAGTCATATCTACAGTATCGACAGGTTTACACTTGCTGTGAATTACTGTAACTTCCCCAGTTACTGTAAGCAGAGACGGCCATGCCAGACAGAGCAAATAAAAGTCCTGCCACGCATATTTATTTCAGCCAATTAAGTTATCTGGCTCAGAGGTTCCCAACCTTTTTTCTTCAGGGACCCATATTTTTACCATTGTAAGCTTTGGTGACCCAACCGCACGAGCGCCACCACGAGAGGGAGTAACATGAAACGCTGTTTCCTGCAAAAACTCATTTTAGTTATCCTTTTATTCGTCTTCGGTAAAATATAGAGTAAATGTTTGATGTAGCACTTACATTTTGACGCTTCTATGCATATATTAGCTTAGATGCTTTGTCATTTGTTCAACATGGGCTATATACGGGAAATAACACAATTAAAGCCCTTAAAATCAAGAGGGCTTCGCGACCCTCTGTGGATCTTTGGCGACCCATACACTGTAGGTTGGGTCCCGATCCATAGGTTGGGAACCACTGATCTAGCTGATCCTAGTAACCACGCCTCCTCGACCTGGCTTATCGAGTTAATTCAGGAAGTCTGCAGAAAGAGCACATGCGGCCCTGCTGTGGCGTAACGGCAGGTCACTGTGCCACTACGCCGGCGAGGCGACCCAAGTTCGATTCTTGCCCAAGTCAATTGCCATCCTTCCCAGGGGCGGAGTGGGAAGACTTTTCCCACCGGGAGAATTTTCCCCTTAGCGGCCCTTTTACCCCCCCCCACCATCAAAAAAAAAAAAATCCAACGCAAACAACATGGTTCCCTAACCAAAAAGACAAAAACCACGAAATCTGCAGTCGTAGGCCTACTACATGTGGACATTAGTGTTGTCAAAATATCAACCTGAAGTGGAGAATTGTAGCCTACACTTGATGAAATACACAGCCATCATCACAGTCCAAAGCATTCACCATAGAACATTGCAGGTTAGGCTACATCACGCTACTGTTCCATGAAAATGTGCACTCCACTGTCATTTTGACAGTTTGTAGGCCTATTGAAATATCGTTTAAGGAAGACAGGATGAGCACGGGCACAAAGTTTTGAGTGTGGGGATTTTTAGAGAGGAGAGTAGGCTATAGCTTACAAAAAGTCTGTCTACATTGTGCAATAAACCCACCATGCAGCAACTAAGCCAAACTAGGCTACATCAAAGCACAACCACAAGTCAACAAAATTAATAACCAAACGGTGTAGGCCTACCTTAAAACGCTGTCTTCGTCGCAGCAAATGTCTTTGTTTCTTGCAATTACATTTTAATCCACAGTTTAGGCTACACACCCAGCACTGCTCACATCAGAATCTTGTGTGGTAATTATTTTGTTCCATTTCTTTAGACATTACATAGGCTACATCCTAAATGTGCCACATATAAATATATGTGTGATATAACATTATTTCGACTGTAAGGAGATATACCGCTAGTTCTAACAAACCAATGCCATCAAAACATGTACAACGTGTTTTCCTGCTTAGCTGCAGTTCACTTCCTTACCACTTGGTGGAGTCTGTTCGTAACCCAAGTCAATAACCACAGAACAAGTGAATCTGGAGTGGCAGACTGTAAACTGTAACAGTCATGTGGAAATCGGAAAATAAATCACAACTTACTAATATTTCCATCCCTTGGTAACCAATCTAAATATCACAGGTTCTTGAAATACTGAAAACGAAACTATGTTACTAAGATCTAGTAAACTTCCGCGATCTACGGTGTATGAACATTATCAGTAGAGAAGGGGTGTGGCCAATTTTCTGTTTGACACCGTCACTGAGGTATTGCGGTCGGTACGATATATATACTGGTGAGTCAAATCCTCTTAGATGATAAGAAGTGAAACGTAGTTAGTTAGCCTTCGCAGTGACACATATAACACTTTGGGGCCGGCTGAGAACATAATGCGGCCGCTATAATACATTTCGCGTCCCCGATCTCCCGATGGCCACTCCGCGCCTGATCCTTCCCCAACTCTCTATCTCCCTCTGTCACTCATTTCCAGTCCCTCTCTCGACCGTCCTCTAAAACAGAAGCGCAAAAAAACGGCAAAAAATAGAGTACATACACGGCAGAACTTTAACTCTGACAGCTGTTTACTCTGGGCTGTCTGCTTCTGCCGTTTAAGCGACCAAGCCTGCGTTCTGGAAACCCCCCCGCTGGAGCATATTTGAGTGTTTCTGTGTATTTTTGTCTTTGTCGCTGTCCTTTAACTTGTGTTTTTTTTCTCTGTGTGGCAGGTGATGACGGGGCGGTTGGGCTGGAGGGCGATGAGGGGAAGCAGGGAAAGACGGGACCACCCGGACACCAAGGTCCCAGCAGCACACACACACACACACATGCACACACACACACACACACACACACACACACACACACACACACACAAACGCATGCACGCACGCACACACACACACACGCACACTCATGCACGCAGACACACATGCATACACACACACACACACACACACATACACACAGACACACATGCAGACACACATGTACACGTACATATTGATGCACGCACACATGCAGGTATGCACACGCATGCACACACGCGCACACACACACAGAGAAGCATGCGCACACGCACACGCACACACACATACACACACACACTTATGGGCGTGCATAGGCATGCACAAACATGCATGCACATGTACACACAGCCACTCTCACTTTCTCTCTCTCAGATTCCAGTATACACAAACATAGACACACACACACACTTTCTCTTTCACGCATACACACACACCACACACACACACAATTCCCCAGAGGTTTGTCCCCACGCCTGTCACAGGGTTTGTTGTCAAATGCTTGGCGATTAAAGGGAAGTTGGTCGTGGCGCAGGGTATTTACGAGTGTCCAGAAATACCCGGCTGGCTGCATGCAAATCTTTTAATTTGAAAGGCTGGTAAACAGTGGCGTGGGCTGCAAGACTCCAGAATTATCCATGGACACACACACACACACACACACACACACACACACACACACACACACACACACACACACACACACACACTGGTTTTCATTACAGACACACGTGCACACACGGACACACAGACACAGACACTGACACAGGCACAAAACAGACACGCACACACATGCACACACAAGCACGCACGCGCACACACACACGCACACAGGCACACACACATACGCAGACACACACACACACACACTGTTTTTCATGACATCAGTGCCCCAGATCCAGGCTGTGTGGATACTGCAAGTGACGTTGCAATGATGGGACTGCGACAGGCTAAAATGACAGGAGGGTTGGACTACACTCCACGGTTCCGGTAGTAAACACTGTTATTTTCAAACATTTCTCTTTTTTTCCCTCCCCTCGCATCTATTTTTTTTAACAAAAAAAGAACGGGACTCGGTAACACATGCACACACTCACACACGCACGCACGCGCACACACACACACACACACACACACACACACACACACACACACACACACACACACACACACACACACACACACGCACACAATTTTCATTTTCATTTTGATCCTGAAATAGAGTGCTTTAGGGGGCAGAGCAGAAGGCTTTCATCTTTACAGACTTTAAAGAAGAAATGAAACGAATATTCATCTATTATTCACATTAAATATTGGGCCTATTTCTAAAACATCAATCCAACTTTAAATAATTTTTCCGGACATAACTTGTTGAAACGGCAACTTAAAACCGTGCCTTTGGTGCGACAATATTTACAGGGGCGTGACGTCATGCGGTTGACACCCTCTTTTTGCGAGTATGGTTGGCTGCGGAAATATCATACATTTGTAGGACCCATATCTCATAAAGGAACCAACATTAAGATACAAATATCGACATGTCGAAAGAACACACCTCTAACATTATGTGACAAAGACTCACGTTGAATATAAGCCTCACAAATAAGCCGAGTAGACTTTTCTTTGATGATGCACCACCATATGCCATATGGGTTGGAAAGATATGCCATATTCGGCACAGGATCGACGGGCACAAAACAGCACCGCGCTCCTACTAGGCTACACGAAGGCTACACGCTGATCATTATTAAGATAGTATCAATCATATGACACTATTAGTGTAGGCTGTATGTGCTGTGGTAAACTGGAAAATATGGGAGCATGTTAGGGTGCCAGCCAGCTGCCGGTTTCTCAGATCATGTGACATTCCGCGCTGTCTTTGACAGGTTGAAACCGAAGTGACACTTTGAAAGCCAGCTTTAAAATCGTATTAAACAATGGCGTTATCTCAATTATTATGCCGACAACTTATCGATCAACCGGCGCGGCATACTTATTTTTTTGTTTATGGCAACGTGACAAGGGGGGGCGGACGATGCTTTGGCTGCTGCACTCTGTCTTTGACATATTGAAACCTAGCGAAATTGCACTATCAGCTACTTTAAAAACGTATGCCTAAGTAGCTCAATAGCATGGTTTTAATGTAATCTTAATAAACAATGGCGTTATACCCATCATTATGCGACAATTTGGAAGTCGGTAGGTAGGCTAGGCTATATTTTGACACAGATGTTCGTGCTTAGGGGCTGTTGTTGCATAACACAAGAACTGCACGACCGTCGGCCATGGATAGTCATAACTACATAACACAGATGTTCGTGCTCGGATGCTGGGGCGATTTCGTTGCATATAAAGCAATAACTCCACGACCGACGGCCATGGAGTCGTAACGAAACACCTCGACCCGCAGCGCATTGACCGAGGACCCTTAGTACTAGGGTGCTACAATGGCAGAGAGGAATAGCATCTTTAGCATGCTGCTATCCTGCTAAGTGGCTGTCGGCCAGACTCACCCGTGGTCGCACTCGAGCTAGAGATAGCCTATCCGTAAGCACACCTGCTATCCATAGACACTGCTTGTGGTAGCCTAGGAGTGTATTTCCAACCATGTCCACGGTCTCCAGATTTTTTAAGGTAAACAACAGGAGGGGTGGAAAACGCCCGGAGCACAACATTGATCTAGGTCACTTCAAAAGCCGATGCCTCCTACACGATGTTGTTTTGCCTTCTCCTTGTCAGCAACAGTTCCAGTAATTTTGACTTAAAGACACTTGTGCAGAGAGATGCCTTCAGTGAAGCTTGTACTTGTTGCAACCTGTACCATTTGGACCGCCACGAACACAATATTTTCCACTGTGCTTTGATTTACTAGCCATAGACGCCGCCATTGATTACTATAACTTTGTGGGTTCGGAGTTGGACTGTGTCAACCTTATGACGTCACGCATAAGACAATAAATTCGCACTACTGGACAAAATATTGCTCATTTTGAGCACGTTTTAACATGACTTCCCGGATACATTATTACACACACAATATCTTGTTTTAATCACAAAGCTTGGAACTTTTGTAATATGCAGCACAAACTGTAAAATTCCAACAATTAATATTCGTTTCATTTCTTCTTTAAAGACATTCTATGCATACCATGTAGCCTACGGTTAACTTTTTTTTAAAGAAGAAAAATATGCATTTCCTGTAGGTTCCATTCACTAAATAGACCACCCTGTATATGTACATACTGTACAGGTCTACCTCAGAAAAACAAAACCCATATGGGATTTCCCACGCAGCTGTAGAGTGCACTGCTACCCATTAGTTGAGAGAATATTGAAAGAACAGCAATCATTCCACAAAATGGTTTTGGGTGTGTTGATCTGTTTTTGTACTGGATATGCTGAATCATCTTTTCGCTGTCAACACTAAATATATGCAGTACATAGCTGGCTGATGTAGACGTTAGCATCCCATCCCACCATTCAGCCAGACTACCGTAGAAGAGAAGTGTGCTAGGTAGTTTACACAGGATATTTGCAAAGAATTATTCTATCAGGCGTCAGCTTTGAGCAATTTTCTGACTGGAAAATCACAGCGAGAGGCCAATTGCCCGCCCCGAGCGTCTCGGTGAGGTTGGGGGGTGGCGGTTCTCTCCGGGGCCCGCCTGCCCGCCTACTCTCCCCGCCTGCTGCGCAGTTTGACCTCCCAGTCATCGGAGGGTGATGTCTCCACTCCACTCGTGCCCTAATTTGGTGTAGAGGGAGGCGAGTGTCGGCGGTGCCAGTGGTGGTGGTGGTGGTGTGTGCCAGACCACCTCCTCCTCAGAGGGGAATCTCACCAGAGCCAGGCAGACGTGTTAATTGTGGTAACGGGCCTGTGGTGGCTCCATGCGTTAGGGGGATGAGGAGGAGGTCGAGGGTGGAGGAGGTGGTGGTGGAGGGTGGAGGAGGTTATGGTGATGGTGGTGGTGGTGGTGGTGGGTACAGGGCAGGCTCTGCTCTTTCGCGCCGACTTTTCGCGCTCGGTCATCCCCCTTCCAGGCACTCTGTTTATTTTATCACTCTGCTACACACACACAAGCCGCAGGGAACAAGATAACCCCCCACCCCCTAATTTGGAACACAGACACACACACACACACACACACACACACACACACACACACACACACACACACACACACACACACACACACACACACACATGCACAGAGCCACATACAGAGCCACACACACACACACACACACACACACACACACACACACACACACACACACACACACACACACACACAAACCACCACCCCCACAGCTCACAAACATCCATCTTACTTGACAAAAGGAAATGAACAATTCTGCCAGGAAGAGTAAATTTCAGTCATTTCCAAACACAACAATGCCTAGTGATGTGTGTGTTATTCTGTCATGCCGTGTGCGATCAGTAGTGTTTGTAGAGCGAGGGGGGGGGGGACGGATGCTGGTTCATTCACAGATCTCTAGCAGCAGCATTCTGCCCCCTCCCTCCCCTCTCCCCCTCTAGCAAAAAGTGAATCTAGTTACTGGAATATAGCAGTGACACTGAACTTTTTTGGTGAGTAGTGTGTATATGTTTCGGAGGTTTTCACTTGCCACTAGAGCTTGACTGGGCAAGCAGAGCGAGGCAGTGCAGTGCAGTGCAGAGTAGGACTATCGCAATGAGTGTACAGAAACCTCACGCTCACCCTGGCCCTCACCGCCTACAACCTCCCGCCATTGACTAAGCAGAAATGGAGGGAAGTCAGACTGCAAATCGGCTCCGAATGGCTGCAACATTGGAGGCACTCGTAGGGTAGCATAGCAAGCAGAGTTGGACTGGTAAGCTGGCATACAGGGCATTTTCCTGGTGGGCCAACAGACCCGGAGAACCTATTTTGTTGTTTATTTTGTTCGATACATTTTTAGGGGCTGGTCAACAGCTTAGAGGGGGCGGACAAATGGTCCATATTCCATATACTAGACAGTGGACTGAGTCAAGCAGGATATCGTGTGAAACTGGATTATATATGTCTGAGAGGCCAGTTTAAGCCAAAAAATAGTCGGGTGGGCCCTACCGTGGCACTAACGGTAGGGCACCCGTCTACTATGTGGCCGACCCGACTTCGATTCCCAGCCCGGGTCCTTTGCCGGCCCTTCCCCATCTCTCTCTCCCAACTCACTTCCTGTCTCTCCTCCACTGTCATGTCTGATAATAAACAATAACAATAAAAATAACTTTTTAAATTATTTTTTTAATGGTCGGTTGAGTTTTTGGTCCCTGCCCAGCCCTGGTAGCAAGCTGATCTGCCTGTCTTCTGCCCGAAAGAAAGAAAGAAACAGCATACTTGGCTTTCATTCATTTTTCCAGATATCTTTTCACAGTACTGCTCCCACAGTAGACTATCTGGATGATAAAGTAGCAGTGATACGTGGAAAAGCCACTTATATTCAAAGTGTTCCCTTTCCTCTCTTTTTGACTGAATTATTCCATGAGTGTGCACATGAATCACTTCAAGAAATTAGCAAAAGGAAACCTGATTCTCTAAAGTCAGGTCCAACCTCAATCCGGCGAAATCACATGGCCTCCCTCTCAAAGGGAAACCAGACACAACGGAATTTGAAAGAAATGAAATGTATTTAAAAAGAGAGAAAGAACGGAAGAAAATCCAGGCAAGGCCACCCTCCTCTTTTTTCTCTGACCTTCAGACCTTCAGACACCTCTCTCTCTCTCTCTCTCTCTCTCTCTCTCTCTCTCTCTCTCTCTCTCTCTCTCTCTCTGTCTCTCTCTCTCTCTCTCTCTCTCCCTCTCTAGCCATACCTTTCCTCAGGCTTCCTTTATTAAAGCTATCCTCTGCGTATTTACCCAGTGCAGTGAAAGCGTTCAGTGCAGAGGAAATACCTGTGGAGCTTTACGGGCTCTCTGACTTTTTTTTTTTTTTTTAAGGAGCAATTAGGGTAACTCTGGAAAAACACTCCGAAAAGTGCTGTTTGGAAATTACCAACAATTACTGTTGCCTTCAATCTGCGTCAATGCGCTTTTCAACACCATGACATCATTATGTGCGAGGGAAAGGCGTAAGACACGCTCCCCTTGCTTGCTATAGCAGACCCCTCTTCCTCTTTGGCCTCGGTGTCAGTTTATTTGTCAGTGATGCATGTTCCCATGTTCTGCTTGATGTGACTCACTTAGTCTTACACATGTCTTGAGGTTCAATTTGAAGGCGTGCATCTGAAGTTCACCACCGCATTCATTCCTGCGCACTCTGAGGCATATTAACCAGCGGTTTATAACTGCACCGCCACCAACACCGACGACGGCCCCCTTGAGAATTTCACCAAGCCATGAGCAATTACAGAAACACCAGTTAAATTGAGATGGATGGTTTTGTAAAGAAAGTTGTATAATTATGTCAGCCGTGTAATGTACAAAGTATTTTTTCTGTTCAATGAAGCAGTCAGTCAGTCAAAGTTTCCTTTCAAGCGGCGCGATCGCAAACAATCAAATACATCTGCGGTGCAAATCTGCTTATTTTCGAGTTCCGAGAGCGGAAGGTTCTCAAGGTTCCTGCTTCATCCTGTCTCCTTGCAGGTCTGACTGGGGAGCTCGGGAGAAAAGGGGAGGACGGACAGACGGGCAAGATGGGGCCAGCGGGATCCAGAGGTAAACACACACGTTCAGCTCAGCTCCGCTCCAGACAACAGAGCTGGAGTCTGGAACTGTTTCAGGGCCTTCAGACTGAGATGGGGATCATGTCATGGCTCTGTCAGCAGTTACTGTATTCATCGTTTTCAGTATGGTTCACTTGAAGTGCTACGTCTTTAGTGTACGTAATGTGAAAGCACACCCTTGGACACTCCCATGGTGATTGTGACACAACACTCCACAGCACACAGTGCTCAATGCACACAACAAAATGGCATTTTATGACTCACCCGTCCAAGGGGGCAGCCCCCAACGGAGACCCAGGGGAGCAGTGCAGCGGGATGGTACCAAGCTCAGGGTATCTGTCATAGAGGATTGGGAGGAGCAGTGATTAATTACTCCCCCTACCAACATGTCAAGAATCGAACCGGCTGCCGCTGGGTTACAAGTCTGACACCCTGCTTACCTATGCCCTATAGCTAAACCTAAAAATGATGATCCAACCAGAGCAGAATCATGTATATTACTCTAATAACTGTAGACCAGTTACTCAGTGAAGTTACTAGTGCTCGGAGGAAACTATGGCAGCTTTTTGTTTTTTACTTCCACTTTTACTTTGGCCATGTCTGTAGTTGGGTAATCTTAAAAACAGTACAGTACAACACTGGTACATGATAATAACAACATAACAGGATACCGATAACTCTATGACATCAAAACTGGATGATAGTCTTAACTTTATCTACACCTGAACACGCTCCCAAAAAAAACGGAATGATGAAGAAAACTTCCTCAATGTGATGCATAAGGCCTTCATCCAACATACAGCATATTGCACATCTATAGGTCTGTCTTTGTCTGTTTCATGTCAGATGATGGGCGAGAGGCCCACAAAGATGTCACGTTGATTTAGTAGTGTTCATTAAAAGCATATTCGGGGTGTTGCTGGCTTTTTCTCCAATTTCATGTTTTTGTCTCTTGTGTGGTCCAGCAACGCGGGTTTAAATTCCTGGGCGGGATGTACAGTACAGTACATACATGTCCATGCTGTCTCCATTTCCCCTCCCACTGTATTTCTATGGAGCTGCCACGTTCACTAAAACTGTTATTGGGGGGCTCCTACCGTGGCTCTAATGGTGGGGCACTGGCCTACTACACCGGTGACCCGGGCTCGATAGTGGACCGGGTCCTTTGCCAGCTCCTTCCCTGTCTCTCTCCTCACTCGCTTCATGTCTGTCTCTGTCACTGTCCTATCACAAAAATGATAAAAAGGCCAAAACTTCCACTGCTCAGTCACTGTTCAAGCAGTCTGATGAAGATACCCCCCAGTGTCTATGATGGATGGATTACATTGCATTCCGTTACACTCAGCTTACGCTGTTATTCAAACCGACTTACAGAGTAACTGTTATGATCAGTGCAAGGTATTGATTATAGTCCCTGGAGCAGTGTGGCATTATGTGCCTTGCTCAAGGCAATTTCAGCCATGGACATAAATAGGGAATGGAAGCGTGGTATTTGAACTGGCAACTCTTCTGATCTAACTTCCATCTCCTGGCCCTACCGTGGCGCTAACGGTAGGGCACTCGTCTACTATGCAGCCGACCTGGGTTCGATTCCCAGCCCGGGTCCTTTGCCGGCCCTTCCCCATCTCTCTCTCCCAACTCACTTCCTGTCTCTCCCCCACTGTCCTGTCTGATAATAAATAACAAATAATTTTTAAAAAAATCCATCTCCTTAACCACAAGGCCACTGCTGCCCCACTCGATATAATGTGTGAGAAGTAGTTGAGTTGTAAGCCACTGCACTTCCGTTTGGAGTTCAGCTGACCAATGCAGGTGCTTACAGCGGTTGTCCCAACTAGGGGTACGTGGTGAGCGCACTGGAGTGGGTACATAGAAAAATCTAATGATAACAAATTAATGGAATGTAGAGTAGAGCCACTTTAATCCCGGAGGAAATTAAGGTGTCAAGCAGGATAGATACGTAGATCCACAGTACACAATACACAACAGCGCACAACACGCAAACAACAATACACTGTGTATTGAATGCAACCCAACTGTTATAGAGCAGGGGTGGGGAACCTATGTCTGGAGGGCCGTTTGCGGCCCTTTGAGGCCGTTTTATCCGGCCCCCGAGACAGTTTTCATGTTATGCAGCTTCACATTTTGTAAAGGAATCTTAGAAATT